>NC_133534.1:224319343-224649583 GCF_048544455.1 Silene latifolia
TCAATCTCCAACTCCCAATCACATCTCGTAATTGACTACACACTTAAGTGTGTAGCCCTGCCAAATTACTGCCGCAACAGATAATCTTCACTATCAGTGGGGGACCGCAGCCTTGCCCACCTAAGCACTGCTCATCACACGAGTGATAACCCATGTTCATTAATGTGCACATCCTCTCTTGTGGAGGGTTCCAAAAAGGACGAATCAAGGGCGTGAAACCACTCCCGCAAGTGACTTCACTCAGCTGAGGACGCACCTCGCAAACATCATCAATCCATCTCAACTCCAATACTCTAGAATACAATCAACAACAACAGTATCATATTGATTTACAACATCACAATCATCAACTTAGATCAATTACGCAATCAACTGAGTAGGGAAATCCTACCTTAGCACAAATCTGATACGAGTCAACAAGGAAGCTAGAACTTCTCTTCTACGAATTCTTCACCTAACAACAATCATACAATCCAATCACCCATCATACAAAATATCCCTTTCCCCCAATTACAAAACTAGGGTAAACCCTAAAAAGACAAACTGACAAGACTCGTAGGACTAGTGGCTTACCGACGCAATCGACACAAGAGAGGAATGAACAAGGACTCACGAGCAATCAACGATCTTGAGAGAGATTAGAGGTGATTAGAGTTACGTTTGAATGTTTTAGGTTTGATAAAAGTGAAAGTAAAAACTGTAAATCTCAATTTATAACTCTAATCCCCTTAAATCAAACCGCGGAAAATAATTCTTTGTCGGGACCGGATATTTCGGTATAGGGAATACTCGTCCGAGTATCCCTTACTCGGTCGAGTATTACCATACTCGGCCGAGTATTCCTGGAGAGTAGCCTGACCAGAAACACACGATGCATTACTCGGCCGAGTAAGCCCTAATTCGGCCGAGTAACAGGACTTAGAAAAACGTAGTATTACAGTCTTCCCTCTTTAAAAAGGACTTCAGCCCCGAAGTTCATGCCCATACCTACATAGCATACACACACGCCACTCAGCCAACCAACATCACTCAACTCTCATCCTAAATCCTTGACGCTAACTCAATCAACAATGCAGCTCACAACATAACATCAACCATAGAATAACTCACCTAACTCTATAATACTATCGAATACCAACAACATAAGTGTTGTTAACTCTGTCTTACTTCCATAACTCTTACTAGTAAACTCAATACCAAGACAATCCACCAACAAGATCAATCACCAAAACGGAATGTTACATCCTACCTCCCTTAAAATGAACTTCGTCCTCGAAGTTTACTCATACTCCTAAACATCATCACCCAAACTGTCAACACTATCGAAGTATGTTCACACTCATAATCTCCATACTAGTAAAAGCACTGCCCTTACCTTTAATAAAATAAACCACAACACAAATCCATCCTTTATTCTACACCAAGACTCAAACTTCCAAATATACTTACAACATGCACAAGCATCAAACTCTCTTTGTCGCATCCTACTCCTCTTAAGATAAATGTTACGTCCTCGTAACCCACTAATACTAGATCCTTAGCTATATCTTCTCATTATCTTCATCACCACCGCATGTCAACGATAACCGCCTATAACCTTAACACATACCTACATCTATTCCTATATCCAAGGCTCTTCTACTCTTGCCGTTCTCGTACCTCAATTCATTCGGCACACCACCAAACCTATATCACAAAATCCTTAGCATAACTATTACCGCAAAACGACATACTTCTTTATACATTCACTTATCTCCACAATCGTAACTCGCGATCCACAATTGTTACACACACTCACACTAGATCCTCAAGTTCTCCTGTTTATTGTCGTAAAACTCATCCATAACTTAACATAATATTAGTTCCAAACACCCTATACTCACTGTCCCAATAAGGATCACGAACCACTTGCCGCTTCCATCTCAACACACACACATTCCACAAAACTCTTGCCACAACTATGTCAACCAATGCCTCATCTAAAACAAGATCGAGGGTACTCTAACAACCTCTCAAAACTGTGTTCCATTAACAGAATATACTATACCATGACAACAACGGAAACATACGCAACTTTCTTCCATATCATACTCTATCCTCACTCCCAAGCCGAAACTGGTAAGAAACATTAATAAACAAAACAACAGTCTATATGCCCAGACCGACACTGACAGGAAACAGCACTAAACAAACAACAATCTATAGAACTGATATATACTTTCGAAACTTCGTCTCATCAGTATCCCGCCTACTCCACCACAACCGATGACGGCATCGCAACACTGCCCCAACAGCCGCACCGCAGCGCCAAAATACTCGTATCACAACACGAAGTACCGTGCCCGGATCGTCACCCGAGGCACAACAACCACATTGATAGTCATCGCAACTTATACAATCCCATAAACACAAACTCAGTACAACTTCCTTGACCAGAAGACTTCCTTAAAACCGCTTTACTAGATCACAACACAACATATTACACGGAATAACAGATAATAACCTTATAAATATCATTCATACTATTACTCATGAGGCCGGAACCTCACACTATCACTTACAGATATCATACATACACATATAAGTATAACTAGCCATTCCAGATCACCCAAATCACCACTTTTGAATATCATCCTATTAGGTTACCGTACACAACATTTGACGCGGAACACTCATATAGCAACTTACAACTATCACACCATACAATTACACGTGAGGTCAAGACCTCATAAAAACATTTACACACATCATGGACCCATAATAGAATCGAACTAGCCAATCCTGATCATGTAAGTTACCACTTGACAATGGATATCTCTCACCCGAGCTTAACTCAGATGCCCTTCATAACATATCCTCCCATCCACACAATATCACCACCGATTTAACGTAACCATATCGTCATGGATAGAGTTGGCAACTCGACCCGACCGACCGAACCCGAGCAAACCCTACTGTAGATACCCAAAAGATTCGCACCTTCTAAAAACCACCCGATGATAATCGGACAGTAACATGTTTTTGATATGCGTGCGTGGATTGTCTATACATGAGACGGTTTAATGCAATACTCGAATATGAAAAATGATTTCAAAAATGGTTTACTAACTTCATTTGCATTAAAATAACACAATTTAGAGTTAAAACCGTCTTCGGACCCAAAACCGACTCAGAAACCCGCAACCCGAGTCAACCTGAGTCAATCTGAGTCAACCCAAATCTCGAATGTCAAAAATAATGCCATGAATGTCTTTATCATGTCATTCCCTTAAAAAAAACACTATTTAGAGTTGAAACCGCCTTCGGAACCAAAACCGACTCAGAAACCCGCAACTCGATTCAACCTGAGTCAACCCCAGTCAACCCAAATCTCGAATGTCGAAAATAATGTCATGAATGTCTTTATCATGTCATTTCCATTAAAATGACCCTAATTAGAGTCAAAACCGACACTGGGCCAAAAACCGACTCGAAATTCAAATCCCGACTCACACTGGTCAAACCCGAGTCAAGCACACAAATTACCTACCCCAAGTAACACCCAAAATCATCTTATTAGATGCCCATATTGTTACACAGCATCTTATATGAATACCACAAACCAAACAATGGATGGAGAATTGGCCACGTCCAAATTGAAAAGGACAATACACCCTTTTCCATCACAGGGTAGCTCGCGCCTCTTTAGGCATGCCCTTGGCCAGCAAGCAAACTTAACCGACTTGCTACCACCCCCATTTCTCTATAAATACCAACCTTCACACACTACAATCCTCACGCGAGAGTCCGCCCCCTCCTTCTCCATTAAACTTCTAGACCCGACTTCCTAAGTCACAAAATCGACACGTGTTTACGACCTACCACACAAGCCTTACACATTTTGTTTCGTACCGTCGCCGTGCATTCGACCGACCCATTTGACCAACTCAATTCATCAATCAATATGTTTTAATTAACATATTTTCAACATATTTTCAAAACAAAATCCTTTTCTAAGGCACTCTTTTAAACTTCTTTGATCGTGAGTAGTCGCTGGGAGAAAACCGTTTCTAAAGTCGTCTATGTCGCAAACATCAATATACGTAAGTTTGAGGGTGTAAATATCTCATTTATTTCATGTCTTTACTATTTTTATGAGTTAATAAGCATGAACAATGCATAACACGATTCAAATATAGGTTAGACGAGCCAAAACCGAGTTTTGGCCTGAGACAGAAGCCCCTTACTATGCAAAGAGGCTCGCGCCTCAATGGGGTGTCCAGGTCAGACTCAAACGTGTTTGAGTTCATCTTTCCTTCAACACTTTCTTTTATTTTTACTTCTTTCCTTTTACGGTTTTTACCATTTCAAATGTTTCAAATCATTTTTATGATAAACATTTTAGCCATAAATTATAATCACCCTTGGTTCCACATACCATGACGGTTTAATCCGTGACTCGGTGATATTAATTGGTTAATTACATTTTAAAGGAAATTCTTTTCTTTACCATTTTGATTCATTTTTATGATAAACATATTTTGACCATTACAAGAATCATCCTTGGTTCTTTATACCATGACGGTTTATTCCGTGACCCGATGATATTATTGGTTGATTACATTTTAATGGGTATTTTAACACCCTTTTCTTTTATTTACCATTTTTCTCATTTATTTACATTTGTAAATATATTAGTCATAATTCATAATCATCCTTGGTTCTTTATACCATGCCGGTTTAATCCGAGTACGATGACAAACTTGACTAATTACAAAGAAATGAACTTAACATATTCAAATCATACATTTTACATTTCTATTTGTAAACTATACTTTTCAAACATGAAAATCTGACAACGAATATTACTAACATAATAGTAATTATTCCGAGTCATGCGAACAATACTTGCAAATCATTTATTCACAAATACGGTTTTAAACAACCATTTTAACAACCAGGAGGCATCTCTTGGCTCGCTCCGTGGCTCGTGCCCCAAGAGTCTGCCTATTTTCATATTTCAAAACCTGGGCAGAGCCCTTCACTCGCCAATAGGCTCGCGCCCCAATGGGGCTGTCTGGCGCTGTTCTGCCTCGTTTTTAACACTTGTCTAGGACGATCCCGATTACGGTTAATCCGAATACATGAAGGATCAAATTGACAAGTTTACGTGTTTTTACACTTTGTCATTTGACACCCTTTTTCAAAACAATGGGATCGTGTTAAGCATCGTAATCCGAATTTGGTAAATGGATGTTTAATTTCCGTTCTCACATGCAAATCAATCTAAATCCAACTTGATATCTTATACTTGATACTTGGATTAAATCAACCGACATAGAAAGCTCTCACATATTAGGTTAAACTTTTGGATGTGCATTCATGCATTTACACCATTTTATCAACTTTTGCACTCAAACAACCACGATCGATCAGTAGAGGCCGCTAACGCGGGCGGGATTGGGTGTCCAATTAAAGGGTTTCCCAATACGTACCCACACCCCTTACTCAGAACCTTTGGATAGTGGATGGCCTTATCGAGGGCGTACGAGAGTCATTTTAGGCATAGAATGCTAAAAGGGGGACGAGTCCTTATCTTTAGTACCTATGTCAAACACTGCTTTGTGCTTCGTTTGACCGAGGTATAAAGTGGATTTCGAACGGGTTCCAGGCATCCCATAATTGCTTGGTGGCGACTCCGAACATCTCTGCATCGTGTCGAGACCTTTACCGAGACGAAACCGACCGATCTAAAGCGATCCGGTCGAAAACATTTTTACGCCACCGAGTGTGGCTTTCAAAAGACCACTGCATGTCCACAGATTGGCTTGGTGTACAGGTGGCCCATGACCAAAGATTGGTAGGTGGCCCAAATCCACAGACCAGCCTGTGGCCCATGTCCACAGATTGGCGACTCCGATGGGGAAAACTAGGACACCTTTGTCTTTGTGATCCTTAGAGGTGAAACTCGAACGAGGTCGTGGTTAAAGTGCATTAATTGATATTACGGTCATTAGTCGGGTTCCTTGTCCAGGCCCACAACCTAACCCTTTTCGACCAATTGGCTCATCTCGTCGGCGTGAGTTTTCTCATCCCCGCGTTTCGAATCCTGATTGAGTCAATCATACCGTTGACGTTACACATTTCTGTTTCGTCAAAGAGCTTTCATCACCTTCGAGCACGAGGCTAGGGCACCCTCCTTACACATTTTTTTTGGATTGGTATCCCTCTCAAAAATCGGGGTTTGATTGCTTGGTGTGTAACCCACCCTTTAAGCCAAAACCCGTGTCAGCATTATGCATAATATAATGAACTGTGAGTGCTTATGTGTTCTGTCATCATAAGTCCTTCCGTGTCATTTCAAACTTTCAAACACCCTTTTGCGCCGTTATAATGGCCATTTCAAACCTCGGTCTTTCGCCGACCGTTGCAAACCCATTTTTATGCCGTCGTAATGACGACTTTTAAGACCGATTTGCTACAACCGTTTCAAAAACACATTTTGCGCCGTTATAATGGCCGTTTCAA
Source organism: Silene latifolia (assembly GCF_048544455.1). NCBI lineage: Eukaryota > Viridiplantae > Streptophyta > Magnoliopsida > Caryophyllales > Caryophyllaceae > Silene > Silene latifolia. The sequence continues at coordinate 224,325,851 of NC_133534.1, forward strand.
ACCTCGATCTTTCGCCAACCGTTGCACACCTTTTCATGCCGTCGTAATGACGGTTTTCAAACCCGGTTTTCTACAACCATTTCAACACGCCTTTCTAGGCCATCGTAATGACGATCTTCAAACCCGGTTTTTACAACCGTTGCAAAGCACCTTTTTATGTCGTCGTAATAACGATTTTCAAACCCGGTTTTCACAAACCATTTCAAAATACCTTTTTGCGTCGTTATAATGGCTATTTCAAAATCCAGTTTTTATAACCATTTCAAATGCACCTTTTCATGCCGTTATAATGACGACTTCAAACCTTGGTTTTCACAAGCCATTTCAAAGTACCCTTTTACGTCGTCATAGTGGTCGTTTCAAACCTCGGTCCCTCACCGACCGTTGCATTCTCAAAGCGCCCTTTTACGTCGTCGTAATGACGAATTCAATCCTCATAATTTCCAATTTCAAATCTTTGAAAACAAATTTAACCGTTTTCGAAATTCAATTCAAGGTTAAATCTTTGAAAACAAATTTAAACCGTTTTCAAATTTTAAATCCAATTTCAAATCATTTGAAAACCAATTTAACCGTTTTCAAATTTCAATTCAATTTGAAAACAAATTTAACCGTTTTTAAATTCTAAATCCATTTTCAAATCATTTGAAAACAAATTTAACCGTTTTCAAATTCAAATCCAATTTCGAATCTTTGAAAACAAATTTAACCGTTTTCAAATTCAAATCCAATTTCAAATCATTTGAAAACAAATTTAACCGTTTTAGAATTTCAATTCAAAATCAAGTCTTTGAAAACAAATTTAACCGTTTTCAAATTTCAATTCAAAATGAAATCATTTGAAAACAAATTTAACCGTTTTCAAATATTCAACCCAATTTTAAATCCTTTGAAAACAAATTTAACCATTTTCATGGCCATTGTGATGACGATTCTAAATTCTTCAATTCTCGATTTTCAAATCCGTGATTCGGAATTTCAAAAACCGTCTTCGGAAACAGCACATTGCTTTCAAAGCCGCCGCAAACTCAAACTCAAACCGTCTTTTGAAAACAAACTTAAGACAACTCTTCAACTGATCGACTTTTGGAGATACCTACTCTTCGGAAGCCGTCCATAAAACGACAAATGAATCTTTTTGAAAATTTCTATTTTCGAAAATTTCAGTCCACCTTTCCGATTCAACCTCGAGTCGATTAGAGTCCAGTCGATTTCAAGTCAAGTCGTCTAGATAAAGTCGAGTCTCCGCTGAAGTTAGTACCTACCTTCTGGTCTAGGTCGTGTCGCCTAATTGTCGAGACATCTTCAATGGCGTTAGCAGAGTCAAAATCTCTCGGGTATTAAACCCGTCTTTTCCGTACGTTACGGGTTAAAGGTCAAGTTTGTGTACATGTCTTGCCTAACGGCGTCACGCCAGCAACAAACCTTTAAACTGAGTCATAAGTCGTCTGTCTAGGCATCACTATGCCAAAGTCGAAACTGAGTCTAAATTCAAATTCATGCCCAAGAGTTCAAACACAAGAGATCATTCACGATCTTTAATGAACTCATAACCTAGTCACACCGTCGCGTCTTTACGACATAACTGGCTTTTGTACATATGTGTCGCACTTGCCTTTGTTTGTGCAATACCTTGCCAAGACAAGTTATGACGCCTATCGTTATGTCAATTAAAAATCCCTTGGATGCCATCGATCGTCAACAAGGAATTCAAGAAGCTGATCAATCTTCATCCGCCATGACTTCTGCTGAAACCAATAACATGGTCCTTCGACTCCTGGCTACCGTGGAAAACTTGAGCACTCGTCTCTCCCAAGTTGAGGACAAAATGATAACTGAGAATCTTCCCTCTTCTGATATTGAGCAAAGGGTTAAGCTTCTTGAAAGCCGACTACTTGCCAATAACAAAAACAACCCTCCAGAAAACCCTATTGGACACAGTCAGAAATCTTTCCTAGACTGCTCTCATCTCATCCCTCCTGATGATGATAAAATTCATGCAATTGATGAAGATGGCCTACAAAGCGCTATAATGATGCTCTCCGTATCCATCAACAACATATTCTCAAAGCTGCAAGTGGCTATCGATGATTTGAACAATCGGGTAGCTAATTTGGAGAAGAGGTTTGGTAGTATAGAAAATGAACCTGGCCATCAAGGAGAAAACCAACCCTCCATTCACCAACCAACAGCTGCTAAAAATGAGGAGTCATCTGACGATTCCCACATCCTCGAACCTACAAACAAAGAAATCACCTCACCAAAATCCCCTTCAAAATACCAAGCAATTTCCCCAAAACTGTCCATTGACAATGACCAAATCCTGCTTCCGCCTAGGATTGACAAAAACAAAAACAAAAACAAAACTCATAAAAACACCCCAAAAACCACTAATGTTGGAACTTTGAGAAAACATCAAAGGGTTTTCACATATCTGGGAATAACATATGGCACCGCTCTGGAGATACTTGCTTCAGAAGGAATGCTGCAACCCATTGGTCCGACTCCGGACCCACAAGAACACAGGAGATCCCGATCCTGGGATGGTAATGCCTATTGCCAATACCATCAAGGCAAGGGCCATGACACCGAAACTTGCTTTAAACTCAAGCATGCCATTCAAGATATGACTAAAGCTGGCAAAATTATAGTCGCACCTCGCAGTCAAGACAATCCTCATGGATGTCTCAAGTCAAACAGCAAGGTTGAACGTTCTCAAAAGACATTCACCAACCTCAACACAACCTATGCCGCAGATCTCCAAAATCTTATGACTGAAGGGAAGCTACAACCAATCGGGCCCACTCCGGACCCGTCTGAACAGAGGAAAACCCGTTTTTGGGACGACAATGCTTATTGCCAATATCATCAAGGAAAAGGTCATGATACTGAAACATGCTTCAAACTGAAACATGTTATTCAAAATATGATCGACAACCATCAACTGATAGCTTCATCCCTAGGCCAACAAAGTGATGAAAATAACCCTTATGAACATCTCATTCTGCAAGGAGATGAAAGCCTCATCGACTATTGTCCTCATATCATTCCCAACAATGAGAGTGAAGTGCTCAAGTGGGTTAATGCTCAAGACCAAACATTCAAGACGTTGGATGCTGCGAAAGAGACCTTCGAGGAGGAACATGATGATTAGGAGTCCGTATCTACGATTGAGTCCGAGTCCGGGTTCGAGTCTTAGGCTTTCTCATATCTATCCTAGCGTCTGTCCTTTTATTCCTTAATGACAACTGGGGGTTGTCCCCATGAGTCACATGTATTCATCGAGTATGTGCTAACCTCTTATTTATCTAAATAAAAGCACAATTTCCAACTATCATATATTCTCCCCTTTACCATTTTCCATTGACAACGAGAATTGATTTGAGAATTGATTTAAAATAAACAGTATGTTCCAATTCAATATGAGTATACTCGAGTGACGTTTCGTACCGAGTAAGCAGAGGACTCGAAACTCCGTGTCCATTTTCTTTACCTATTCCATGTCTGGTTTCTGGCAATAGAAACCTTTCAATAGCGCCCAATTTAGAACGAGCTTTTATCAAAGGGATCCTACGACGAACCAAGATAACAAACCAGAACATCTCCTTGTTCATGATCAATGACGGAAGGCAAGCCCATTCCCCACAAAAACATCCCATCACCAAATATCAACCTCTCACCAACGGGTACATCCCCGTCTGCACCTCTACCTTCCTCGAATGAAGGACGGCAAAAAACCAATATATCCAAAGCAAAACCAAAGCGAAAGGCCAAAATCAAAGGCCCAAGCCAATAGCCATTCACCCGAAGCCAAAGCGAAAGGCCAAAATCAAAGGCCCAAGCCAATATCCATTCCCAAAAGCCAAAGCTCAAAGCCAAAGCAAAAATCTAAGCAAAAACCAAAGTCAATGCACTCAAAGCAAAAGCCAAAGCCAAAGACTACTCACCCAACGTCAAGGCCAAGACCCAAGACCCAAGCCAAAATCAAAACAAAACAAGATTGAAACCCTTTTCTCAAAAAGGCCAAAATCCAAACAAAGCATCCAACACACAAAATCCCAAACAAGTCAGTCCAAAACACCAAGTCCGGGACCAACAAGTCCAAAGCCCATGACCAACATTTCTTCCCTCCAAACTCCGGGACCAACAAGTACAAAACACAAAAATACCAAAACCTAATGTCAAAGAGCTAAAACAAGAGCACAAGACTCGTCAACTAAACCCAAAGCCGCTTCACCCTAAGTCCTTCCAGAGACTATCACATAGGAAACCTATCTAGGATCCCGAGGATTCCCTTCGAGATCATAACCAACACTGCTTCAGCCCTAAGTCCTTCTAGAGACTGTTATAGGGAGAACTATCTAGGCTTCTGAGGATTCCCCTCAAGCTCAAAATATCACACCGTAACCTTTAAGGTCCAGACATGGGATTCTGATCCCATATTTTTTTACCAACCGTTTCGTGCTCAGGCCACACCAAGTCTGTGACCCCATTTCGCACCACATTACAAGTCGTAACCCATCGGCCTAAACACCACAAAACACAAACTCCAGATTTTTTTTCTGTCAAACAAACCTCTTATTACCAAGCTTCACATTCCATAATGTCGAAGCAATTTTCACCTTGACCCAGATACGGAGTCTTCAAAAAATATTGCTCCCTGGAACGGGACATGCACATTTCATTCTTAAAGACCACTTTTTAGTGTGCTCACGTAACAAGAAACCTTTTCACAAATTATGCCTCTTTGATTCATGATCAAGAGGGATTTTTATAAAATCAACCTTCGAGTCACCAAACGGAATTCACCGTCGTGACCTCGGCCTCCATATTTTTATCAATAAACGAACCTATTATTACCAAGCTCCACATTCCATAATGTCGAAGCCATTTTCACCCTGACCCAGATACGAAGTCCTCGAATGCTTTGTTACCGAGAACGGGACATACCTAGTCTACCCTTAGGGTCCACTTTTTAGTGTGCTCACATGATAAGGAACATTTTCATAAATTACACATCTTCGATTCATGATCAAGGAGGAATTATCTCAAATCAATTTCTCGAGTCACCAAACGGAGTTTACCGTCGTGACCCTCACACTTTAAGGTCCTAACAACTCGCTTAGGCGCACATTCAGGCGAGTCACCAAATGGAATTTATCGTCGTGACCCTCACACTTTAAGGTCCTAACAACTCACTTAGGCACACATTCAGAACTACGATCTGGTTTGATTTCACATTACGTGAATACGTAGGCAGTCCTTCAAGGACACAACCATACCCCTCAAAATCACTCTAAGGTCCTAACAACTCGCTTAGGCACACACATATAGAACTACGATCTAGTTTGATTTCGCAAACACGCGAATACGTAGGCAGTCCTATTACCAGTACACAATCACACCCCCACACACATTCAATTCTCAAACCTTCAATTTGCAACCCATTGCACAAAAAGCTCAGAACTACGATCTGGTTTGATTTCGCACACACGCGAATACGTGGGCAGTCCCCAAGAGGGACACAACCGCACACCCATTTCAATCTCAACCATCAACATCAATCCTCAAAAGCAGTCCACCCAGCTGAAAAAATTAATCTTATACCTCTTTATTGGGGGCTTCTTCCTTAAGACATCGCTCATTCCTCCTTTTGTCAAAGTCTCACCTTCTCACCCTGGGGGCTTCTCTTTCAAGACACCACCCATCCTTTATCCTCAAACATCTTTTGAGTCTCAACTACAGTCCAAAAAAAACGCCCATAGCCTAGTGCTCGGTTTGGACGATGACAAGGTCTTGGTTCCGCTCTCCGAATCATCATACCTTGAGAAGGGGTCTCAAACAAGCAAACGGAGGCAAAGATGTCTGGATAAGTTAATCAATTCATGTTCCCCAGCCGAGCTAACCTTCTACTCCAGGGATTTGATACGCGTTGTCACGCTTTCTTGGCTAGGAGTTGCACTTACATGTACAAAGTCTGTCAAAGTCACCCCCGTGTTGTGTCGACACTGACTTTGTGTCACGTTCACGACCGTCTGTTTGTCAGTCTTTCAAAATGCGTCCATGTGATTCAATATCGCAACGGTCACGTGTCTCCAATCTATCAAATCACAGATTTAGGAGCAACAAGACTCAATTTTAAGCTTCACAACTTTCAATATTTCTATCTCTCTTCGCGTGAGATATTACATGTTAGTTGCTTATATGCTAACTGCTCACATGCTTATGTGCTTACGTGCTTATATACTTACGTGCTAGTTGCTTATATGCCAATTGCTCACATGCTTATGTGCTTACGTACTTATATGTTTGCATTCAACGTGCTTGTCTGTGCGACTGCGGATTTGTGTGGTCACTAACCATGTAGGTAATCTTGAGAAGACAAACTCACTCCAACTGAGTACTGGGTTCTTCCCAACAAACGGCAACCCATCAAGTCCAAGAGCTTTAACCCCGCCGATTAAATGGCTTACGCTACCTCCCAGCGAGCAGCAACTCATATCCCCGGCGAGTCCTGAGAAGTTTCTAACTCCCTAGCGAGTGCCGATTTTTTAAATGGATGTCACACATGCTATTTTCCACAGTCGACCATTCGACCATAGATGGCTGGCGAGCCTTACAATGCATATGGCTGGCGAGCCTTTGTCCGCAAACAAGATACAACTCAAGGACGTATCTCGAAGATGCCTCGGGTACGACTCCTTATCACAGCTGGCGAGCCTCTACGCACCTTTAACATGGATGGCGAGTCTCAAAACTTACCTTCAATATAGCTGTCGAGCCTTTGCATGCACAAAAGAAGCAATTCAAGGATATATCCTGAAGATGCCTCAGGCATGACTCCTTCCTATGGCTGACAAGCCTCAAAACGCACCACCTTCAACATAGCTGGCGAGCCTTTGCACGCACACAAAAAGAAATTCAAGGACATATCCCGAATATGTCTCAGGTATGACTCCTTCCTATGGCTGGTGAGCCTCAAAATGCACCACCTTCAACAACGGCTGGCGAGCCTTTGCACGCAAATGATTCAAGGACGTATACCGAAGATGCCTCAGGTATGACTTCTTCTTATGGCTGGCGAGCCTTTATACGTAGTCTAATGGACTTTAAACGACCCGCATCGGAAGTCGACAGACTCTAAAATGTTCCCGACGGCAGGTCCTTAGCTCAAACCCTTTTGAGTCGCCTCGACGTCGCAATGGTCTTCAGGTTTTAATCTTCGATTGACCTGGAGATCATACTTTGACTTTCGCCCTGTCCAAGCCTCAGTCAAAGTGGGGGCTCTGTAGATACCCAGTATTTGCACCTTCCAAAAACCACCCGATGATAATCAGACTGTAACGTGTTTTTGATATGCGTGCGTGGATTAGCTATACATGAGATGGTTTAATGCACTACTCGAATATGAAAAATGATTTCAAAAATGGTTTTCTAACTTCATTTGCATTAAAATAACACTATTAGAGTTAAAACCGTCTTCGGACCCAAAATCGACTCAGAAACCCGCAACCCGAGTCAACCTGAGTCAACCCGAGTCAACCCAAATCTCGAATGTCAAAAATAATGCCATGAATGTCTTTATCATGTCATCCCTTCAAAGCAACAATATTTAGAGTCGAAACCGCCTTCGGAACCAAAACCGACTCAGAAACCCGCAACTCGAGTCAACCTGAGTCAACCCGAGTCAACCCAAATTTGGAATGTCGAAAATAATGCCATGAATGTCTTTATCATGTCATTTACATTAAAACTGACCCTAATTAGAGTCAAAACCGACACCGAGCCAAAAACCGACTCGAAATTCAAATTCCGACTCACACAGGTCAAACCCAAGTCAAGCACACAAATTACCTATCCCAAGTAACACCCAAAATCATCTTATTATATGCCCATATTGTTACACGACATCTTATATGAATACCAAAAACCAAACAATGGATGGAGAATTGACCACGTCCAAATTGAAAGGGACAATACACCCCTTTCCATCACAAGGTAGCTCGCGCCTCTTTAGGCATGCCCTTGGCCAGCAAGCAAACTTAACCGACTTGCTACCACCCCCATTTCTCTATAAATACCAACCTTCACACACTACAATCCTCACGCGAGAGTCCGCCCCCTCCTTCTCCATTAAACTTCTAGACCCGACTTCCTAAGTCACAAAATCGACACGTGTTTAGAACCTACCACACAAACCTTACACATTTTGTTTGGTACCGTCGCCGTGCATTCGACCGACCCATTTGACCAACTCAATTCATCAATCAACATGTTTTAATTAACATATTTTCAAAACAAAACCCTTTTCTAAGGCACTCTTATAAACTTCTTTGATCGTGAGTAGTCGCTACGAGAAAACCGTCTCTAAAGTCGTCTACGTCACAAACATCAATATACGTAAGTTTGAGGGTGTAAATATCTCATTTATTTCATGTCTTTAATGTTTTTATGAGTTAATAAGCATGAACAATGCATAACACGATTCAAATATAGGTTAGACGAGCCAAAACCGATTTTTGGCCTGAGACAGAAGCCTCTTACTATGCAAAGAGGCTCGCGCCTCAATGGGGTGTCCAGGTCAGACTCAAACGTGTTTGAGTTCGTCTTTCCGTCAACACTTTCTTTTATTTTTACTTCTTTCCTTTTACGGTTTTTACCATTTCAAATGTTTTAAATCATTTTTATGACAAACATTTTAGCCATAAATTATAATCACCCTTGGTTCCACATATCATGACGGTTTAACCGTGACTCGGTGATATTAATTGGTTAATTACATTTTAAATGAAATTCTTTTCTTTACCATTTTGATTCATTTTTATGATAAACATATTTTAACCATTACAAGAATCATCTTTGGTTCTTTATACCATGACGGTTTATTCCGTGACCCGATGATATTATTGGTTTATTACATTTTAATGGGTATTTTAACACCCTTTTCTTTTATTTACCATTTTTAATATATTAGTCATAATTCATAATCATCCTTGGTTCTTTATACTGTGTCGGTTTAATCCGAGTACGATGACAAACTTGACTAATTACAAAGAAATGAACTTAACATATTTAGTTCAAATCATACATTTTACATTTATATTTGTAAAATATACTTTTCAAACATGCAAATCTGACAACGAATATTACTAACATAATAGTAATTATTCCGAGTCATGCAAACAATACTTGCAAATCATTTATTCACAAATACGGTTTTAAACAACCATTTTAACAACCAGGAGGCATCTCTTGGCTCGCGCCCCAATAGTCTGCCTATTTTCATATTTCAAAGCCTGGGCAGAGCCCTTCTCTCGCCAATAGGCTCGCGCCCCAATGGGGCGGCCTGGCGCTGTTCTGCCTCGTTTTTAACACTTGTCTAGGACGATCCCGATTACGGTTAATCCGAATACATGACGGATCAGATTGATAAGTTTACGTGTTTTTACACTTTGTCATTTGACACCCTTTTTCAAAACAATGGGATCGTGTTAAGCATCGTAATCCGAATTTGGTAAATGGATGTTTAATTTCCGTTCTCACATGCAAATCAATCTAAATCTAACTTGACATCTTATACTTGATACTTGGATTAAATCAACCGACATATAAAGCTCTCACATGTTAGGTTAAACTTTTGGATGTGCATTCATGCATTTACACCGTTTTATCAACTTTTGCACTTAAACAACCACGATCGATCAGTAGAGGCTGCTAACGCGGGCGGGATTGGGTGTCCGATTAAAGGGCTTCCCAATATGTACCCTCACCCCTTGCTCAGAACCTTTGGATAGTGGATGGCCTTATCCAGGGCGTACGAGAGTCATTTTAGGCATAGAATGCTAAAAGGGGACGAGTCCTTATCTTTAGTACCTATGTCAAACACTGCTTTGTGCTTCGTTTGACCGAGGTATAAAGTGGATTTCGAATGGGTTCCAGGCATCCCATAATTGCTTGGTGGCGACTCCGAACATCTCTGCATCGTTTCGAGACCTTTACCAAGACGAAACCGACCGATCTAAAGCGATCCGGTCGAAAGCATTTTTACGCCACCGAGCGTGGCTTTCAAAAGACCGCTGCATGTTCACAGATTGGCTTGGCGTGCAGGTGGCCCGTGACCGCAGATCGGTAGATGGCCCAAATCCACAGACCGGCCTGTGGCCCATGCTACACCGGCCCAATAGGACCCGAAAATATTGTGACCCGAAACCGACCGGACCCGACCCGATGACGACCTGTAACCCGACACGACCCGATTATCAGTGACTCGAAACCGACCCAGATCCGACCCGATATTGACCCGACCCGATGCTGACCCGATTAAATTGATGACCCGACAATTATTATGCTTAATTTTGATCAAAATGAGAGTGATTTTGTGTTTAAATTGATACGTTTGACTCAGCAATGAAGTAATTAAACCAAATAATAGGTTGAAAACTAAATTTAATGGTAAAAAATTTTAGTAATGCGATTAAGTAACCGGACCCGATAATGACCCGACCCGATCCGATACATCATTTAACCCGAAATGACCCGACCCGACAATGACCCGAACCCGACCCGGCTCGACCCAAAAGGGTATGCTGACCGATATAACCCGAACCCGATATGACCTGACCCGACGTGACCCGACCCAAACCCGACCCGACTGACCCGATTGCCACGCCTACCCAACTACTAGCAAACACCTCCTATATTCCCATCTTATACTCCCTCACAACCATTCATACCAACAAGGCCTCCATAAAATCAACCCATTTAGAATGATTAACTTCCCTATTTAACATCATCCTTAACCACTAGTGACAACACTACGACACCACCATCTTTCATTTGATTACTCTCTTACCATCACCTATAAATATAGCAATTCATTTCCTCTCTTTGGTTATCATCCCAAATACCGAACATCAAATCCATCAACAAAATTTACCTCATCATTATTTCCAATTCTATCCTTAATTGTACCGTCACCTAACTCCCCACCAAAATCTCATATCGTGCAAACACTCTACCAGCTTCTTACTCCCTTATTACCTCGAAACCCACGGCTAACATGTCGTCCTGAACTCCTATATAACCATTAACTCACACCCTCTCATGATGCTATTGTACATTTCCATGATTCCTTACTTTCGTGTTCCATAACTTTGGTCAACGTTCTCCCAACTTACTTCCATCATTCTTCCTTTTTTTTTTTACTCAATAATACCAAATAATAATTCCTCTCCTTCCTTCTTCTACCTAACTCTTTAGTAATACAACACCTTCTTGTTCCTCCTCAACTCAAATTCCATTAATTCATATCAATATCTTCTCATTCTTTCTTATCATTGATCCTCTCCCATCATACTACTCACTCACACTTGTCACCATCAAGTCCACACAATTAACGATTACTCTTCAATTAGTTGTATCTCCCTATCGTATTCCTTAGAAAACCAAAAATTCGCCTCATACCGTTAATTGTCCAAAGAATTACTCACTAGGCTCACCTCTTGATAATCCAAATTCCTAAACTCGACCACTATCTACACATCGCGACATAACTCGATCTCACTATACACCATTAGTTTCCATCCCTCTATAACGACCTTCCATAACATATATCCTTAACCAACACAATACTAACCGTCTCCCTCTAAATCATTACACTTCCCAATTTGCCACTATTCGCATCCCTCATCTCAATCTTTGCATTCTCACGTTTCTTTACACTTACATCACCCTTGTCCATATACACTTACTTTTATATTACTCAACACGCGACTATATCACTCACCAAATCTCACAAAACATGCTCCCTGCCTCGATAAGCTCATCAATCTTCCCTTTCGTTTTCCACAATCCCTCACAACCACATATAACTCATGTCCTCTCTACCCAACACATATCCCTCATAAACCGGCATTCTCTACATCATAGCATCTGATAACTTACGTATCAAGACCATTATATATGTAAAAGAATTCTTTAAGACCCAAAACATACGTGTGCACATACCCTACGACTCAAAACATATGTTATAACGTAGCCGCCGACTCAAAACAACCGCACAAAGAGGTACTCGGTCGAGTAAATCTTAATTTATAACTCTAATCGTCTTTAATCAAACCGGGGAAATAACTCCCGTCAGACTAGATACACGATCTAGTATTGGGAATATTCGGCCGAGTATCCCTTACTCGATCTAGTATTACCATAATCGGCTGAGTATTCCTGGACAGCAGCCTGACCAGAAACACACGACGCATTACTCGGCCGAGTAAGCCCTATTCGGCCGAGTAACAGGACTTAGAAAAACATGGTATTATATTGCATGGAATTTGTTTTTAGTGCAGGAAACTGTCCGTTTGTAATGTACTCGATCGAGTGGTGATGGGCTCGATCGAGTACCCTTGCTTTTTGGGTTTAATTCATAGCTGGCTTGTACAGGATTGCGCGGTTGGTATTTCTCCCCTATTTTTGCAGCTGGTTTGGGGGAACTCCTATGCTCTTACCCGGTATTATCTTCCCTTGTATCTACTTTTATTGTAATATATCTATTTCTTTTCCATTCCTTTTGTTAGATGTGTCCTTTAGGTTTCTGGAAATTTTTGTGTGATTGTTATGCTGTAGGCGTCACAATGAGTACACTGTGACATTTAGGTTTTGGGGAGGAGTCTTTAATTATGTTGTGTGATTTATTTCTGTTGTGTGCATTTAAATCATAAAATCCATAAAAATTAAAAAAATCCCAAAATCCATAAACATGTTTTTAGGTCGAGTCTTGGTGAATTAAATAACAATGATGTTAAATTGCATTGTTTTTGCATTTGAATCCCAATTAAGTTGTCCATGTACATTGTTTTGACCCGTTATTTATGAAAATAAACCTCATAATTCAAGTCTTGACCGTATTGACATGCCTTATGCTGATTAGATTTGACACAATTATGTTGGTAAACTACTTAAATTCTCAGGTCTATAGAGCTTCCTAGGCCAGGAACATCAATAAACTGGTCTCATTGATATTTAGGCTTGAGTGTGGTTTCTCCTTGTGGAATGTGTAATATCAAACTGCATAAGTGTGACATTAGTTTCTTAAATTTTTGCACGTTCATATGATTAAGTACATGAGAAAAGACGGTTCTTACCGTTCAAATAAGCCATACATTATCCTTTTTGTTAGCCCGTTTGAACCCTTGTAGCCATTTCATATCCTACTTTCATAGCTATAATCCAGAATTTTTCTACCTTATCGGGACAGTCGCAGTTGCTTGTTTATCATGTCTATTTTGCTACTGTGGTTGGGATTGGGACTTTTATATCATGTGGGTAGTAGCTTAAATTTTGTAGCAATTTTGTAATCTCTTATGTTAAAAAGAAGAAGAAAAATATGAAGCAAAAAAAAAAAGATCGAAAAAAGAAGAGAAAAAAAAAAGAAAAGAAAAGAAAAAAAGAGATTGCTTCATTGGATTTTGTTAAGAGATTTTAAGTGGTATGTACTAGAGTCTAATGCATTTTTGGAGAGTAATTCATAGTCTCTCATGTGCTGTCAAAGTTGAGATGATTTCTCTAGTTGGGATGGTTTATGTTTATTGTCATAGATTTGGTTTTGGTTTTAGTTTAGCGCTGCGATTACCGTCTTAGCTCCATATATCCATAACGTGCCATTGGCACAAACCACATCTATACCATTTTCCCATTGCCACCTTATTGTCCTTGATACATGTACTTTTATCTATTTTGTGAATGCGTATTAGTTGGAGAAATTCCTATCACATTAGATTGCATGCATGTTTCATAAGTTGAGTGAGTGTCTTAATTCTTTCTATCTTACTTATAAATTACCCCTTATGAGTGCATGAGTGAATCCGCTAGAATCCGACTAATTTATCTTGTAAGATTGAAAGGAATTTGGCATTTGTCTATAGTACGGTGACTTGAGACTTAAGCTACATTTTCTATTGCCCATGCCTTTGAATTTGTTTTATTATTACACCTTGGTCATTACTTTGTTACAAATATGGATAGCTTGGGATTTGTATGTGCATCAACATTAGCTCTGAGTTGTCTATTCGCCTTCTGTATGATTGCCTTTTGTACTGTGTGGTGCTTTGCTTGAGGACAAGTAAATAGATGGTTTGGGGGAGTTTGATGAGTCATAATTATATTCATATTTATGCTCCCCCTTTAGTTACTTTTGATTCGGTTTTCGTGCTAGTTTATATTGATTTCATGCCTTTTATGCAAGAATGTCGATACTTCCGCTATTCGGTGTTTAATGCAGGAATGATGTATTTGTGGAGCAAAGGAATGAAATGAGCACTGCAGAGTGGGCATGAAGGAATACACGGAGCATGGCACGAGAATTTAGAAGAATAAAGGGAGAGAAGTTAAGAAGACAACACGAAGAAAAAAGCTGAAACAGGATGAGTCCTCGATCAAGCCCAAGCAGACTCGATCAACTGAGAATGTACTCGATCGATTAGACTCGGGCTCGATCGAGTACACTTTAGTTTCAGGATTTTTGCACAATTTCCTTAAGTCGGTTATGTTTTATTATAAATACCCAATTCGTACCCTATGTTATATGGACGTCTTATTTTACCTAGTTATGCTACTTTACAATAAATTCCCTCTAAAAACACTTAGTTTAGTTTATTGTTCTTACTTTCGGATCTAAGCATTCCTCTATTACGGTATTATTGTTAATCTTTATTCTATTATTAATCATTCATTCATTGTTCATCTTTTATGCTTTTAATTATGTCTTCTACAATTATTATTGTTGTTATCACCGTTATTATGCGTAGCTAGTTTCATAATCTAGGATGAAAGAGAATCTAGCTAGGTTGTTAGAAAAGGGTTATTAATGAATTTATTGCTAAATTGCTCTTGATTATTGTTCATTTGTTGTCTTACATCAAATTAATTAATTCGATCGAATTGGTTAATTAGTCTTGCAAACTAGGATTTTCACCAATCCGATTAAGACTAGTATAGGCCACGATAATTGAATTAGACTGACTTAATAATAGCGATCGCATGTTAAGTTTAGATCTAAAAAGACATATTAGAATCGAGCGATCGTATGACTTTCAACGATATAAATTGCTCAATCAATGAATTAAATCTCACCCTTGGATGAGTACCTAGTGAACCCAATCCCTAGACTCTTTAATATTATTGAATTTGTCTTTATTTACCTCGCAATTAGTTTTAGAAATCAACCAAACCTTCAAGAAAACGGTTACTTTAAGACGAATCTAAATAATAGCAAACTAGAATAATTAACTCGCCTCTCTTTGGATTCGACCCTTTCTTACCGTTAGCTAATTGTTAGTAGTATTATAGGATTACTTTGATTAAGGTGACACGACTTTAGCTTTATCAGAAATATGTCGTGTATATGCTGCTGCTTTATTTAATGAGCTCCATCAACAGGAAAGTCTTTCAGCCTATCAACAATCATCAACGTCATCCTCATCCGAACTCCCCTGAAAATCAACAAAAAAGTATGTATGAATAACATGTAAAGTACTTGAGAAACACATAAAAAACTTGTGTAACAGTGATATTGTTTTGTATAAGATGTGATGTTATTTCTAATAACGTATGATATTGGTTCTAACTCGTAACTATAGACAATATATACACTTTCATGAATAAAAATCATACACAAACTTCTCATGGTGAGCATATCTTTATTGTCGACATCAGGTACAAAAGCATTAGGACAGTTACTTTTATCATAATGAGCCATTTGTTTACAATTACGGCAAAGCCTTTAGGCTTCTCCGCTTTGGCTATGCATTGTCGCTTTGTTGAGATCATTTTATTCCCACTACCAATGTTCTTTGCCTAACGAGGTGGTAGAATCCTCACCTCAGTTGATGAACTGCATCCAAGAAGCATCTCAACCTCCTGCTCTTTTGTCATTGGCTGTACTTATGGATTGAGTTTGACCCTAAATTGCTTCAGTGTGTCATCAAGATCAGTAATCCGATTGTTAGGCATATTTTTCAGCACGTTGATAGTTGAGTAGAACGCTAACCATAACTTGCACATCTCCAGCTACCTTAAATCAGTGGCATCAAAGTCGTCCATTAACTCACCATGTAAACCATAAAGAGGGATATTGTAACACCCCGTATTTTATAATAATATTTTATTATAAAAGTATTTTATTAAATTGATTATTTCGGAATTTAATAATGTATTTTGAATATTTATATTTATCGCATCCATTCTATATTTTATTATTTCCTGTTTTGATATACTTTTGGAAAAGGGTTAAAATGTCCGTGCACGATTTGACTATTTTAATTTAATAATTTCTTTTCTATAATTAGCTCTCCTTCCGTTTTAATATGGTTCAATCCGATTTGTAATTGGATAATCCATTGTATGAGCTAATGGACCCAAAGCCCATTAGTTATTCCCTTATAAATAGAATTTAACCTAGCAAGCAACTAGGTCAATTCATTGTTTGGTGCGTGAGATTTCTGCCGCACGACCTCCTCCACTTTTCCTCTCTTTTATCTCTTTTCTCCCTTTGACTTCATTGTTGAATAACTTTCCTTCTCTCAAACTCATACACAAATTATATTTTCATAATCTTTGCTCTTACCTCTACAATAATTTATTCTCCAAATAATTTTATGAGAATTATTTGTATGGACCTTTAGACCTACGTTTTGGGTCTTTTATTTTTAATGGGTAAAGAAGAAGAAGAGTATTTTATGGTGCTTTCATGGTTTTGAATTCGGTATTCTTTAGAGTCGACTTTTGGGGACGTTGACACGTGTTGGAGACAAGGCTTTGTTGGTCGTTTTCTTTATGGAGGTTTTCATTAATTGCTAATAAGGTAACTATGTGTTTTCTTTTAATTGTGTTTATGCCAATTGATGTAATTAATATGATTTAATGAATGTTTTGCATGATTAGTACATGTTTGATTATTTATTATCATGTTAATTATGTTTTCTCATGTTTGTATATGTTTCAATGCGTTAATTATATATCGTATGTTGTTTATATGTTTATTATGGGTGTCATGAGCGTAATTAGAGTTTACGAATCGAACCCTAGTGGCGGCATGATGGCGGCCAAGAGTTCTCTCCAAAGTTATAACTAAAGCTAGTATAACCTTGATGATGATTCATGAGTTATAGCTAAAGTTAATACAACTTTGGGTAGTTACCCTAGTTATGGCTGGAGCTACTATAACGTTGAAGTACGAGTTAAGGTTATAGCTGGAACTAACGTACCCTGAGATTATGACTCAAGGTTGTGGTTGGAACTAGTATAACTTTGAGTTTCGTGTCAAAGTTATAGTTGAGGTAAGTATAACTTCAAGTCATATATGTTGAAGTTATAGTCGAGGTTACTATAACCTCGCATCTAGAGTTTATGTTATTGTTAAGGTTACTATAACATTGCATGGTTAATGTTAAAGTTATAGTTGAAGTTACTATAACGTTGGTTGCTTGTACTTGTTCCATATGTTGTATTGTGTTTAACGTGTTATGTCCTTGTGTTGCATATTTATTTGGTTACTCTTGTTCATATGATAAGTAGGATGGTCAGTTATACTATCCTATGAGTTGAGTCGTGATGTTGTTCACGCATGTTAGTACAGTCAGTTATACTGTGCATTTGTTTGTTGGCTGGTTTGAATAGATGACGGTAGATTCTTATAGTATTATGGTGGATTCGTGATGTAAAGATAATGTTCATGGATAGTAGAATGTGATTATAAACTGAGGTTATAAGCTGGTCGTTATATGAGCACATGTGATAAGATTTATTTGGTAATAAGCTTTGATGGAATTGCGGTATCGGTGGATAAGTGTGTTGTGGTACAATAGGTACTAGCTTAACCTATGGTGTGTGTTTGTTGGAAACATAGTAATGTCATGATCATGAGTGTTCAAAGGAGATGATTGGGTCTAGCGAGTGCGACAAATGATTTTGTCATGAGATTGAGGTTCCATAAAATCATGACAGTTTAGACGAAGTTTGAGGTTTGAGATTGAGGAATTTGGATACTAGATATATATCGAGAATCATCGAGACTTATTAAAGCCTTTTGAGCTTAAGAGTTGTGAATGGTAGTAAGCACTACTCGCTTTGAGGATATTAGTGTAGGCTGGAGTAATTATAATGTCACTCGTGAATGGAAGAGTTTTCTCATTTGAAAGATGTTTTTGGTTTAGAGATTATCTATTTGAGGTTTTGGTTAATGTCAGATCTTGTGGTGAATGATAAACTAGAATTGGAGTATTCGTTAAAGTTTATGTGGATTTGTAGTAATAGTAATGAGTTCAAACTTTGGAGAGGGCATATATGTTGTTTAATGATGGTTAATGGTAGTTGGATGAGTGTTTGAAATATGAGGACTAGATGTTGGCTTAATAATCATCTTGGGTTGCGATGGTCGGAGTCTGATATGAGTTTTAAGGTGATAGAGAGTGTGAAGATGATAATAACTTTGAGGATTTGGGATTCTTTCTTTGGTTTGAGCTTGGATAAGGATCAGAGTGCGCAGCGGTTAGGATTCCGAGATGACCTTTGTTGATGATCACTTGTAATTCTTACCGTCTTTTGATCTTATCTTTGAAATTCAAGTTTCGAGGACGAAACTTCTTTTTAGGGGGTTGGATTGTAACACCCCGTATTTTATAATAATATTTTATTATAAAAGTATCTTATTAAATTGATTATTTCGGAATTTAATAATGTATTTTAGAAATATTTATATTTATCGATTTCGTTCTCTATTTATTATTCCTCACTTTAATATATTTGGAAGGGTTAAAATGACCGGGCACGATTTGATTATTTTAATGTAATAACTACTTTTCCAATATAAGCTCTCTTTACGTTTTAATATAGCTCAATCCAATTTGTAATCAGATAATCCATTGTATGAGTTAATGGACCCAAAGCCCATTAGTTAATCCCCTTATAAATAGAATTAACCTAGCAAGCAACTAGGTCAATCCTTTTTCTTTCTCCATGAGACCTAACCTAGCACGCAAGCTGCTCTCCTTTATTTTCTCACGTAAAGTGCCGCACGGCAGCTTCCTCTATTTCTCTCTTTTGTTCTTCTTTTCTCCCTTTGACTCCATTGTTGAATATCTTTTATTCTTCCAAACTCATACATAAATTATATTTTCATAATCCTTACTCTTACCTCTACAACATATTATTCTCCAAATATTTTTATGAGAATTATTTGTATGAACCTTTAGACCTACCTTTAAGGTCTCTTATTTTAATGGGTAAAGAAGAAGAAGAGTCTTTTATAGTGTTTTCATGGATTTCGATTTGTGCCTTTCTTTAAAGTCGATTTTAGGGACGTGGACACGTGTTTGAGACAAGTTTTGATGATCGAGTCTTTCATGGAGGTTTTCTTTATTGCGGTATTTAATTGCTAAAAAGGTAACTAGGTGTTTTCTTTAAATTGTGTTTATGCCAATTGATGTAATTAATATGATTTAATGAATGTTTTGTATGATTAGTACATGTTTGATTGTTTATTATCATGTTAATTATGTTTTCACATGTTTCTATATGTTTTAATGTATTAATTATATATCGCATGTTGGTTATGTGTTTATTATGGGTGTCATGAGCGTAATTAGGGTTTACGAATAAACCCTAGTGGCGGCATGATAGGTGGCCTAGAGTGCTCTCCAAATTTATAGCTAAAGCTAGTATAACCTTGATGATGATTCATGAGTTATAGCTAAAGTTAATACAACTTTGGGTAGTTACCCTAGTTATGGCTGGAGCTACTATAGCGTTTAAGTAAGAGTTAAGGTTATAGCTGGAACGAACGTACCCTGAGATTATGGCTCAAGGTTGTGGTTGGAACTAGTATAACTTTGAGTTTCGTGTCAAAGTTATAGTTGAGTTAAGTATAACTTCAAGTCATATATGTTGAAGTTATAGTCGAGGTTACTATAACCTCGCATCTAGAGTTTATGTTATGGTTGAGGTTACTATAACATTGCATGGTTAATATTAAAGTTATAGCTGAAGTTACTATAACATTTGGTTGCTTATACTTGTTTCATATGTTGTATTGTGTTAACGTGTCATGTCCTTGTGTTGCATATGTATTTGGTTACTCTTGTTCATATGATAAGTAGGATGGTCGGTTATACTATCCTATGAGTTGAGTCGTGATGTTGTTCACGCATGTTAGTACAGTCAGTTATACTGTGCATTTGTTTGTTGGCTGGTTTGAATAGATGACGGTAGTATCAGTTATATACTATCGGAATGAACTAACGCCACCCGTTGATGCGGGATTTATGTTGGTCTATGTTCGGGGTGGCAGATTAAATCGGTTATACGTTCGGGTCCCGAGTGTCGTTCGGTGTACGATTATTGCATCGAGAGGTCCGGCAGGTCTTAGGCATATAGGCGGTGGTGATACGCTATACATAGTACCGTAGAGGCGGTGGTGATACGCTCCCACACCGATGGAGGCGGTGGTGATACGCTCCGTCGATCGGGCGGTGGTGATACGCTCCGACAAGTTAGAGGCGATGGTGATACGCTCTAACGGGCGTTCGCTCTATTCGCTATAATTTGTTGCTAGCTTTGTGCCTTCTGTTGCTGTGGATTGTGTGTTACCGTATTCGCTATGCTTTGATGCTAGCATTGTGCCTTAAGTTGTTAGGGGTCGTGTCCTACAATGGTTATTAGGGTACATGGTCTAGTTCTTGCATATGGTTTAGGTTTGCGTGATTCCGTCAGATTGATAAGTCATGGTAAGCTTTGTTGGGTCTTTCAAGAGTATAGATGATCTCGCATGTTTACTGGTTTTACATTTCATTTATTAATGATTGCTGATTATATTCAATTGTTGTAAACATGACTGGGAGAGCATCTAGTTACTCCCGACTGATTGTCGACCCCCATTTTCAGGTTATTCAGATGTTGCTGTCTGGTTGATGCTTGCTTGGGGAATGTGCGAAGTGAGCTTAATAATAAATTAGGAGTTTGCCTTATGTTTTAAGAACCTTTGAATAATGTATTAGTTTGGTTTTGGATTTAGTAGCGAACCGGATTGGTTAGGTGTTTCCGCCACCTTGACCCTTTTATCAGTATCGTACTCTGATATTTATTTTATATAAGTTTTCCCTTTGTTTTATAATCCGGGTTGTTACAGTTGGTATCAGAGCAACCTTGCGACCGTGTGGTGATCGGAGGCAGTTGTTATACGCTCCTGGAGGCAGTGGTTATACGCTCCATTGTAATCACACACCTAGTGGGAGAGGATTCTGGGTTAGCGGTTATGCTCCCAGGCGCAACGAGGACGTTGCGTTCTTCAAATGGGGGTGATTGTAACACCCCATGTTAATTGAAGAGGTCCTGTGATAGGCTTAAATGACTAGTGCTTAAAGGGATTGAAAGTACTACTCATATCAACAAAGTGCACTTTCTTTTATGGTCATCCATGCAAAAGAACTCCAAAGATAAGCGTGCTTGGCTGGGAGTAGTCTTAGGATGGGTGACCTCCTGGGAAGGTTCTCGGGATGCGCATGAGTGAGGACAAAATGCGCTATAAAGGACCTGTATTGATCTGTGGGCCATGTACACAGCCTGGTGAGCTATCATAAGTAACCGCTCCCGACCCGGTTTGGGCCGGGGTGTTACAAGTATTTTATAATAATATTTTATTATAAAAGTATTTTATTAAATTGATTATTTCGGAATTTAATAATGTATTTTGAATATTTATATTTATCGCATCCATTCTATATTTTATTATTTCCCGTTTTGATATACTTTTGGAAGGGTTAAAATGTCCGTGCACGATTTGACTATTTTAATTTAATAATTTCTTTTCTATAATTAGCTCTCCTTCCGTTTTAATATGGTTCAATCCGATTTGTAATTGGATAATCCATTGTATGAGCTAATGGACTCAAAGCCCATTAGTTATTCCCTTATAAATAGAATTTAACCTAGCAAGCAACTAGGTCAATTCATTGTTTCGTGCGTAAGATTTCTGCCGCACGGCCTCCTCCAGTTTTCCTCTCTTTTGTTCTCTTTACTCCCTTTGACTTCATTGTTGAATATCTTTCCTTCTCTCAAACTCATACACAAATTATATTTTCATAATCTTTGCTCTTACCTCTACAATAATTTATTCTCCAAATAATTTTATGAGAATTATTTGTATGGACCTTTAGACCTACGTTTTGGGTCTTTTATTTTTAATGGGTAAAGAAGAAGAAGAGTATTTTATGGTGCTTTCATGGTTTTGGATTCGATATTCTTTAGAGTCGACTTTTGGGGACGTTGACACATGTTGGAGACAAGGCTTTGTTGGTCGTTTTCTTTATGGAGGTTTTCATTAATTGCTAATAAGGTAACTAGGTGTTTTCTTTTAATTGTGTTTATGCCAATTGATGTAATTAATATGATTTAATGAATGTTTTGCATGATTAGTGCATGTTTGATTGTTTATTATCATGTTAATTATGTTTTCTCATGTTTGTATATGTTCAATGCGTTAATTATATATCGTATGTTGTTTATGTAACACCCCGGTTTATAAAAGAAGCCTTCGTCAAGACATTCCCTGATAAACCGGACTGTTACCATCTCGGTTTCCCGAGGTAGTGAATAACAAATTAAACTTCACGGCAATTTACATAATTATTTTTAACTTAATTATTACAAAACCTCTTTTATGTCAAATTACAAAGAACAAACATAAATAAAAGTGAAAGTCTTCTAGATGATGATCTAGCTACTAAGTCGTCTGATCCAGTGTCTCACGCCCGTCCAGCTCCCGTTCTATCTCTTAACCTGTCAAGTCTGCTCGCCAATATTTGGGTCATCACAGGTGTTCACGAATACACAGGGTCAACCACGAGGTTGAGTAGGAAAAACAATGAAACAACAAAATATGATATGCATGCTCCTCCGTCACCTCCATCTCCATCTCAACTCATATCTCATATCTCATACCCCGGAACGCCCAGCCATACCGATCCCCGGTAGACTATATATCGACCGTAGCCGATCCGCCATTTCCTTGTTGAGGACACCAGGGCAAGTCCTGCAGAACCCGCCTGGGCCTTATCACAACATCGTCATCCCACACCACATCACCACAACATCCTCCATCTCCAATGCATATGAATGCTCAAAAGAAATTAATGCAACATAATATATATAAATCACTGAACTGATAAATCATAAAATCATGCCGGTTAGCCAATGCTGTGATATCATACTCAATACGATCAATTCAGTCAATCACCTTCCCATATATGAATCATAACGTAAATCAACAACCATGAATCAAGCCAACACAATTCGACAATAACGGTAATAAGTCAAGTGTATTTCCCTACCTCAAGGTGCCAGCAAATCCAATTAAGCGGTTCAAGCGATCGAACATAAAGCAACGAATTTGATTAACGATCCTTCACGAATCCGTCACCTAAAACAATTATAATATTTATAATTACTAACTACTAAATATAGAAATCTCCCAAAGTAGAAGCTACTAAAAATAGATAGGTTACCCAATATAGAGAGTTCCTAAAATAGAAGTTTTTCCGAAATACAATCCCGACACCAAACTTATGCCCCAACTGATAACTAAAATAACCCGATTAGTATTTGACCCAACTTCCCAAAATAGAAAGTTACTAAAGTAGAATTTCTTAAAATGGAAACTTTCCCGATATAGTAACTTTTCTCTTTTAACAAACCCGACTCAAAACCCGACTTGAATTACCTAACTGGCTCGGGAATTAAATTGAATAACCAATATGATAATTAAAAGATTAAACGAATTATACGATTGAGAAAACTCGAATCAAACATTTGAACAACTCACAACCCGACTTAAAACCTGTCTTTAATTATTTAAATAACTCGGAATTAAATTAATTAATTAAGCATACGACCAATTAACGAAATATAACGATTAAACTATGACAAAACCCGTTTCAAAGCTAAAACAACCCGTCATCAACACTACCCCCCTCACACGCGCTCCCACGCTCCCACGCGCCACCACTAGGCCGTGTCAACCACCACCCAATCCCCACACGACCCGACCACCAACGACCACCACCAGCCTGGTCGACTGCCGCCGGCGAGTCGAACCAGGGCTGCCATAAGGCCGGGTTCACCATCGTGCCTCACCACACGCCCACTGTCCTTGACTCACCACCACCGCAACAATCACCAAACCCCTGCCAAACTACCACGGCCCTGCTCGCCGTCAGCCCACGCACCCAGAAACAGTGGCACCACCGTCTCGACCTCCCCCTAGTCCACGGTGGCGCCACCCCAAACCTACCCATCTAAACCCGTCTGAAAACCACTACATAAACCCGTTTCTACCCCCTTGTCGATGCCGCCCTTCACAGCCACCACTACCGCCTAAAACCACCTCAACAACCACCACCCCACTCGACCCTTACCACCCTACTCCCTTACCCTGCTAACAACCACCAGCAACACCTTCCTAAGCCACGAAACAACACCCAAAAACCCGACATCAATGCTAAAACAGAGGAGATGGGTTGAATGCTTACCTTTCCGCCACCACAACAGCCACCACGGCCACCCACGGTCGTCGACAATAGTCCCTAGCTTATCACTGCTGTGCCGTTAACACCCATGGCCTCTCTCTCTCTCTCTCTCTCTCTCTCTCTCTCTCTCTCTCTCTCTCTCTCTCTCTCTCTCTCTCTCTCTCTCTCTCTCTCTCTCTCTCTCTCTCTATGCGTGAAAAGCTGAGATTTGGTGTTGATAAAGAAGGGAGGCGGGTTGAGTGAGTAAGGAATGAGGGAGGCGGGTTGGGTAGGGTTGTTAGGGTTAGGGTATACTATTAGGGTTAGGGTTTAGGGTTAAATGGGCTGGACAGTTATTGGGCCAGCTCAAAAGGTTAGCTCACATTTCGAATTCCATATAACCCGTCTCAATTAGCTTAGATCGATACAACGCGAGTCAAGTAAAATAACTTAACGTAATTATCGACTAACAATTAACCCGACATAATTCGTAATATAAATGTATAATAATTAATATATAATAATATCCATTTAATTGATTATATAAAATACGGGGTATTACAGTCTTCCCCCCTTAAAATGAACTTCGTCCCGAAGTTCGCTCCCGTACACAAACCTCAGAAGGATATTGTATATCGTACCTACGGACATCACGCATTTCCTACATCGTTAACACACACTTTTGACACATCAGTTAAACATAACAGACACGGAATGTTACATTCTGCCCTCCTAAAAATAAACTTCGTCCCGAAGTTTAGCTCGTTTTTACTTAACCCACTAACTACAACTACTAACTACCTGAGAACACAAATGTATAGTAACTAAATATTCATCTGAGAACACCGTCATCTTCCATCTCAATTCCGATCTCAAACTCAAGTAACTCAATAACCATGGTCTCACTGGACCGTAAATGTAACTCGGCACAAGGGCCCCACAACTCATAACTCAATACCAGTAGTTTAACTATACTCTCCTTTTACACCTCAACCAACTAACAGAAGTAGGAATAACACATATAGAACTCATTTGCATAGGTACCCCACAACGAAACATCTACTTGATCAAAACCACCATCTACAAACAAGTGCAATATAAACATTAAGATTTTACGATCCTACCCGACTAGAAACATGGTTACGTCCTCGTAACCTCTTTTCAATTTTCATATACTTATGTACAAAATCATTATCAACCACATGTGACAGGAAAGAACACATGATAAGAGATTGCGCATTAACATTAAGGTCAAAACAAGGTTTTATTAAGGAATTAACTGATTGTCAACAAGTAACATTTATTACTAGCTCATGCTTAACTTAAAAACACAACATCAAACTAAAAGAACAACTAGAAAGGAACCAAGGTTTACACGGTTTCACAACTAAACAAATTTGATGATCAATTATAGACTATGAACGAGCGAGAGCAAAATCAACAAAGCAATTTAAGAACTTCTCACATTTGTAAACATATCACAGAAAACAGATCTACCACTGCTATCCCTCACAATCACAGGATCTTATTGACATGTCCGTACAACCATTTACTCACTCACTGGTTTAGGTCACGAATTAGGCCGATGAATTTAAGCAATCAACAACATACTCATCATTCATATTTTAAATTATCAAAATTGTTTGCACGATATCAATTCTGAAAACATGTTTCCCAATAAAAGTAACAGCATATGATCTATGACAACGACAACATTACTTCCATATCCCTCATGTGTTTAACATCTTAGCAACCATATCATTCAATTGTGTCCAGCAACTTAGTATAATTCATTTTCAGCAAAACAAAAGATATCGTATAAATAACTTAGACATATACATTTGCCATCATATACTTTGTAGAACTCTAGCTATGATAAAAGATTAACAACTTGAACAACTTCTCTGATTTGTACGGTTTGAATAATTAGGCAACTCGTAGGCTCAATTAAACGTAACTATAACGACTATCATTTAAACCAATGTATATCAAGTGAATCATCAAAGGGTTATCCTATTATAATTGTCAACATAGTTATCATAAACAATCTCTATTAGAATATAATTGATAGTAACGACTCGAGAATATAGATATGTCAAACGTCGTGTTACGATTGCAAGAATCACTTTAGCATTTTATGACAATATAATAACGAACATATCCAATAAGAAATAACTCACTGTTTATTATCATGTTATAGGTTTAGGTTCAACTGAAATAATTAATGCGATGAAGGTAACAAATATAATTATTGGCACACAACTCATATGAAAGACATTAGAACTCAGATGCATCCTACATGTGTGAACATTTAGACATACTCATTACTACCATCCATGTGTAAACATTTAGACATAATTATTATAATTATTCATGCGAGTATATTAGAACAATAAAATTAACTTTTAACGTCATCAACTTTACCAAGATATGACAATATAGTTTTATATTTATATATATCCGACCACTATGCAAATATGATGAACACGCCAGGAATATTACAACATGCCAAATGTATATAACGTATGCAAACAACTGGACTCGTATAAACATTTCAACCTCGATGAAGAATCAAATTAAGCTATCCCATTTTACTCATACTATCATGCCAATAATGTTATCAACTAAGTTTTAATTTTATCACTTGTTAAGATACATAACTACTGAACATGCCTGCTACTATCATCATATAAGGACATTATAAATTCACATTACTAAAGCTCATGAATTAACCAAACAATCGTATGAAAATTCAACATAGAACGCACATTTTAAATGTTTTGATTCACGTTGTAACTTCCAAAAATCACGAATAAATAACCGTTCGATTATAACTCGATTCATATTACTTTTATAAAAATACGGAGAGTTAAAAACACATGGGAAAAAGAATTAGGTCTAAAGTACAAGAATTCCATTTTTAAAGAATTTTACAACTCAGTTGGTCCAAACAAACATGTGACCGCAATTGGTCTGAAACTTGGGTCAGTTTGCAAAACTTATTATTTAATATAGAGACATCAATATTTTTCGTGGCTTATCAATATAAAAACATATACGAGTTTTATGATCGATGGAGTTGGAATTATGAGAAAATTATTAATACAATTTAAATGAGGATTTTTACAAAATCGTTTGTCAAAACATCATCACTTTGGGGAACTTCCTAACCACAACTTACTAAAATATTTATTACTCCTAATCCGTATATCATATAAGCATTAAACCAACGCCAAATGAACACTAACTCCCAAGGCTATCTCTCATAAAATTTTCATCCATAGGCAATAAACAGAAGGAAAATGGCAGTAAGGTCAATTAAAGAGTAAAATCAAACAAAACGAGTTTCAGCACTAAGTCGTTCATTTTCTATGTTCCAAACTCTTACAACCATACTATCGATACTAACCCATCCTAACTTAAATCTCACCCTGTACTTACGTAAAAATCTACCCCATAGAATCCCTTCGCATCTCGATCTACTCCTTACATCTAAATCACGATTGCTATGACTAAAACATGCATTTCAACAGTGTTTCTATCTACTATCACAATACTATACTAGCATGGCTTCGGGATCACATAACCGCATATTACTAGGCATAATAGTACTATCAACACATCATTCAACATCTACCTAGGTAACTATCATTGACTCGCAATTATTTTCATGCTCACGACTACCACAACACTTTATTGATTATTAACCTGAACTCGAAAATTTATTTCTCATTTCCACAACATCATATGATCACGTCATCATTCATACAAAATACTTACCGTAGCGTTGTCCTGCAGAATGGTTAGAATATATGGGTCTCAAGGTATACATCAACTCGATTATATCCAAGGTTTTCCTTCTAACTACCTCATTCACTCAATTTTCTCTCGGGTTACCTGGTTCAAAACTGAGAGGGCAAAAGAGCACGTATTAAGGGCGCCTTCTTAACCGCACTGTGAGCTCCTAACAGTTTATTCCCAGGGGTTCATTTTATTTAGACACATCCTACGTTCATTAGGGTCATTGGTTTAGGCCTGAGGATCGTTCGCTCTGATACCACTTTGTAACACCCCGGTTTATAAAAGAAGCCTTCGTCAAGACATTCCCTGATAAACCGGACTGTTACCATCTCGGTTTCCCGAGGTAGTGAATAACAAATTAAACTCCACGGCAATTTACATAATTATTTTTAACTTAATTATTACAAAACCTCTTTTATGTCAAATTACAAAGAACAAACATAAATAAAAGTGAAAGTCTTCTAGATGATGATCTAGCTACTAAGTCGTCTGATCCAGTGTCTCACGCCCGTCCAGCTCCCGTTCTATCTCTTAACCTGTCAAGTCTGCTCGCCAATATTTGGGTCATCACAGGTGTTCACGAATACACAGGGTCAACCACGAGGTTGAGTAGGGAAAACAATGAAACAACAAAATATGATATGCATGCTCCTCCGTCACCTCCATCTCCATCTCAACTCATATCTCATATCTCATACCCCGGAACGCCCAGCCATACCGATCCCCGGTAGACTATATATCGACCGTAGCCGATCTGCCAGCTCGCAGCTGAGGACACCAGGGCAAGTCCTGCAGAACCCGCCTGAGCCTTATCACAACATCGTCATCCCACACCACATCACCACAACATCCTCCATCTCCAATGCATATGAATGCTCAAAAGAAATTAATGCAACACAATATATATAAATCACTGAACTGGTAAATCATAAAATCATGCCGGTTACCCAATGCTGTGATATCATACTCAATACGATCAATTCAGTCAATCACCTTCCCGTATATGAATCATAACGTAAATCAACAACCATGAATCAAGCCAACACAATTCGACAATAACGGTAATAAGTCAAGTGTATTTCCCTACCTCAAGGTGCCAGCAAATCCAATTAAGCAGTTCAAGCAGTCCAGAACATAAAGCAACGAATTTGATTAACGATCCTTCACGAATCCGTCACCTAAAACAATTATAATATTTATAATTACTAACTACTAAATATAGAAATCTCCCAAAGTAGAAGCTACTAAAAATAGATAGGTTACCCAATATAGAGAGTTCCTAAAATAGAAGTTTTTCCGAAATACAATCCCGACACCAAACTTATGCCCCAACTGATAACTAAAATAACCCGATTAGTATTTGACCCAACCTCCCAAAATAGAAAGTTACTAAAGTAGAATTTCTTAAAATGGAAACTTTTCCGATATAGTAACTTTTCTCTTTTAACAAACCCGACTCAAAACCCGACTTGAATTACCTAACTGGCTCGGGAATTAAATTGAATAACCAATATGATAATTAAAAGATTAAACGAATTATACGATTGAGAAAACTCGAATCAAACATTTGAACAACTCACAACCCGACTTAAAAACCGTCTTTAATTATTTAAATAACTCGGAATTAAATTAATTAATTAAGCATACGACCAATTAACGAAATATAACGATTAAACTATGACAAAACCCGTTTCAAAGCTAAAACAACCCGTCATCAACACTACCCCCCTCACACGCGCTCCCACGCTCCCACGCGCCACCACTAGGCCGTGTCAACCACCAGCCCAATCCCCCACACTGACCCAGCCACCAACGACCACCACCAGCCTGGTCGACTGCCGCCGGCGAGTCGAACCAGGGCTGCCATAAGGCCGGGTTCACCACCGTGCCTCACCACACGCCCACTGTCCTTGACTCACCACCACCGCAACAATCACCAAACCCCTGCCAAACTACCACGGCCCTGCTCGCCGTCAGCCCACGCACCCAGAAACAGTGGCACCACCGTCTCGACCTCCCCCTAGTCCACGGTGGCGCCACCCCAAACCTAGCCATCTAAACCCGTCTGAAAACCACTACATAAACCCGTTTCTACCCCCTTGTCGATGCCGCCCTTCACAGCCACCACTACCGCCTAAAACCACCAAAACAACCACCACCCCACTCGACCCTTACCACCCTACTCCCTTACCCTGCTAACAACCACCAGCAACACCTCCCTAAGCCACAAAACAACACCCAAAAACCCGACATCAATGCTAAAACAGAGGAGATGGGTTGAATGCTTACCTTTCCGCCACCACAACAGCCACCACGGCCACCCATGGTCGTCTACAATAGTCCCTAGCTCATCCCTGTTGTGCCGTCAACACCCATGGCCACTCTCTCTCTCTCTCTATGCGTGAAAAGCTGAGATTTGGTGTTGATGAAGAAGGGAGGCGGGTTGAGTGAGTAAGGAATGAGGGAGGCGGGTTGGGTAGGGTTGTTAGGGTTAGGATATACTATTAGGGTTAGGGTTTAGGGTTAAATGGGCTGGACAGTTATTGGGCCAGCTTAAAAGGTTAGCTCACATTTCGAATTCCATATAACCCGTCTCAATTAGCTTAGATCGATACAACGCGAGTCAAGTAAAATAACTTAACGTAATTATCGACTAACAATTAACCCGACATAATTCGTAATATAAATGTATAATAATTAATATATAATAATATCCATTTAATTGATTATATAAAATACGGGGTATTACAGTTTATATGTTTATTATGGGTGTCATGAGCGTAATTAGAGTTTACGAATCGAACCCTAGTGGCGGCATGATGGCGGCCAAGAGTGCTCTCCAAAGTTATAGCTAAAGCTAGTATAACCTTGATAATGATTCATGAGTTATAGCTAAAGTTAATACAACTTTGGGTAGTTACCCTAGTTATGGCTGGAGCTACTATAACGTTGAAGTACGAGTTAAGGTTATAGTTGGAACTAACGTACCCTGAGATTATGGCTCAAGGTTGTGGTTGGAACTAGTATAACTTTGAGTTTCGTGTCAAAGTTATAGTTGAGGTAAGTATAACTTCAAGTCATATATGTTGAAGTTATAGTCGAGGTTACTATAACCTCGCATCTAGAGTTTATGTTATGGTTAAGGTTACTATAACATTGCATGGTTAATGTTAAAGTTATAGCTGAAGTTACTATAACGTTGGTTGCTTGTACTTGTTCCATATGTTGTATTGTGTTTAACGTGTTATGTCCTTGTGTTGCATATTTATTTGGTTACTCTTGTTCATATGATAAGTAGGATGGTCAGTTATACTATCCTATGAGTTGAGTCGTGATGTTGTTCACGCATGTTAGTACAGCCAGTTATACTGTGCATTTGTTTGTTGGCTGGTTTGAATAGATGACGGTAGTATCAGTTATATACTATCGGAATGAACTAACGCCACCCGTTGATGCCGGATTTATTTTGGTCTATGTTCGGGAGTGGCCAGATTCGTCAGTTATACGTTCTGGGTCCCGAGTGTCGTTCGGTGTACAGTTATTGCATCTAGAGGTCTGGCCAGGTCTTAGGCATATAGGCAGTGGTGATACGCTCTAACGGGCGTTCGCTATATTCGCTATGCTTTGTTGCTAGCTTTGTGCATTCCGTTGCTGTGGATTGTGTGTTACCGTATTCGCTATGCTTTGATGCTAGCATTGTGCCTTAAGTTGTTAGGGGTCGTGTGCTACAATGGTTATTAGTGTACATGGTCTAGTTCTTGCATATGGTCAGGTTTGCATGATTCCGTCTAAGATTGATAAGTCATGGTAAGCTTTATTGGGTTTTCATGAGTGTAGATGATCTCACATGTTTACTGGTTTTACATTTCATTTATTAATGATTGTTGATTATATTCAATTGTTGTAAACATGACTAGGAGAGCATCTAGTTACTCCCGACTGATTGTCGACCCCCATTCTCAGGTTGAACGCTTGTTGCTGACTTGTTGATGCTTGCTTGGGGAATGTGCGAAGCGAGCTTAATAATAAATTAGGAGTTTATTTTCATGTTATGAGAACCTTCGAATAATGTATTAGTTGTTTTGGATTTAGTAGCGAACCGGATTGGTCAGGTGTTTCCGCCACCTTGACCCTTTTATCAGTATCGTACTCTGATATTTAATTTATATAAGGTTTTTCCTTTGTTTTATAATCCGGGTTGTTACAGTTGGTATCAGAGCGAACACGCTCCCAACTCTCGCGTAGTTAATGACTAAAATAAATTGACTTAGTAAATGAGTGAGAGTAAATGGGGTAGAAACAATTAAGGACTTGTTCGTTTATGCCTTAATGTTTCTTATCGTTATTAATTTTATTACATGTGTTGTCAGTCATGTACTTGTTTGATTATGTGTTGATGTTTCGTATAATTATTAATTGTGTTACATGTGTTGCTAATGCACTTATTTGTTATGCCCTAACGTTTCGCATCTTTATTAATTGTATTACCTGTATTGTTCATGTACATACTTTTATTGCCTTAATGTTTTGCACCGCTATTAATTGTATTGCATGTTTTGTTCATGCACTTGTTTGTTTATGCCTTAATGTTTCATATTTTTCATAATTGTATTAAATGTGTTGTTTATGTATTTGCTAGTTTATGCCTTAATGTTTTCGATCGTTATCAATTGTTTTACATGAGTTATTTTTATACTTGCTTTTCGTTCCTTAATACTTTGTATTGTTATTAATTGTATTAAATATTTTGTTCATATATTGGTTTGTTTATGTCTTATTGTTTATAGCTATTAATTATATTTAATGCATTTTCACGTATGACTTTTCCCAGCATGCTTTGTTGATTTGAAAGATGGTCAATTTTGAAGATGTCCTTTGCATGTTACGTGTCGTGCATTTTGGTTATATGTCAGTCAAAACTTTTAATCCTTGATAACCCGAGCTTTACTCTTATTGTACTTTCATCCTTTTGGATCGTTTGGCGGTGGTGTCCTTGTTTGAGGTGATTTCGAGGTTGATTCCCTTGTGGTTTCTTGAGGCAACAAGTTAGGATTGATGGTAGTTATTGGAATGTTCAAGTATGAAAGAAAAGAGCGTTTATTATTATGAGTTTGGTAACGAAAACGTTTACTTTGGGATTAGAGGTTTTGAGATGGAATTTCCTTTGGGATTAGAGGTTGTTAAGGTGAAGTTTACTTTGAGAAAAGTGGTTGTTAAAATGAATCTCATTTGGGATAAGTGGTTGTTAGGTTCTTTTATGTGATTGAGGAAATCGTTATTGACGATAGAGGGCGATGATTTGTGACATAAGATGTATGATTGTGGTTTCATAGTTTTACTATAAGTGAGAGACATGATGAGTAGATTTATCTTATGATATTATTTGGGAATATCGTGGCTTATGCTTTTAATGGTTAGAATTATTGAGTTTTGGCCTGAGTTAAAAGAAAGGTTATGCATGTTATTTATGGATCGAGAGTAGAGTAATGGAAATGAATTGAGAGTTATCGTGGAGTTTAGATTGAGCACGTTGAGAATTTTGGAGACTATGCTCGTCTTTAATTGAAATGTCATATTTGAGGAGTAAGAATCGTTAATGGCAATCAGTAAGTTACGAAGGAATTTATGATTAATCTGTTGATGAGTTATTTATTGACTATATCTTTTAAAGGATTGAGTGAAAGAGGTGAACTGTAACTTATGAACTTGTGAGATGTCAATGTTAAAGTGTTTTAGCGTTGGCTTAGTGAACCACCATGTTGACGATGATTATAATGTATCGTGATGTTCATCTTTTGAGGGTATAGAGATTGCTATCGATTGATTCATTAAGTGTGATTATATGGAGTTCATGAGAGTGGAAGGACTTGAGAGTTGATGTCGTGAGAGTTTATGATCTTGAGAGTTGATAATTTGAGGAATGTAGAGATTGTAACGGGGCTATTATAAAGAGATTTGTTGGTCCTGAGGTATTATGGAGATACAACGGAGGGATGTTAAGAGACGTTGTTACCTTAAGTGATGATTGTACGAGAATTGTATGACTCTGGTTATCTGCTTTATTTATTTTATCTTAAGGTGTCGTCTTCGCGTCGATAAACTCGTTTTTGGAGTCGTCTATTCTTATCATCCTTGCACGTGTTAACAATACCTCTTCTATTTGAGCCTTCAGACCAAAAGTTTCTTTTATCTTTGTCCTCTGTGTGTTTCATCTATCATTGCTTTCTATTTGTTCTTTATTTCAACTCCAGTTCCTTCTTATTTGAACTTTTGAAATTACCCTTTTCACATTGATTTCTCTTTAAGCTTTTACTTCCGAAAGGAATGTGTTCTTTTGCCTTGTGGTGTTGCACGAAAATGTTTTGTTTTGGTTTGCAAGTTATTTGTTCTTTCATGATAACGTGAAAACTTTTGAATTCCCTCGTTAGAGCTACTTGTGATCATCTCGTAGTGAAAGCTTGGATCCTTTGGCGAGCAATGTTAGACGCTTCGAGTTTGATGTTTGGTTATTTGAGGTTTAAAACATGGTAAGAGAGTTGAATGGAAGTATGAATCGGGACAACGTGTAGAGTTTTGGGAAATGGAGTATTAAAGGTCTTATACTAAGCTAGGAAAGTTTGAGGGTGTTTTTACATTGAGGATACATAGATGTTTGTTTGTTGTATCTGAGGTTAAAGATGTTTCATTTAAAGTGTATGAGTGTTTAATTGAAGGACATAGATTCATACAGTCTTATGGTGGATTTGGGATGTAAAGATAATGTTCATGGATAATAAACTGAGATTAGGAATTGAGGTTATAAGTTTGGTGATTTTATGAGCACAGGTGATGAGAGTTGTATGGTGATATTATTATGCTTTGGTGGAAATGTTTTATCAATGGCAAGTGTGTTGTGGTACAATTACTAGCTTAACTAAAGCTATGTGGTTCCTTGGGTGCTTAGGAAAGTCGTGATCACAAGTGTTCATAGGAAATAATTGGGTCTTGCGAGTGCGACTGATGATGTTGCCATGGGATTGAGGTTGGATAGGATTTTGATAGTTTAGTCAGAGTTTGAGGTTTGGGTTTGATGTAACTTTTGGGATTATAGAGTGTGTGAAGATGATAATAACATTGAAGATTTAAGATCTTTTCTGTGGTTTGAGTTTGGATATGGATCAGAGTGCGCAGCGGTTAGGATTTCGAGATGACCTTTATTGATGACCACTTGTAATTCTTACCTTCTTTTGATCTTATTTTTGAATTCCAAGTTTCGAGGACGAAACTTCTTTTTAGGGGGTTGGATTGTAACACCCCGTATTTTATAATAATATTTTATTATAAAAGTATTTTATTAAATTGATTATTTCGGAATTTAATAATGTATTTTGAATATTTATATTTATCGCATCCATTCTATATTTTATTATTTCCCGTTTTGATATACTTTTGGAAGGGTTAAAATGTCCGTGCACGATTTGACTATTTTAATTTAATAATTTCTTTTCTATAATTAGCTCTCCTTCCATTTTAATATGGTTCAATCCGATTTGTAATTGGATAATCCATTGTATGAGCTAATGGACTCAAAGCCCATTAGTTATTCCCTTATAAATAGAATTTAACCTAGCAAGCAACTAGGTCAATTCATTGTTTGGTGCGTGAGATTTCTGCCGCACGGCCTCCTCCACTTTTCCTCTCTTTTGTTCTCTTTACTCCATTTGACTTCATTGTGCTTTCCTTCTCTCAAACTCATACACAAATTATATTTTCATAATCTTTGCTCTTACCTCTACAATAATTTATTCTCCAAATAATTTTATGAGAATTATTTGTATGGACCTTTAGACCTACGTTTTGGGCCTTTTATTTTTAATGGGTAAAGAAGAAGAAGAGTATTTTATGGTGCTTTCATGGTTTTGGATTCGGTATTCTTTAGAGTCGACTTTTGGGGACGTTGACACGTGTTGGAGACAAGGCTTTGTTGGTCATTTTCTTTATGGAGGTTTTCATTAATTGCTAATAAGGTAACTAGGTGTTTTCTTTTAATTGTGTTTATGCCAATTGATGTAATTAATATGATTTAATGAATGTTTTGCATGATTAGTACATGTTTGATTGTTTATTATCATGTTAATTATGTTTTCTCATGTTTTTATATGTTTCAATGCATTAATTATATATCGTATGTTGTTTATATGTTTATTATGGGTGTCATGAGCGTAATTAGAGTTTACGAATCGAACCTTGGTGGCGGCATGATGGCAGCCAAGAGTGCTCTCCAAAGTTATAGCTAAAGCTAGTATAACCTTGATAATGATTCATGAGTTATAGCTAAAGTTAATACAACTTTGGGTAGTTACCCTAGTTATGGCTGGAGCTACTATAACGTTGAAGTACGAGTTAAGGTTATAGCTGGAACTAACGTACCCTGAGATTATGGCTCAAGGTTGTGGTTGGAACTAGTATAACTTTGAGTTTCGTGTCAAAGTTATAGTTGAGGTAAGTATAACTTCAAGTCATATATGTTGAAGTTATAGTCGAGGTTACTATAACCTCGCATCTAGAGTTTATGTTATGGTTAAGGTTACTATAACATTGCATGGTTAATGTTAAAGTTATAGCTGAAGTTACTATAACGTTGGTTGCTTGTACTTGTTCCATATGTTGTATTGTGTTTAACGTGTTATGTCCTTGTGTTGCATATTTATTTGGTTCCTCTTGTTCATATGATAAGTAGGATGGTCAGTTATACTATCCTATGAGTTGAGTCATGATGTTGTTCACGCATGTTAGTACAGCCAGTTATACTGTGCATTTGTTTGTTGGCTGCTTTGAATAGATGACGGTAGTATCAGTTATATATTATCGGAATGAACAAACGCCACCCGTTGATATGGGATTTATTTTGGTCTATGTTCGGGGGTGGCCAGATTCGTCAGTTATACGTTCTGGGTCCCGAGTGTCGTTCGGTGTACAGTTATTGCATCGAGAGGTCTGGCCAGGTCTTAGGCATATAGGCAGTGGTGATACGCTATATATAGTACCGTGGAAGCGGTGGTGATACGCTCCACACCGATGGAGGCGAGTGGTGATACGCTCCGTCGTCGGGGGTGGTGATACGCTCGACAAGTTAGAGGCAGTGGTGATACGCTCTAACGGGCATTCGCTCTATTCGCTATGCTTTGTTGCTAGCTTTGTGCCTTCTGTTGTTGTGGATTGTGTGTTACCGTATTCGCTATGCTTTGATGCTAGCATTGTGCCTTAAGTTGTTAGGGGTCGTGTGCTACAATGGTTATTAGTGTACATGGTCTAGTTCTTGCATATGGTTCAGGTTTGCATGATTCCGTCTAAGATTGATAAGTCATGGTAAGCTTTATTGGGTTTTCATGAGTGTAGATGATCTCACATGTTTACTGGTTTTACATTTCATTTATTAATGATTGTTGCTTATATTCAATTGTTATAAACATGATTGGGAGAGCATCTAGTTACTCCCGACTGATTGTCGACTCCCATTCTCAGGTTGAACGCTTGTTGCTGACTTGTTGATGCTTGCTTGGGGAATGTGCGAAGTGAGCTTAATAATAAATTAGGAGTTTATTTTCATGTTATGAGAACCTTCGAATAATGTATTAGTTGTTTTGGATTTAGTAGCGAACCGGATTGGTCAGGTGTTTCCGCCACCTTGACCCTTTTATCAGTATCGTACTCTGATATTTAATTTATATAAGGTTTTTTCTTTGTTTTATAATCCGGGTTGTTACAGATATTGTGTGCATTCTTGGTCCACCGCATAAGAATGTACCTATCAGGCAAAGTGTTCACTTGTTTCCCAGAGTAAACCCAAATAATGTGTCTGCAAATAATACCCTTTCTGTTGAACAACTTACAAGAACATTCTGCATCATTGGTTGTAGAATTGTACACAACTTGATAGTTCTTCTGTGTTCTACCATCAGCTACACCAATCACCTTTGTACGGTTAATAGGTAGTGTGAAACCACCAACACTAAGGGAACAAATGGAAGCAGTAGCTTCTAGCCTAAAATCTTTGGAAGCAGCATGTGTATAAACCTTGGACGCATGAGCTTCCAACCTAAGAGAAGTAGTTAATTTTGGTAGGGTACAATCATCGTCTCTATCAAGTCGCTTTTGATTATGGCGTTGTTGATCCATGGCGCTTTGAAACCGCATCCAGAATTCAACGAGTGTACCATGTATATTTTCAAAATGCTTGAAAAAGTTATTCTGACTCTCAGATCGTTGAGTTGTTTGTAAAAGACACCCCATAGGAATATCGCGATAATAAGCTGGAATCCATTTTCTTCTTTTTCTATACATGGTTGACAACCAGGAATTGCCTTCAAGGTTATGTTCATTAACCAACTGAGACCATTTTGCTTCAAATTCCACAGGTTCTAAGTCAGAGTCCCAAACTATAGCATTGAAGCGGCTCGCAAAATCAGTCTCTTTGGATATTGTAGGCCCAACCTTATTAGTGACCCTTTGCATGATATGCCATATGCAATATTTGCACCTAGCCTTCTTGAAAACAACACGCAAACCCTTCTTTATTCCAGCACATTTATCAGTAAATATACATTGTGGTTCTCGCAGGCCCATAGCATCTAAAAACTTTTCAAACACCCACTTGAACGACTCTTAATCCTCATGAAATAGTAATGCAACGGCAAAAATAGCTGACCTTTTGTGGTGGTCTACACCAGTTGGATCAAAACGGATATAATCACCAAACAAAGAGTAGTTTCTACGTGACTGCTGATATCGTCCTAATTTAGGACGATTTAGCCCATGCCTATTACCTTATTCCGACTCGATTTTGCGTGCTTAAATGTTTAAATAGCTCATTTAATAACTAATTTATAATTATTAGCCGTCTTAGTCATATTTAATAATTAGTCATATTGTTATTATAATATTAGTATTATTAGTATTATTTTATTAATATATTAATTTAATATGTAGGTAAGGCGGTATAATAAAGAGGAGATTTGAGTTAAAGTAATTTGAGACGGAAATTAAGGAGCAAATTGGGTCGAGACGGAAATAAGACAGGTCAAGGCAAGAAAATAAAGCGGAAAGTCAACCATTGACTTAGCAATTGATCGTCATCATCCATCATCACCCTGTGTCTTCAACATTCATCAACAAATACCACAGTACACCATCAATTCATCATCAACAATCGACAAGCAACAGCCCAAAACAACTTCACCATCAACAATTCAACCTCCATCAACCCACCAATCCTCGGATCATCACCATATCCACCGAGCATTCACCATTATCATGAAACCCCTGCTCCTTGCGTTCTCCTCTGTTCACACACACCAGCAGCAACAACACCAACGAACCACCCCGCAACCACCGTGGTTTCCTCCACATCTCAACCCAAGCTCAGATCAGCAGCAACCCATCTCGCATACACCATAATTCACGCACCAACTCCACCACCATTCATCGCGCATCACCATCCTGCACTCCACAACCACCAGCCTCCCAATCATCCACCGTTCGAAACACCAGCAGCGGCACCATAATCTGGGTTAATCTTCGACATCACCATCATACCCACCTGCTCCATCGACAACAACCAGTGCAGCCACCATCGAAGCCGAGTTTATTGGTAAACAATGCACTCCTAGCCGGCCTTAGCACCGGTGGCTGGCCAACCGGCTCGCAACACACCTCAGCCCATCTCGCAACATCAATTGTTCTCCTAGCCGGGGGACCGGCTGCCGCCTACCCGGCTCCCAACATCAACAATCGCATCAAATTGCTCCCAGACGGTCCACCGACCGTCGACACCCCCACCAGCTCCCATCACCATCAATTATTCACCTAGTTTCCAGAGAAATCCCAGGCGGTACTATCACCGGTGGCCGGTTGGCCGGCTCTCAGAACCTATGCTGCGTATTCCCTTTTTGTCGTGTCTCCCCTTTCCCCTTTTTTGTTGTGTCATGTATAATGTATGTTTGTTAGGTGAGTCATAGGATTATTAGTATTACAATAATAATTATTATTATTATTATTAGGGTAAATTGATAACTTATACCTTGTATAATTCTTTTTTTCAAATTTTATACCTAAGATAATTTTCTTTTAAAACCTATACCTAATATTCTAATTTCTTTCAAACTCAATACCAAGTTGCATTTGACAAGGTGACCGTTTTGCCCTTGCCCTTTAACCTATCATCATCAACAGTTCAACACCCATTCTTCATCATTCAAAACCAAGAAAAATTTATCCCAACACATCAAACCATCAACAATCACAACCATCCACTATATAGGAACCTTCATCGGCAACTTCTCTGTCCCTGTAACCGACGCCTTCTCTATGTCCCTCGTCACCAATCCAGAATCAATTTACGATTTTGCATCACCGCTTACTCATTCAGCCGCCTACCACTGCTCGACCCAATACCGACCTCCCCTGCACCTTCGCCCACGACCCTAAGCCCATCGATTACCATAATGCAATGCAGCCACCAGAACATAGGGTCCCTCATCGGCACCTCCCCAATCGAGGTGTATGGTGGTGTGCTTATTTCGTAGTGGATTTTTAAATGGAGGGTCAAATCTGGAGGTGTTAGGAGGTTCTTGTAGTAGTGTTTGGCTTTAGGTAATGCTTCTGGCGGTGGCGGTGGCGGTGGGCGGTGTGTTAGATATTGTGGTGTTGGGCGGTGTTGAAGACGGTGTTAGGGATGGTGGTGGTGGTGTCTTTAGGTGGTGATAATGAATGCTAGCTCGTGTTGGTGGTAGTGTTAGACGGAGGTGTTATTGGGTCGTGATGGTGGTGGTGTATGATGTTAATGGCGTTAGGCGATGATGGTGTTAGTGTTGGGGGTGATGGTGATGGTGGATTGTTTGAGGTTGAAACAATACTAGGTAAAGAAGACTAGGGGCAAATTGGGCATATAGCAACATATTTAACAATTAAAAATTGATTTTTACCGGATTTCGGTTATTTTTCTCCCGAAGGTGAAATTTGGTATTAAGTATGAAAGAAAATAAGAAGCAAGGTATAAGTTTTGAAAAAAAAGTTATCTTAGGTATAAAATTTAAAAAGTGGTGTTATACTAGGTATAATTTATCAATTTACCCTTATTATTATTATGATTATTATTAGAGTCGGCAATCACGGACACGACCCGAAAACACGACACGAACCCGACACGAAGTTAGCGGGTTATGGTCAAGACGTTGTGACCCATTTAAGTAATTGGGTTGACACGACACGACACGAAACTTAAATGGGTCGGGTTAGGGTTGATGTTTTTTGACACGAACCTGACACGAAAAACCCATTTATTTAAAATTGTCATAATATAATTGGCTTGAGGCAATGATTCAACAAAACAACTTAAAATTAGCATTTTCATTTATCATTTTTGGGATAATAGGGTTATAAAACGTAGTTTATTGTATGAGTTTATTGGGTTAAACGGGTTAAGTGGGTTAATAATGACCTGCTTAAAGATAAATGGGTTAAACAGGTCGGGTTGGGTTATAGAAAAATTAAATGGGTCGGGTTAGGGTTGAGACAAATGACCCGTTTATGTAATTGGATCGGGTTAGGGTTGGGGTAGTTGTGACCCGTTTAATATTTATACGAACACGAACACGACACGACTTGACATGTTTACCAGGTCTAATTATTATTATTATTATTATTATTATTATTATTATTATTATTATTATTATTATTATTATTATTATTGTTATTGTTATTATTATTATTATTATTATTATTATTATTATTATTATTATTATTGTTATTGTTATTATTATTATTATTATTATTATTATTATAATATTATTATTATTATTATTATAATAATAATAATATTATTATTATTATTATTATTATTATTATTATTATTATTATTATTATTATTATTTAAGTATTATTATTATTATTATTATTATTATTATTATTATTATTATTATTATTATTATTATTATTATTATTATTATTATTATTATTATTATTATTAGACTAGTATAAAAGGCTCACTCCCTTTAATACCTCACCATACCTTACACCATAGTTTACCTTAGATTATTCTACCAATTAGACTAGTTTAGCTTAATTTACTCTCTCATTATTGTAACAAGAACCCCCATTATTTCTCTCTTTAATTTCCTTCAATAAAAGTTGTAATCTTTTTTCATTATTAATTTAATTCCTCTTTAGTTTATTCAAGATTTACAATTATCGTTAGTTTACATTTAGATTATTGGGTTGAAATTGGAAGACAAGAAGAGATTCATCTTCTTTATTTCAAACAAAGTTTCCACCTTTAATTAATAATGTTGGTATAATCTTTCTCTTTATTTCTCTTCCTCTCAATTGTTTACATGTTTATTGTAGTTTAATTACTTGTCTTATCATTATAATTGTTCTTCTTATTTTCATGTTTAAGTTTCCATCTTTTGCTCCCATTTTCATTAACATGTGTGAGTAGTGTATTGCTTGGGTGGAGGGGGATCTTGTGTGGTTAATTTGGGTAGACTATTGGCTTGAACAAGCAAGTACTACATGGTAATTTCTCTTTTAATTGTCATGCATACAAAGTGTTTGTGGAAATGTCTCAATGAGAATTCGAGTCAATTTCACTATTTTATAACTTGTTGGGTGAGAGCTTGACTTGTAACTAGATAATTCATGACGATTAGTGGGTTATGGGTAATTAGAGCGGGAGTTCGATTACTCTTAACCTTGGGTTAGTCTCACATCGAGGGGTGGAGATTTGCCTTTACATTTACCTTGATTACTTATTAATTTGTTCCTTTACTCGACCTTTTCTCTACATGAGTGAACCCGACCACCCTTGCTTCCTTAATTAGGATCTTAATCAATTTGTCATTGCTTGCTTTAGTTGTAGTCGTATCATTTAGTTTATCATTCACTCAAAGCATTTGCAAGAACTAAACTAGGAAACAAACGATCAATTTAAGAACCATAATCTCGTCTCTATGGATCGACCTCCTTACCCTATTACATTCATTAGTTTGGTATTGAGATTATAAATATTGTTTGCATATCGAGGAGTACGACAAACCTCGGTATCAACTGTGCATCGGCCCAAAATGCACGAACCAAACAATTGGAAGAATCCACCTCATAACCAAAGTCGAAACCTTGACTGGTATCAGATTTATCCTGGAAATGATTGACAAATAGTTGAGCATCCCGGTCTCCTATGAAATATTTGATATCCCTTTGAAAATTCTTAAAGTCAACCAATTGAGCTCCAACATTTTCATAGCTATCTACATATTCCTTAACATGTTGTAGACACCTCAAAGTTGTCTACTAACCTTAAGGGTACCCGGTGATGAGGCTAAAACTAAATGACTAAATGAAAATTGACAATGTTATAATTAAAGGCTCTTTACGCTTGTTTCCCGTAAAATCACTTATAATATGGCATAAAACCATCATTAAGCCCATTGCTTCCTTTTGGTCCACCTAGACACATTATCGTATTCTTATCCCCTTTAATAAA
Source organism: Silene latifolia (assembly GCF_048544455.1). Classification (NCBI taxonomy): domain Eukaryota; kingdom Viridiplantae; phylum Streptophyta; class Magnoliopsida; order Caryophyllales; family Caryophyllaceae; genus Silene; species Silene latifolia. The sequence goes on from NC_133534.1 coordinate 224,369,720, forward strand.
TTCACTTTGACAACCATATTGGGATATCGTTCAAATGAGATATTATTAGCACAAAACTGATAAGATTCAAAGACTTACTTGAAAAAAATGATACGGAATATTAATAGTAGTCGAATGAAAATAGTGCGGGAAAGTAAGTTTTGGATGTTGTGCATATGGGCCGAACGGATAAAAGTTCCAATCTGCTAAACATCGTCGACATCTTACTAATTATCGTCGACATTTTTTAATGACTTTCCTAATCTACCCCTCACTGTAAACCTCCCATATTAACATCTTTTTTTCAAGTACGACATTTCCGTCACCACCGCTTCAATTCCGCCACCAAATTCAAGAAATCGACGACAAGTAATCTAAACTAGTTTATTTTTTTACAAATTTGTAATTAGTTAGTAGATTTAGATGGTTTAGAATAGAAACGTTATTGTTAGAACGGACGGAGAATTTTTTCGTCCAGACCTAGGCCCGGACGAAAAATATTTTCGTTCGGAAAAAAAAAAAAAAATTTTAGAAAATTGTTTTTTCTCCCGGACGAAAAAAAATTTCGTCTGGACGAAGAAATTTTCCGTCTAGACGAATTTTTTTTTTTGTCTGGACCTATTTCTGGACGAAAAATTTCTTCATCCAGACCCTTTTTCGACATAATTTTTTTTAAAAATTATTAATTTCCGTCTTAAATTAGTTTTGGACGCGGGGATCGATAATCGCTAATCCGTTCTACTCTAATCCGTTCGTCAAATCATTAGTCGATATGTTTAAAACCGTTTTAATCGAAAATTTCGTAAATTAAATTACGATTTTTTTCCGAAAAACCGTCTTGTTTTGTTTTAGAGAGCGAGAGAGAAAAAGAGAGGGGAGTTAATAGGGGCAATATTGGAAAGTTGTATTAATTGTTGACGATAATTAGTAAAAGTGTCAACGATATTTAACACGGCCGAAAGAGTTAAGGAAGCACTGTAACGATATACAAAGTAGCCGGCCCATTAAAGTAAGCTATATCACCGCACTATTCGATAAAGCTACGCATATAACGTATTGAAGATGCAAATAGATAAAGATTGATGGTTTCCTTATTATAATCAAAGATGAAAAGCATAAGAGTCAATGTGATCCTAACTCGATAAGACACGAAGTAGAAGACACGGTCAACTACAATTGCCATGCACATACTTTATCCCTTGGACTCCATATCTCAGCTAAATTCCATTGTGAAATTAGTCTATATATAGCTCTCATGCAATCTTAGGAGGTAGGAGGAGATTCGAAAATAATTCCACGGAAACATACATTTTACCGAGACACACACACGAGATTAACAAACAAAATCAAAAGACCAGATCTAGTTCCAAGTTCCGAAGTTCTACTCTTATACACCGTCTCAAATATTCTATCTCATTTTCAAAATACTCACATACAATAAAATCGTCCCAGTTCATATAAGCGTATAAGAGCCGTTAATTTACGACAAATTCGAAATTCATTCATAGTCAACATCCAGATAGGCCTGAGGGTACCAGATCAAATAAGTTTTCTTTACCCTTTATTTTGCTCTTTTGTTTATTTTATAATTCTTTATAAACTAACCTAGTTAAGTAAGTTAACTTCATCTTGTCTCAAATTTCAATCGTCTTGTATAAAATTGTATAATTAACATTGTTTTTAGTTAAATTTCGTCAAATATATAATATTACAAATAAATAGTAGAGGCCGTTAGTTTGATGGGCGGTCCGGGTGCCTAACACCTTCCCTCACCGTACCTTTATCCTCGAATCCTCAATCTGTGTGTTTTTTTTTTTTTGAAATTCTTGATTTCTAAGTGAACAAAGACGGTGATTATGCCACTCACGAAACTGAAAGACAACATACGCAACCCCATTATAGCGAAACTCAATCATTGCATTACAGCCAATCCTAGTTAGTTTAGTGTTTCTGATATCAAATGGCTTCGTAGTTGCCTTCTCCTCTACACTATTTAAAACAACAGTCTTCCTCTTACTATCTCTATAACCTTCACGGTTACAAATAAACTTATACTGCACATCACCAGTATCAGACCTTTTTTGGGAAGACTTTTGAGATTCAAAACCACATGATTCTGCATAAACACCATAAAAACTGATAACTTCTTCCAATGACCCAAAAAACTGGCCAATTTGAGGTTTAAACTCTATTACAACTTTCCTTGTCCACAATTCATTACCACCAGGTGTGGAATCCAAAAGAAGTTGATGTACACGATGAGGAAGAGAAGGTTGTTCAACACATGGAGTAGAGATAATTGCAGACTTATTATTATCAGTAGACGTAGATCCATAAGGTTGTTTAATATGTAGAGTAAAAGTAATTGAAAACACATTATTATCGTTAGAGGTTGGGGTAGAAGAAGTTAGACTACTTGCAGGATCTGGCAACAAATAGAACAAGAAAATATAATGTAGACAAACAAGTAATAATTGACTTCTGACAATAAAGGTAACAATATCACATGCACTAAAACAATATCACATATTCTGTTATACAATATTACACAATCTGCTAAACAATATCACACATTCTAAAAAAAAATATCACACATTTTGTGAAACAATATCACACTCTATACATATCACGACAAATATCTTTTGCTAAATTTTAGAATTCATAGCACAACAATCATCTTTTGTAAGAATATCAATATCACAACTTAATCTTAGGGCAAACGAAATTGTAAAACATCAAAATAAAGTTAAAATAAGAATTAAAATACACATAAATTAAACGAAAATTTCTCATGGTACCCCTTATTTTTGTCAGATTTTCCATGGTACCCTTACTTTTAGGAATATGCCTATGGTATCCTTGTGTGGACAAGGCCCTCGGGAACTGCGTCCGCGGGATCCACACTAGGCATAATCGACTCGAGGTTCTTTCGAATCGAATTAAGACAAATTAGAGTCGCCACCAAGTTTTTTGGGAACTTGGAACCGTTCAAGTCAACTTTACACCTTTCATCGAAAAGCATAAAGCCAATCGACTACGAGTGATTAAAGATAAAGACTTGTACCCTATATCACTCGATTTGAATGACTCTCGTAATCCAATGGTATTTAGACGGATCCACAAACCATAGATCTTGAGTAAGGGGTGAGGGTACGTGTTAGGAAGCCCATAAGAACACCTAACCCCGCCCGTCAATAACGGCCTCTACTAAGTCAAGTGTCAGATTTCAAACAAGGTCATAGCCACTACGATATATGATATGCAAACATCGTTTTAAAACCCTAACATGTGACAATAATTTCTATGTCGTTTAATGCATGAATACTAACTTTGTCAAAGTTGTTTTAGCATGTTGGTTGATTTGAAATAAAAGATGCGCAAACACGGCTTAGGAGGAATGGGGGAGCCATTGGGATCTATCCTATTACAACCCAGGCATTTCATGCCGACACAACGAGAAATAAATTACAACTCGATTTAATTACAACAACTATCGAAATTATTTTGACTCAATTAAAATAAAACCTATGTACCTGATACAAAATTACAATACAAACTAACAAAAAACAACTCAAACTATTATGACTTAACAAATAAAATAAATGAAAACAAAAAGGCTAAAACTAAGTTAGATTAATTAATGATGTTAGCCGATTTATTAATTAGTAAACAAATTAGACTAGAATTAAACTAATTAAATTAAACAAATACAAAGGTTTGAAATAAATTAGGTACAACTTATTGATTAAATTGAACCCAACTCATTAAAATTATTCACCAATCCATATTTATTAAAATAGGATTAGTAAACAATTAAAGAAACAAAAGAAGAAAAGAAATCAAAACTGGCAGACCCGTGCAGTGCACGGATCAGAAGTCAGAACAGACCCGTGCAGTGCACGGTTTTTTGTAGAAAACAAAGATAATTGCATTTTAATTTCGAAATCAGCAAAATAAATTACGGAAAAATTCACTAAATTAAATTTACATATTTTGAACCTTAAAAAATAATAAAAACAAAATTTACAATATTAGAAACAAGTAAAACAAATTAAAGGTTAATTAATTATAAATTAAATTAAGTAATTACGAACTAGGTTAAAGACAATTCTAATTTGTCAACGAGTGCAAATGGAAAGGTGTTAAGCACACACTTCCATGCTAGCGAGAAAATTAGTGAAAGAGAAAGATGCATTCAATTAAGTTACAGAATCGTTAGTTGATTTTAAAGCTTATGTCGAAGCCACCTATCGTGTCTAATTAGATTATTAAATTGATCTAATGTCATCTAAACGAGTTATATGTTAACAATCAGAGGTCATACTAACATGTGAATGGTCCTAGGGTGGGTCGAATCACACGAAACAAGAGAGGGGTCAAAAGCGAAGAGCGAAGTCAGAATTCGTTTTATTAATGCCCTACCTTGAACACGAGGATATGTAAATGAGACGGGGGTGTACGACCGACTGATGTAGCGGTTTCTTTCCATCTCAAGTCAACGCGGGTGTTCATGGTGGTACTTTAACTCATACTCGGACTAAACTAGTTTCGTAGTTAATTAGAACAATCGATAAACAAAAAACGATAAACAAACAAAAACAAACTATAAAAAAACAAACATAAAAAACGAAATAAAAGGGAGAAAGAAGAGGATTTGATGCACCCTCAACCTACATGTATCGTTGACACCGTCTTGGGTCGTAATCGATGGTAGATTTTATCTCGAGAGGCCGTCGTCGACGAAGAAACAAAGCAAACAACACGTTTTTATCGAATCTGGACAGCAACTTTTAAACAGCGATTTCTCTCTCGTTTCATGATGAAAATTCGATTTAAAAGATGTTTTGAAAACTAGAAAGAGAGGAGAACAGAGATCTTAAAGCAATCCCTGCTCGTTTTGAGTTATTGGGCACGAAAAACGAGCACAAACAGAACTGGACAGACAGGAACAAACCGCGAAAACAGAGTGTATAACACTCTGTTTTTCGAGGGAATTCGTGTGCTCTCAAGGGCAATTTGGCTCGTAAATCTTTGTCTAATGTGTAGATGGATATTGTATGGTTAATTTGGAACAAGAAACTCGAATTTTGATGGAGGTTTGAAGGAGGAACGAATGGTTTCAAAGAGAACACACAAACTGATTCTCAGTTTGTATGTTGGTTTTGTGGAGGGTTTTTGAGAGGCAATTAGGGTTTGTTTCTGGAGTTTAAAGCTTGTAAGTGAAGGTAGTATGTATGGTGAACTTAGAGGAATGAATGTATGGTGAAGGGTGGGTATTTATAAGGAGTTAAAGTAGGGTAAAAGAGAGGGAGAGGCAGTCGGGCCTGCTCACGCATAGTCTTCGGTCCATCAGACTTTTGTGAGGGTTTGGGGGGGGTTTCTTGGTGATTAAGCTAGGGTAATATGGGTAGGATACTAGGGTATGGGTTAGGGTTAATGGGTACGGGTTTTGGTAGTATTTGGAGCGGGTTTTGGGCTCGGGATTGAGCTGCCAAAATAGGGGGGCTGCTCGTGTATATGCGGGCTGTTTGGGGGGTGTTTAGGATGGAATTTTGGGCCGTGGATAGGGGGTTCGAACTGGGGTGGATGGGTATTGGTCTAGGTTGGTTAGTGTACTCGAGATTCGTGCCAATTCGTAAAGAAAACGGGCTCAAAAACCGAGCTAAAATCGAGCTCAAAAAACATGTTTAAAAACGAGTTTTCTTCGCTTTTTAAAATCGATTTTTCAAATCAATCAACCCATTAAAATAAATGACTTTTCAAATCAAATATACTCATAAAATGATTTTTCAAATCAAATATTTATTTTATTTTCAATAAAATAGACTTGGGAAAATAAATTCAAAATAAAATAAAATAAATTGAATTCACCTAAAAAAGCCACAATTTAAATATCATTTAAATTAATAAAATGAACTCACTAAAAAAAACATTAATTTAAATATCATTTAAATTAATAAAATGAATTCACTTAAAAAAACATTAATTTAAATATCATTTAAATTAATAAAATACTTCATCGACGACGCCCATTCTACATCGTAAAACGAGCTCCAAATAATGACAGTGACAACTAAAGAATACATGTGTCCTATCATCATCGGGTGTTTGTCGGGTTCTCTATAAATTCCAATATCGACGGATACGGGTATCTACACCTTGAGGTTCCATTTTTGTGCCCATGGTACCCTCTAATATAACGATCGTTAAATGGAAGTTAAGTTTTGATGATGTGGCAATAAATTAGTAATTAAAAATTACAGAAATTTTCCATGGTACCTCTTAATTTGTCATATTTCCCATGGTACCCCTACTTTTCATTTTTATTTTATATTTGTTAATAATTTTTAGTTACATATTCATTGTCACATCATCAAAACTTAACGTTTATTTAACGGCCGCTACATTAGGGGGTACCATGGGCACAAAAATGGACCCTCAAAGGTATCATAGGCAGATTCTTAAAAGCAGGGGTATCATGGGAAATCTGACAAAATTAAGGGGTACCATGGGAAATTTCCGTAAATTAAAAGTAGGTACGAAAATTATAAGAAACGTAGTAAGATGACTACGGATTAGAAATAGGATTAATTGATAAGAATACTCTGAACTATGGGCGTGCTGCTCAAAATACTCCAAACTCTATTTTAACTACCAGTAAAACTAACTAGTACCCTCTTTCGCTTTTATTAGAATATGTAACCGGTTACCTGCTAAGCAGGTGAATAAACTTCTAATTCTCCTTTAACCCCTTTTTTTCTTTATACTTTTTTTTTTTATTTTCTTTGTTAACCTCTTCTCCTAATCACCATTAAAGCTTTCTCTCAGATCCAACACACAATAACTCCATTGATGATCTTCACCGATGACATGAACGAACACATCCTCTCTTCTCATAATTAACTTTCTGAAAACCCCAATGCCTATCATCACACCAAATCCCTCAAAATCATCTTCATATATCCGAAACCCTAATTTGATCAATAATCACAATCAACAACTTCAAATTTCAAACTTTCGTCGGAAAATATAGATGTGGAGCAAAAGCAAGCTGATTTAGTCGATCAATTTGTGAAAAATGCATCGAAATGGCGGATTGATTACTTTCCTTGACCCTGATGAAGATGTCGACACAGTCGAAGATCCAGGCAACGACCCTTTCGTGGTTTTGGTCAGTGCAATGATTGGGGAAATTTCAAAGTGGAAAGGATATTGGTTGATTCTGGAAGCGCCGTAGAAGTACTTACATATGCTGGTTTCTTAGGCATGAAATTCACAGACAAAGCTTTGAATTAAGTCTTTTAAGGTAAGGCTTGCTCCCTAGTCCCCACATGCCCAATCTACGGATTTTCTAATCAACCAATCCATACCTGTTAAAGGTTAAATTATTTTACCCATGGTGTTAGGAAATGGACAACACAAGTATAGGTGATAGTGAAATTCCTCGTGGTTGACCAACTGCCCGCTTATAATTTGATTTTTGGACATCCCTTTATCATCATATAATGTAAAAAATCTAAGTTACAAATTTAGGTGAGATAAATTAAATGGAAGAGAGAGAAAAAATTTGTGAAAAATGGGTAAAGAAAGAAGATGAAGAATGGAGAAGGAATAAAAAAGGGTTAAAAAAAGAAGATGAAGGCTGGAAGGAGATGAAGATTAATGAAGGGGAAAATAAGTGGGGCACTGAAAAAAAAAATACCTGCTATGATAAGTTAAAAAAACAACCAATTATGTTCAAAGTGACAGGGGGTCTTTGTTGGTTTTATTGGTAGTTAAAATAAAGTTTGGAGTATTTTAAGCAGCACACTCATAGTTCAGAGTATTCCTATCAATTAATCCTTAGAAATATATGTATGAAAACGGAAAAACATGTGATGTAAAGCGTCCACCGACTATCTTTGCATCGTTTGGTGACTCCGAACATCTTTGCATCGTGTCGAGACCTTCACCGAGACGAAAACGTCCAATCTAAAGCGATCCGATCGAAAGCATTTTTACGTCACCAAACGTGGCTTTCAGACCGCCGCATGTCTGCAGGTCGGCGCGCAAGTGGCCCATGTCCACAGCTATAATGGACACGAGCAACAAATTTAGGCCCGTCGAACAATTATTTTATGTTTAGGCCCGTCCCCGTCCAACCCAAGCTCTCACTTAATCACCTCTAACTCAACTACTAAAACAAATAAACAATTAAGACTAATCCTAAGACTCTAACTTACTAAGCACAACCTAACGCCATCCCCGGCAACGACACCATTTTGATATAGGTTTTTAGTCGCCTCACCTATAGTCAAACAAGATTTGTAACTCGACTAATGTGTAGTTAGTGCGTGGTCGAGGTCAAACACGAAGATGGTGGGGGTGTATGCTAGGGTAGTAAAGTATAAGTTTAGTCTAAGAAGTAAATAAGATTGATTTATTCTAAACTAATATGTGAACTAGACGCAAATTGAACTAGAGTAAAGGTGTTTTAATCAATTAAAGAGAAATTAGGGTAGTCGGGTTCACCAAAGTGGTGCCGGTCAATTTAAGTCGAGATTAGCTAGGGATTTTGGTTATGAGTTGGTCCTTAGCTTTAGACTAGCCAAGTCTTCACTTAAACTAACCCAAGTCCTAATGTTCATGCAAGGTCTAGTCACAAGTAAAGGTTTTTCACCAAGACAAGTAAACAAGGTAATGAACATTTCATATGCATGAATGAGAAGACAAATTACACAATAATTTCTCCAACTTTAATCACCCTAACAAGCCCACTAAGGACCCCCTTAAACCCTAGAGTAATACTACTCACTCATATCTCTACTAACACAAGCAAACATGTTGATAATTAAAGCAAAGGTGAAGGAAAATATGCTATTCAGTAATTTGTTCAACTAATTGCAATAATAATGAAACTAAAATGAAATTAAAGCAAGACAAGAGAAGAAAATTATACCAGCATCAACAAAGGAAGTAACTTGGATTAATAAATGAAGAAGAATTTCTTCAAATCTTCTTTACAACCCCAATATTATCAACCAAGAGTGACTAACTAAATCTATGCTAATTTGTAGATTAATTAAGACTAAATTAAGGAAAGCTTAGAACTTGATTAGAGAATGATTAAAACTTAGCAAAAATATTTCTAGATCTAGGATTGTGTGTGCCAAAAATTATTAAAAGGGGTATATATAGTGTTCTCCAATATCTATAAAATATAATTAAAAGGCTAATGTTACATGGCAAATTAAATGTGACATGGCCAACTAAATTGTGACGTGGCATGTGACATGGCAAATTAATGTGATATTATTATTATTATTATTATTATTATTAACTTATATATGTTTATTAAATACTTATTATTATTATTATTATTATTATTAAATTATATATGTTTGTTAAATTTATGATATGATTAATTAAAAAATTAGAAAAGTGATGCTACGAATTCACCTATAAGTTTCATAATTTATCTATCTATATATCTATATAATATAATAAAAAAGACAACTTGAGTGTAATTTTTACTCCATATGACATTGGTAACAAATATAAAAAAAACTTCAATAAGTAGCTTATTTTTTCAATTCCACAATCAAAACTTACTCTCATAATTAATGGTAAAATAAATTTAGAAAATTGAATGGAAAAACCTTTTAAAATTCCACAATTTACTTTTTTGAACCATCATGGAATAATTAATTTTTACAATTTACAATATAATTAAAAAGGCAACTTGAATGTCATTTTACTCCATATGGCATTGCTAATACATAAAAAAATTAAATAAGTAGCTTATGTTTTCAATTCCACAATCAAAACTTACTCTCATAATTAATGGTAAAATAAATTTAAAAAATTGAATGAAAAACCTTTTAGAATTCCATAATTTACTTTTTAAACCATCATGAAATTAATCTTTTCAATTATGTAATTTGCTTTTCCCATTCATTTTTTTCCTCAATTCCCACTATTTGTCTTTCTATAAGTGCTCTTTTTTATATCATTTATGTTACTACTTTTTTTTAAGGTGATTGATGGTCTTTAACCATTAATTTGTTATCAAGTATATAATGTTGTGTACTTGTGCTATTATACTTTCTTGATCAACCTAATAAAATTGATATTTTTCTATTCATATGTTTAATCATCTCTAACATATATTTTTTTCCTTTTCATTTGATATGTACCATTATCAAGGCATGTACGAAAAGGAAGCGCTCATGCACCTTCAGATAAATACTAAATAGTATGTTTTCTAAATTATACTTCGTATGTTTTTTTGTTTATATGTTTTTTTGAAATAAATTCTTTTATAATCTTTATTACTAATTTTTTTCTACATAGGATCATTTACTCAAGTTTAACAAGATTTCGATGAAATTCTTGTACTAACAATAAGGAATTTAACAAAGTTTATGAACCTTTTGGATTTCGATTGTGGGAATATCTTCTGTAGATTTATTTGAAATGAAAGCTCAATTCATATTTTATGGAGTAGAGACCGTTTGAATCATTTCTAATTTTTTTATATCCATATATTAAAATTATTATTATGATATTTTGTCAATAGAATGCATGTTACTAGATAATTCTTAGTTCTTTATTTTAGAATATATCAAAATTTACGTGATTCAATCATAGACTTCAATCTAAATTACAAGATTCACACATAAATTTTTATCTAATCATGTTCAACGACTTATTTTGCTCTTAGATAATGTTCAATTATTGGTATGCATGCTACATTCTTCAATTATTTTAGTTTTCCATTATTTTCATATGATAACGTGCATATGTCTTTGATACCTTACCATTAGAAATTTTCTGTCGCGCACACACACATATAAAATGCGTTGTTTGTACCAATTCCTATTTGTCAAGTTTTTAAGACGGGTAGTTACCCATTGTCGTTTGCACAATTTATTTTAAAAATCCCGTGAAATTTTATTATATTTGACAAATTATAATGTGACGTGGCAAATTTTAATGCGACATGGATTATTAACCTATACTTCTATAATTAAAAGGCTAAGTAAAAACAATAAATTTAATTCCACATATCACTAGCAATTAATTTAATTCCACATAGGATTAGCAATCAATTTACTTTCTATACATTTTACTTATTTATTTATTTTATTTACTAATTAACAAGCCAAAAAGATGAGGAGAAAAAGGAATAGCAAAAAAATATGACAAAAAAGAAGAGTAGTTTATTATTCATATTTTACCCAACCTCAACCAATTTCACTTCTAATTACACCGACACCAAAATACCAACTTCATCCCTTTACTACTATATATCTATGATCTATATATATCTATAAAATTTATAAAAGACTACATAAACCATTTAATTTTATTAATCCATAAAATATTATATTATTATTAATTATTGTTAAAAGGGTAAAGTTAAACAAAGGCTACATAAACCATTTAATTTTATTTCAAATGACATTTTATAATACATTACTTCGTATGATATTACTATGACTATATCTATACAATATAGTTAAAAGGCTTCTAAAAGCATTACATTTAATTCCATGTGGCATACTCATTAAATTTTATTCTATGTTGCATTTTCACAATTTTTAAATTTGTATTGAGTATTAAATTTACTAAAATTTCTTACAAAAGTGTTATCATATATTTTGTAACATATAAGTTAAAGTAAATCAAAGTAAAAGGCTTTTAAAATCACTAAATTTAATTCCATGTGGCATAATCATTAAATTTTATTCTATGTTGCATTTTTATAATTTTTAAAGTTGTATTGATTATTAAATTTACTAACATTTCTCACAAAAGTGTCATCATATATTTTGTAACATATAAGTTAAAGTAAATAAAGGGATATTATCATTATTCTTAAATTAATTGTATGCATTAAATATTTCTTGAGTTAAAAAAATTTCAAAAGTGATGTAATTTATACAAATTCACTTACAAATTTCATAATTTTTGTAACATATAAGTTAAACCAAATCGAAGGATATTATCATTATTCTTAAATTAATTTTATACATTAAATATTTCATGAGTTGATAAAAAATTCAAAAGTAATGAAATTTATACAAATTCACAAATAAAATTTAACATTTTATTTAAATTTTTTGTAATAAAACCTGTTAATGAATTGATTAAAATTTCTTTATACTTATTTTTCTAATTTATAAATTTGATGAAGTGTTTGTTGGAAGTGTTGTATTTTTTTCTATAAATTGTTAATACTTTACTTTCCTAAAATTAAAACCTTTTTAATTAAAAATAAAAATAATTTTGTAGTTCAATAACATTCCTAAAAGTAAAAGTATGACATTTTACTTCAACTACTATTTAAAAACAAGGCAATTAAAAAACTATGACATTTTTCACATTAGTCCAATTTACTTATTATGTGAAAAACTATTCATGCATCTAAAAACAAGGCAATTGAACACCTACAATTTTCATTAACCTTTTTCCTAATTAATTTACCTCTTAAGGTCCTCATAATCAATTATCTTATTTAATAATACTCATAACTCACAAAATAATTGAAAATGAATATGAAAAGATGAGAATCAATGGTTGTATTATCTTATTTAATAATACTCATAACTCACAAAATAAATGAAAAATAAAATGAAAAGTTTAAAACTAATGGTTGTATAATGGATATAAAACTAATAGTTTCCATTCATAATCCTCCATGTAATATCCATTGATCATAAATTTTCAAATTACATACTATATTTCATGGTTGAATATTATATTTGATTATGGTGAGTATGAACGTATGGTATATAAAAATGAAATTAACATCTCCTATATGAAATTGTTATTGTTGTTTTGTAGTTTGATAAATTATTTTAATTTTTTATGTTATCTGTTCTTATGAATCGTTTGATTTATATTGGAATTCATATTTTTCATGTGGGTTAATTTAAATGGCCTACATGTGAAAATATTTTGATTCTTTTGTTAAATGTTCGTCATGTTGATGTTTTCTCTTTGGTCAATTAAACATGTGTATCAACTCTAAAGCATCATCAAAGGCATGTGAATGTAGATATGGTAGAGTCTCGTGCAAGTAGTTTGAAGAAAGAAGATAATCAAAAGGCACAAGACTAAGGTGAAAACTAAAGATAAAACTTAAGGTATAAACTAATAAGTTATTGATGTATCGTTTTATTAGTAGATACAGACAAAAAAATGTACTTAGTGTCAAATGACAATGGATTGTAAAGTTTGTATAACAGATTTTGGATAACTATTTTGTTCATATTAGGGTAATTGTTTTTCACTTTCTCATATTTAATTTCGTAGATCAAACTATTTCTGTTTCAAACACAATGTGTAATTATTGTCTTGTACTACTATACTATTATATCTTGATTTGTGCAAGAATTTGTTGTACATTTAGTTTAATTAAACATTATTGTTCACTTTTGAGTATTAAGAAGCACGTCTAAATTTTAGTAAGAAAACTTATATTTATCCCGTGCATTGCACGAGTAACAAAACGAATATACAATCAAAAGGCTACCTAATCATTTAATTTTAATTCACATGACATTTTTATAATCCATTCATTCATATTATTATTATTATTATTTTTTTTTTGCAAGAAGGATATTCTCATATATTTCCAAAAGTAGGATTACATGAGGTTCTTACAAAGCATAACCACTAAACAACAAAAACGAGAGAGATCCCCTATACATTTAAGGCCTCTAGAATTTCAGTATGTGCAGTAGGAGGTGACTTGTGCAAAAGGAGAACATGAACACAAAGCTTGATGTCCTTGATGAGGCATGGGGCTTGCCTCTCCTTGCCCTCAAATAAACGATAATTGTTTTCCATCCATATGTAATAGGTTGCTGCAGCAATACCACATTTGAACCACTTATTTCTCCAATGTTTCTTAGGTTTGCTGCGGTGACACCAGAGGATAAGGCTTTGAAGCTGCAAGTCTCTAAGATTGAGTCCCATCCAGGAGAGAAGAGAAGAAAGGACAGTCTGGGAGTAAGGACAATTAAAGAACAAATGTCTGTTTGATTCAGCATGCTGCTTACACAGGCAACATCTGTTGGCAATGCTAATCCCTCTTCTGCAAAACTGATCAGCTGTAGCAAGCTTCCTTTGGAGAGCTAATATAAGAGTAAACTTATGCCTGGACTGAAGGAAAGGGTCCTGAACTGCTCTATAACATGCATGAGTAGGGAATTTAGGCCTAAGGAGATTGTAGGCTTTCCCAACAGAGAATTTACCTTTGGTAGTGCAAGTGAGCAACATATCAAGTGCTTTCTGCTTACTGCCACAATGAGTGACCCAAATATCCCTAGCAGTGAGGACATTTCGAAGGCTCTCAGAGTGATATTCATGTATTTGTAAATCCCAGATGGAGGTAGTGGCTAGGAAATAGTGCCTAATCCAGGAAGTCCAGATAGAACCAGTTCCCTGTACAAAATGCCAAAGCCATTTAAGCATGTTAGCTTGATTCCAAATAGCAAGATTCTTGATCTGGAAGCCCCCCTCAGACCAAGGACTACAGATACTAGCCCAATCCTTAAAGATCATTTTCCTTTGCCCTTCCTGGTACCCCCAAAATAATTGATTGCATAATTTTGTAATGGCGGCACAGACATTCTGTGGCAAGAGCAGGCTACCACACCAAAAGTTCTCCAAACCAAAGACCATAGAATTGAGAACTTCAGTTTTATGTTATCTTATTATTATTATTATTATTATTATTATTATTATTATTATTATTATTATTATTATTATTATTATTATTATTATTATTATTATTATTATTATTATTATTATTATTATTATTATTATTATTATTATTAATATTATTAATATTATTATTAATATTAATATTATTATTATTATTATTATTATTATTTATTATTATTTATTATTATTTATTATTATTATTTTTTTGCAGTGAATGCAGGTGGAGCTTCTCATTAATTAATAATCAGGACATTACAAAGACCACTAGAGCCACATATGAAACCTACCAAGTACACTAAGTAGCTGCCTGGACATCAAGCCAAAACAAAAACAACCAGTTTAGCGACCTACTGAATAGTGATACATCCGAGTAGCAACCAGACAAGAGATTTTGCGAATCAAAGCTTCAAATGGTAGACCTCTATCCTCGAAAATCCGAGCATTTCTTTCTCTCCAAATCACGTAAATGGCCGTCACCAGTAAGCATCTCCTAGTAACCTTCACCTTAGCACATCCTCTATTATACTGCTTAAACCAGTGGAGTAGCAGATGCAATGAGGAGGGAGGAGTAAAGGTACCATTCAACTTGCAAACAGAGCTCCAAACTCGATTAGAGAATCCAATGCGGCCAAACTTTTAGCTGATTGCACTCAGGATGATCAATTGCAGATGGGTATGTTATTTCAGATTCTTAGGCATAGAGAGCCTGCTGTCAGTTGGTATAGGACCATCCACGATGCTGTTGTTCTTCCAAAGCATGCTGTTATTGGTAGCTTGCCAAAACAAGCTTGCAACGGTTGACAACTTAAAACTTCGTGGTTTCTCTTTGGCTAATCGTTGTGATTTATTATTATTATTTATTATTATTATTATTATTATTATTATTATTATTATTATTATTATTATTATACAATAACATAAAAATGATATTTTGAGCAATTCCTTTAGTATCAAGTGACATCATCTTACTCTAACTAAGTGATCATGTAAGAACTTTTATAAATTTTCTAACATAAATATGCACTAAATTTTTCATAACCATGAATAATGATCTTGGTAACTAAAAAGACAAAAAAAAATAGAAAGATAAATATGTACTAATTTTTTCATAACTACATGAGTTAATGATCTTGGTAACTATAAAGACAAAGAATAAAAATTGGTTAAATAAATGACTATGTAAGAACCTTCAAAAACTCTTTAAGAAAATATGCATTAAATTTTTCATTACTCCATTATCGTTAATGATCTTGGCAACAAAAAAGACAAAAAATAAAAATTGGTTAAACTAACTCATTAAAATGATGTTTACATCAACTCATTATAATTCATTAAAGTTTAATTTCAATAAATATCATTTATCGTTAGCACTACGAGGGTTTATTTAGATCAATTATAACCGATAACTCAAGAGATATATCAATTAAAAGTCATATCATCCAAGATTATAAATAAGACCACAAAAAGAGGGGGGAAGGGGGGGGGGGACTTCCATTCACCTATAACGTTTTATTTGCATACTTTTGTTTAGTCTTTTACACTCTATTTAATTGGATTCTAATTTATTTTTGTTTATTTTCAGAGTTACTTACTATGGATCTAAACGTGAATGTCGAGGTATAAACAATTAATATTTTATTCTTTTTACTTTTATTTCACATATACCAAGTATTTTTGTTTCGCTTAAGTAAGTTTAATTTAGTGGTTACAATGCTCGAATATTAAAATGGAATACTAACTTAGGGGTTGTCATTAAGATAAATCAAACCATCATACAAACTTAGGAGTTTTGGCAGTGGCGTATCTAGGATTTGCTCATAGGGGATGCAAAATTATATGCTATGAAAAATGACATATAAATAGAGTATTATAAAGTTGTGTGTCTTTTGAATATTGTAGTCAAAGCTAGTAGATTTCCGAATTATTAGCCTCTAAAAAGAGGAAAAATATGTATTAATTCAAACAAAACTATACTAATATATTATTTAACTCCCACATCCTAATATGTAAATTATTATCTAAATTAACTTAGTCATAAAGTATACAAACAAATACAACTAACTTTATTTGACTTTTGATAGATTTTGAAATAAGTAGGGTTTTTTATATGGATAAATTAGTTTAAAAAAAAGGTTGAATTTTGGAAACCGGAGGAAGAATGGGATAATAATAACTTATTGATACAAAATGCAGGATTAAAAACATAATGACGGAAAGATACCAAAATGAACAAATTTCAAGAAATACCCCATATTGTTAATATAAATAATTTTCAACTGTACTAACTAAACTATTTAGCCTAGGGAAATCAACAAAAAAAGAGCAAGTGTGTGCATTAGAAGTCTCGAACACTAGACCTCGGTGAAGTTATTTGAGTTTCTATCCGCTGCACCAAGAGAGATTTGTAGTCTATATTTGTTTCTTTCTGTACTTATCAATTATTTTCAGAATTCAGAGGGGATGCAAGCGCACCCACCGCACCCCCCCTAGCTACGCCTATGAGTTTTGGTGTCATTCCTCATTACATAGTTTTGACTTATATCACAAAATTTCAAAATACCCTAACTTTAATATATCTCCAAGTAAAAAAGAAAGTACAGAAAAATCCGAAAAACACTTTCACGAACAATACACCGAAAACAAAACAACAAAAAAAAAGTCAAACCCGTGATTTTCACGAGTCACAAAACTAGTTTATAGTTAATTAGCATTGATTTAATTCATTAATCTATAAATAAATATTTACAATATAATTTAAAGGTACCAAAAACGACAAATTTTAACGTAATATGGTAAATCTATACAATATTATAAAAAGATAAAACTAAGTATTTCACTAAGCCATGTCTCCTATCAAAAGCCATCTTGAATTTTTATGTGTCACATGCATGTAATTAAAAAAAAAAAAAAATTTAAGTTGTACAATAGAATGTAAATGTTAATAAACTTTTTAGATTCCTCTCATCTTTATAGATATATTATTAATTAATAATTAATAATTAATAGTTAATAATCTTATCTTTATTAATTCAGAAGACAATACTCAATCGAGGACGTGCCACCTCATTAATTCAGTCTTTTTTTTTTAAATTCATGTTATGGTGGGACCCGTAAGTGTGCAAATGAGTATATTTCTTCAGAATTTCGCCAATACAAATATCCTACAAATTCGGTCGTAGAACAAATACTATAAAATAATACTATGAAATAACTTTATACATTCCGAATAAATAAAATTAATGGCATATAAGCGGTTTGAATTACAAATCGGAATAAATGAAAATAATACTATGAAATAATTTTATACATTCCGAATAATTTGATAAAACTATATTTATACATATGCAATAAATTTACTGACAACGAGTCCAAAGCGATAATAGCCCAAGCTTTACACTTTGATTTTATTTGTATACAGGTTATTAATTTTATTTTAACAATTCGAAATTTTATGATATATACGGCATCTTTGAATTTGTTAGTTAAAAATAAGAAATATTTAATCATCAAAACAAAATACGAAGTATTATTTATCGATCCATGTACTTCATTGTATATGGGCTTACTAGCACACACACTAATTTCACCAATAAATCATATAAACTTTGATATTTTAATGTTACACTAAGCTGTGTTAAAGTAGATTATTAAATTATATTTCTTTATTCGGGATGTAAAGTTTTTTATGTATGCAAATTTTATTTACAATAGTATATTACGTTATTTCCTCTTAAACCATTACATTTGAACACGTATTTGAAACAAGTGTAAACATTAACTATGTAGATCGCTGATTTAAACCAACTAGATAATTACCATAGAAATGCAAAAAAAAAAAAAAATCATCCAAAATCATTAATACCGGCCCAAATACATACCCGTGCAATTTTGCACGGGTTTAAAACTAGTTAATAATTAATTCACTCTACATACTAATTTAACATCTAATTCCTTTTCTTAAATGATGATTTTTTTTAGCTTTCCTCTCCTTATTTATACTACCTAAACACATTGTCATGTTTTTGTCTACAATTATAATCTCTTGCATTACCACAATGTTTCAATTTCTCTACCTTAAAACACCTTTGAGATTTTATTTCATATTTAAGCTTCCACACTCAATTCAAGATTATTTTTAGTTCATAAAATCCTAATTGAATTAATTAATTCAATTTAGTTTTTATTGTATTTGGCTTTATAATAACTTTATGTAGCCATAATATATTTTTTGTTCGTATTTTAATTATAAATCATTCTAAAGAATTAAATTAATTTTTCAATTTTCAATTTATTATTATAGTTTGATTGACTTTTAGTTTTTTGGCGGGTACTTCTTCATTGAAGCGACATAAAACATTACATCTGACAATTCTTGGAAGATTTATTGCCAAAAGTTTTGTGAATTCTCCCAGATTATCTTTGCTGCAATAATTTTGCACGTAACACCTTTTTTTCCTTAATTTATGGTCAATGGGTCACAAGCCAAATAACTCAAAGTGTGTAAAAGATTATGCGAGTAAGTCAATAAGCTTAGACATTTTTGTCAATATAGTTTAAGGAGATATTTTAGAGTTGTAACTAATATTTTTACAAAGTACAACAATGTTTATTAGGTACACGTAAATATTTGTTACTTGTGTCATTCATAAGATGCATAATTAATTTTGCTCGTTTATACTAATAATTGTTCGAAATTCTAAAGTTATATTCTTTTACTTCACTCCTTCTGTTTTCCATAAATATAACCTGTTGGACCTTCAGTCCTTATTAATTGTTTTGATAATGACAGTAATGATTTGTATGTGGACTTAATATATAAACATATGCGTGTAATTGTGTGCTTAAGTTTTAATTTAGAAAGGAACAATTACAAGACGCAAGCTTGAAGTTTGGACCAAGGAGGTACAACTTCAAATATACTTGATCGATGCATTCAAGCAAGATCAAGATTGGAAATCAACCACGAGACTCAAGATGAGACACTTGTGAAGAGACGATTCGTTTACTGAAGATCTACTGAAGATTAGATAGTATAGGTCGTCATCCGGTAATGGTTTTACTTTGTTTGATTTAAAGGTTAATGAAGTTATGACCTAATAGACATAACTTCATTGCTAGACAAAAATGATGAGTTAATTTTTGGAAAATATATTTTTAATGGTTTATAAAAATAAGAGAGTATTTATTTTGTTTGGAATTAATTAATTAGAATTTAAGTTAAATAAACTATTGGTTTGTAATACGATATTTATATCGTCATGCAACCTAGGGCTTTAACTAAATTCTATCTCGATTTGTTGCGGGCTTTAGAAGCAAGAAAGGACCGAAGGAGGCCTTGGGCCGGCCGAACCCTAGGGAGGCCGAAACCCTAGGAGGCCAAAACTCCTCCTTCCTTTCTCTTCTTACTTGTTCTTCAAGTTTTACATTTCCAGAACATTCCTATGCCCTAATTCCAGAACATTCCAAACCCTAATCCTCTCTACTATAAATACTCTCATTCATTCAACATTAATTGTTGACACACACATCTACAAATTTCAAGAGAGAAAAATATTTTTAAGCAAAAATCATTTGAGCTTTAATTCTTATTTTCATATTTGCTTATACAAAATCACGCATCAAATTTGTCAATCACTCGAAGAAAAATCGTTATAGGATACTAAATACACAAGGGTATTATACTCACTCGCATAACGTGAGATTAGTATTTATCGTTGTATTTTTCTTATTAACGTAAGAGCAACCTAGAGTATTTAGCGATACTCAATCTGAGTTATAATCATATAGTTGATTATACGAGTGGATTGGTAATTTTTGTAATCCGGAGAAAGGTACTAAAAATTATTAATCGAGAATAGTGGACGTAGGTTTCGACTTGTGAAACTGAACCACTTCAAAATCCTGTGTGTCTCTCTTTCTCTCTCTCTTTATTATTGTTATTTCGATTTTGCATTTATTGTTAATAATTTAATTAGTTGATTTTAATCAATAAAATCAAGTAATTAATTTATATCATATATTTCGAAAAAGCGGTCATCGTTTTTAATACTCAATTCACCCCCCCCCCCCCTCTCTTTCGTATTCGATCAATAGACTCCACAATTGGTATTAGAGCCTCGTGCTCTTGATAGCCTAACAGCTAGAGTTGATCATTTTTTTTGTAGTCTATTTATCGTCTTTTCCGCTGCATTTATTTTTTGTCAAATGGATTCCAAACACCTAAAGTGTCCTATATTCAATGGGAAGAACTATGGGTTATGGAAAAATATGATGACCCACTTCATTAAGGGAAACGACTGGGAGTGTTGGTTGATTATCAAGAATGGTCCGAATAAGATCTTACTTGCAACCGTGTAATGGCACTACCGTCGAAAAGAAAGAAGAAGACTATATTGAGGCGGATTATAAAAAGGCTGAGAAGAATTCAAAAGCAATAAGTTTATTGCAAAACGGTATGATTGCCACTGAATTCGATCGTTTCTCAACCAGTTCATCTGCCAAGGAAATATGGGATGGTCTAGAATTAGCCTATGAGGGAACCACTGTTGTCAAAAAGCAACGTATGGCATTACTAATGCGAAAATACGAGCTGTTTGCCATGGAGCAAAACGAGTCAGTTGATAGCATGTCCTCTCGCTTTTCTAGCATCATCAATGAGCTGAAAAATTTAGGAAGAACTTTTGACTCCGAGGAAATTGCTAGAAAAATACTCAGAAGTATGTCTCGCAGATGGAGACACAAAGTATCTGTCATAGAAGAATGTAAGGACCTAACTTCATTATCCTATCAGGAGCTACTCGGAACCTTAATGGCTCACGAGATTACTCTGAATCAGGATGAGGAGGAAGTTGGCACAAGCAAAAAGATGGCCTTACAAGCTGAGTCTAGCAAAGTTGATGATTCTTCAGATATTGAAGATGAAACTGTATTGTTTGTTAAACGTCTTAGGAAAAAGCCCTTCTTTCAAAATCAAAACAAGACAAATAACAAATCAAAGCAAACCCCTAAGAAATCGTTTGAGTCAAAAGGGTCTTTCTCTAATCGTGGATGCTTCAAGTGTGGTGATGATAATCACATGATCAAAGATTGCCCTACATGGAAGAAAATTAAGGACAAGAATCAACGAGACAAAACAAAGAGAGAATTCAAGCAAGTTATGATGGCATATTGTTGGGGAGACTTGGACTCTGAAGATGGCGAATCCGAAGAAGAAGAAGAAACTGCCAACGTCTGTCTAAGTAGCGTCAGTCTTGACCTATTCTCCGAAAGCGACAATGAAAGCAATGCTTCAAATCTTTGAGAAGTGTCTTGTTGGAAATTGATTGATTCGGAGGATGAAGAGGTAAATTATCTTGAACTTAAAAAGCGTGTTAAGAAACTTTCTAAGGATAATTTAATTAAGTGTTGTGAACATTCCCTTGATCATTGTCATGAACAAAGTCTAGAGTTAAGAGACCTTAAGGAACAGATTTTAGATATTCTTTGAGGAAAACCAACTTCAAAGCCAACGCAAAAAGCTCAAATCTAAAGTTATGGCTACTCCATTTCTACAACTTCGGATATGACGAATCTTTGAGAAGAACGCTCTTGAATTAAAAGTTAAGGCTAGTGATGCCATAACTTCAGAGCTTAAACTTAACATTAAGAATCTTCAAGCTAAAGTTACGGCTAGTGATGCCATAACTTCAGAGCTTAAACTCGACATTAAGCATCTTCAAGCTAAAGTTACTGACTAGTGATGCTATAACTTCGAGTTGAAGAAAGTCAATGAGATTTTAAAAGATGAGCTTAATGGCAAAGATAGTGTGGTTTCCGAACACAAGAGAGAAATTGTATTTCTCTCTAAGCAATTGGATGAAACTAGTAATAGTATGTCCAAACTTAAGGAACAACATGAAATTGAGAAACGTGTCTTAAATGAACGTTTTGATAAATTTCGTGATAACTTTGAGAAAGGTAGCTCTTCCAAGGATTCAAATGAAGATCATTCAAAATGTGAAAAAGAAATTGAGTCCTTGAAAGAATTACTTTTACATGCTCGAAAAGTTCATGATAAGTGGGAAGGAAGCACAAAGGTTCTAAACTTCCTTCATTGAACAATCGACAATAACATGAAGATGGGACTTGGTCATGAATGCTATAGCCGTAGAGACCATGATAAGTGCAAATCTAATCCTTCGAAAATGATTTGAGAAAAAGAAAATACGTTAATCTTCCGAATACTTGATTTGCAATTCTTTGTGGCTCTATTGGACATATACAAGTCAATTGTGTCAAACTTGCTTGGGATAAGAAAAAGAATGTTGAAACTGTTAAGACTTGTGATTTCATAGTGGAAGATGATGTCTCTACTATAGATGAACCTAACGACATTGAAGAACGCAATAATGAGTTTAGATGGACTTATGATATGGCTTTTGATTACTCATCTGTTCCTTCAAAACCAAACAAAATAAATGAGAATCGAAAGCATACATTCAAGCCTAAAGTTCATAACCCTAAACCTAAAGCGTCTCATGAAGGTACTAGACCTAAAGCTACTTTCGATAGAACAAAACCTAGAGTACCTTATGTTCCGATTGTTAGACAAAGACCAAGACAACCCAATGTTAAAGCCAAAAGAATAATAAGACAAGTATGGGTTAGAAAGGATCAAATATATAGAATTACTAACCATAAAGGACCCAACTTAGCTTGGGTACCTAAAAGTTGTATTTGATTCATTTGCAGGTAGAAGTGAAAGAAAATAATCTATGGTATCTCGACAGTGGATGCTCGAGACACATGACAGGAGACAGAAATCTTTTTCTTTCACTAGAGCCCTTCTTTGGTGGCAAGGTTACCTTTGGAGATAACAAGAAGGGTACAATTATTGGAGTAGGAAAAATTGGAATTTCAACCTCTCATTCAATCGATAAAGTATATCTGGTAAGTGGTCTTAAACATAATTTACTTAGTATTTCTCAATTATGTGACAAAGGAAATAGAGTTGTCTTTCATGCCGATGTTTGTCGTATCATAAATGAAGGTACTAGTAATGTTTTACTTGAGGGTCACCGTATGAGGAATGTGTATATGATTGACTTAAATGTTGTCAATACAAATTCCTTTGCGTGTATGAAAGTAAATTCCGATGAGTCTTGCTTGTGGCACAAGAGGTTTGCACACGTTAGTCCAACTATTTTAAAGAAACTTATGTCCATGGATTTAGTTGAAGGCTTGCCCTCAATTAATTTCGAGCAGGAGACAATGTGTGACTCATGTGCCCGCTGCAAACATGTTAGATCCTCTTTTAAACCTAAGAGAATAGTTAGCACTAAACGACCACTTGAGATGGTACACATGGATTTATGTGGACCTATGAGAGTTAGAAGCCGTGGTGGATCAAAGTATGTATTTGTTCTAGTCGATGATTACTCAAGGTATGTCTGGCCAATCTTTCTTTCCTCTAAAGATGAAACTTTCGATGAATTTGTGGTATTAATGAAGCTTGCCCAAAATAGATATGATAATAAGCTTATTTCGATTCGCACGGATCACGGCACGGAATTTGATAATCAATTATTTATAGAATATTGTAGGGAAAATGGTGTGGGGCATAACTTCTCCGCACCACGTACCCCACAACAAAACGGTGTCGTGGAACGTATGAATCGAACCCTAGAGGATATGGCTCGTACTATGCTTTTGTGTAGTGGCCTTCCTAGAAGCTTCTGGGCAGAAGCTGTTAGTACCGCATGTTATGTGCATAATAGAGCTATGATCCGACCTATTTTGAAAAAGACTCCCTATGAACTTTTAAGAGGGAGAAAACCCAATATATCACATCTCCGTTGCTTCGGGAGCAAATGCTTTGTTCACAATAATGGAAAAGAAAATTTAGGAAAATTTGACCCCCGAAGTGATGAAGCTGTTTTTATGGGATATTCGGATCATAGTAAAGCTTATAAAGTGTTCAATAAAAGAACCTTGCGCATAGAAGAAAGTGTTCATGTTCGCTTTGACGAAGATAATGTGTTTGATAAAGTTGAACAGGAAGAAGAGGATCCAGATGAGCCCGATTTCTTTCTAGCAAGAAATGAGCCCCTAAATGAAGATGAAGATATTCAAGGTATCAATGATGAACTAGAAAATTCTGCAAACAATCCTAAGAGAAGTGATGAGTCCATAGTTAATGATACTATCGACCCTTCCTTGGATAAAGAAAGAGATCTTGAAGTTATACCTAATGATGTTGTAACTTCCGATCCAAATCATGATATTTCTAATGAAGTTAGTGATGCTTCTGAAGAAAATCCCAAGTCCAACTCAGGGGGAACAAATCATGATTCTTCGCCTGCAGATGATGCTAGTCCATCAAATGATAATGAGCCTAGAGTTCTCAAAAAGTGGAAACATCAAAGCTCCCATCCTTTGGACAAAATCCTAGGGGATCTAGAGCAAGGCATTAAAACTAGAAGGTCCTTGAATAATTTCTGCTCGTTCTTTTCGTTTCTATCAACCATTGAACCTACCAATATTAAAGAAGCTCTTGCTGAACCTGATTGGATAACCGCTATGCAAGAAGAGCTTCAACAATTCGAACGCAATAAGGTATGGCACTTAGTACCACGACCTAGTGATCGAACTGTTATTGGTACTAGATGGGTGTTTAGAAACAAATTGGACGATACAGGACTTATTACAAGAAACAAGGCACGACTAGTTGTCCAAGGCTACAATCAACAGGAAGGGATCGATTATGACGAGACCTTTGCACCCGTAGCAAGACTTGAGGCTATTCGTCTCATTATTGCCTTTTTTGCTCATAAAGGAATGAAACTGTTCCAAATGGACGTTAAGAAAAGACATTTCTTAATGGTTATTTGGAGGAAGAAGTCTATGTAGAACAACCTCCGGGATTTTTAGATAGCAAGTTTCAAAACCACGTCTATAAATTAGACAAAGCTTTATATGGTTTGAAACAAGCTCCTAGGGCATGGTATGACAGATTATCCAAGTTTTTGTTACAAAATAATTTTACAAGAGGATCTGTCGATAAAACCCCACATTCCTAAAATCCGAGGGTTCAAATTACTTGTTGTACAAATTTATGTAGACGATATTATATTCGGTTCTACTAATGAAAAATTGTGCAAGTATTTTTTTGATCTAATGACTTCTGAGTTTGAAATGAGCATGATGAGAGAATCAAGTACTTTTTAGGCTTACAAATTCAACAAACTAAGGATGGTATAAAGATACACCAACAGAAATATATCAAGGAACTAATTCGAAAGTTCGGTATGGAAAATGCAAAATCATACGATACACCTATGGTACCTGAAAAGAAGATGACTATAGATGAACATGGTAAGTGTGTCGATGAGACTACATATCGAGGTATGATTGGTTCACTTTTATATTTAAGCGCAAGTCGTCCCGATATAATGTTTAGTGTATGTGTATCGTGCTCGATTTCAATCGTGCCCTAAAGAATCACATATGATTGCGGTTAAACGTATCTTGAGATATTTAATTGGTACATCTAATTTATACTTATGGTATCCACTTGAGTGTAATTTCGATCTAGTAGGATATTCGGATGCAGATTATGCGGGATGTTCTTTAGATAGGAAAAGCACTTACGGGTATGCAACGTTTGTTGGACCTTGTATTATCACATGGGGATCGAAGAAACAAAATTCGATTTGCAATGTCTCTCTTTGAAAGCCGAAGTATGTATCTGCATGGATCTGGTATGTTCTCAATTACTTTGGTTAAAGCAACAACTATGTGATTATGGTATAAATGTAGGTCGTATGCCTATTATGTGTGACAATACGAGTGCTATAGTAATTTCTAAGAACCCCGCCCAAAGACTCGAGGACCAAACATATAGATATTCGACACCATTTTCTACGGGATCATGTAGAGAAAGGCAACATTTCACTTGAATTTTGTAGTACCGAAAGGCAATGGGCTGATATCTTGACTAAGGCATTAGCTAGAAAACGCTTTGAGTTATTGAGACTTGAGATTGGTTTAATTAGTGATAATTAAATCCGTCATAATTATGTCGGGAACTGAATGATGGCTAGAAAGATAAGATTGTACGATTGTGTCCGTATATTTTTGTTGCAAGTTTAATTATGTTAAATAATATTTATTTTACGTGTTATATCTTGCTTATGTGTATGGTAGTATTTTATATTCTGCATAATCACATTTCCTTACAAAAATCGACAAAATCTACAATAAATTGCCTTAATATAATAAAGATATTTCTATCTTATTATATTCCTACACAAATCCTGCCTAAACTCCAATACAAAAGATTTTCTTTCCTAATCTTACATCTAATAGGAAATAATGCCAAAAAAAAAAAAAAAAGGAAAGATGCCGAAAAAAAAAAGGAAAGGCATTAAAGATTTAAGGAAATTGGTATTATTTTCTATCTTTTAGGAATCCTATTCTTACCTAAACTCAAATTCCTTATGCTATATATACCCCTTTAATCTCACCATAATTCTCATCAATTCTAATCCTCTAAACCCTAATTACCTTTACTACTATCTTTTATTTTCATAATGACTAATCAACCTACAATCCGTTTTCAATCAAAGAAACATGTTGTTATTAGAAAGAAGGTAAGTCAATCACCGCCTCGCACTCGCTCCACCTCACCGGCCGAACCCCCTCGCTCCCCACGGTCCTTTGTCGACCAACCCGCCAACCTCACAAAGCGAAGAAAATTATTCAAGGGTAAGGGGAAGATGGTTTCGAAAATTGAGGTAAGTTCAAAGACTGAGAACTATAAACTTCAAGATGGTTCTTCACGTATTCTTTACGCACAGCATATGGATGATTACACCAATAATGGACTGAATAATCTTAGACTAACTCAAGTAGAAAGAAGAGATGTCAATCAAGTTGCTCAATATCGCATTCACGCAGGACGAGTATATTCGATTGATTGGTTAAAGAAATACAAAGCACTTGGGTTTTTCAGAAATTTTCTCAAGGATCAAGGATGGGAAAATATTGTTGCTGTAAGTGGTCCTGTCTTTCCTATTGAGGTATATCAATTTTATGCTTCTGTTCATCTTAAGGAAGGAAATTTGTTTGCTGTGGTCAATGAGACTTCCATAAAAGTCTCACCTGGTGATTTCTGCGACTTGGCTCGAGTTCCTGAAGGAGGAACTGAGATCAATCCAAGCGTAGAATGGGGAGGTGTGTCACCTGAAAAAAGGTTGATAGTGAAACGGTATTTCAAACAAGATGCAACTTCGTCTGAGACTATCTTGACTGCAAAGTTGTCGCCTAAATTGAGGTTCTTTTTGAACTTTCTTTGGAATACTATTGTTCCTCGAAAAGAAGGTAGAGATAAATTCGGGGCACATGAGATGATTATTATGAAGGCTTGGCTTGAAAGAGAAAAGGTTAGTCTACCCTTGCTTGTGTTTCATAAAATTATACAAGCTAGTGTAACGGCTAAGATGGAGGATTTTGCTTCTACTTTAAGTTTGCCTTATGGGAATTGGATATCACGAATTTTAGAGAAGAAAGGAGTAATTGGGAAGCAGAATTATGGAGTTATCACTAATGACGAGATGAGCGATCTTTATCTATCTTATATGAAGCTCGTTATTAATGGCAATGAATTAGGTTTTGAGACAAAAGGAGAAAAAGGAGAAAAAGAAGGAAAAAGCAATGTGAGTTTTGATATGTTGGATTCTAAGATGGATTCAAACTTTACTTCTATTCTTGGACGGATTAATGAACAAGACAAGAAATTGGAAAAATTGTTTGACCTAATTAAAAAGGAAAGGAGAATTGATACTAGTGGACCAAGTGAAGTCAGCCCGGCTCACCTAAAGACCGTGTTGTCACGGTTTGATACACTACTCGAAAGTGTTTTTAAGGGCATTTACGAACTCACTCCGAGTCTACTCAAATAAAGGAAGGTATGGCTAGTTTGGTTAAGTTTGGTGATGATCTTTTGCAATCTGGGAAGGAGATGAGGTCTGAGATGCAAACTATATATGAAGCAGTTAAAGCAATGACTTTGAGGATTGGTAACTTCGATACTCGATTAACCGCTCAAGCTGCACTTCTCGACCATTGTCATGCGCGACTCGAGGACTTGGAATACCACTTTGACCTAGGTCCAACCCGCCAAGCCCACGCTACCCTTGACCTTTTTGCCCTAATCCATTCACCCTAGCCTTATCTTTTTAATTCCTTTGCTCAAATAAAAATCCATTCTTATGGATATTAGCTTTTTCAATTCCGCATTATTTCTTTTGTGATTGCAAGTTTATAATATTATTATGCTAATTAAGAACTAGATTGCGTTTAATATAATATATTTTTCATGATTAATTTTTGTTTCATAATATATTATTCTGGTCGTTTTATGTTTGTTCTTATCTTTTCAATGATGCCAAGAGGGGGAATTGTTTTTATGATTTGCGACCGTCTCAAAGATTAATTCTCTCATGGCGTTCTGTAGTTATAACTTTGAAGAGATTATTAGTTTCTACGCTCAACTGTTCTATAATTTGGGAAGTATTATGTTGAGGGGGAACTAGACTTAGACACAAATCATAGGAGACTTGTCATCATCAAAAAGGAGGAATTTGTTGGACCTTTAGTCCTAATTAATTGTTTTGATAATGTGTAATGATTTGTATGTGGACTTAATATATAAACATATGCGTGTAATTGTGTGCTTAAGTTTTAATTTAGAAAGGAACAATTACAAGACGCAAGCTTGAAGTTTGGACCAAGGAGGTACAACTTCAAATATACTTGATCGATGCATTCAAGCAAGATCAAGATTGGAAATCAACCACGAGACTCAAGATGAGAGACTTGTGAAGAGACGATTCGTTTACTGAAGATCTACTGAAGATTAGATATTATAGGTCGTCATCCGGTAATGGTTTTACTTTGTTTGATTTAAAGGTTAATGAAGTTATGGCTTAATAGACATAACTTCATTGCTAGACAAAAATGATGCGTTAATTTTTGGAAAATATATTTTTAATGGTTTATAAAAATAAGAGAGTATTTATTTTGTTTGGAATTAATTAATTAGAATTTAAGTTAAATAAACTATTGGTTTATAATACGATATTTATATCGTCATGCAACCTAGGGCTTTAACTAAATTCTATCTCGATTTGTTGCGGGCTTTAGAAGCAAGAAAGGACCGAAGGAGGCCTTGGGCCGGCCGAACCCTAGGGAGGCTGAAACCCTAGGAGGCCAAAACTCCTCCTTCCTTTCTCTTCTTACTTGTTCTTCAAGTTTTACATTTCCAGAACATTCCTATGCCCTAATTCCAGAACATTCCAAACCCTAATCCTCTCTACTATAAATACTCTTATTCATTCAACATTAATTGTTGACACACACATCTACAAATTTCAAGAGAGAAAAATATTTTTAAGCAAAAATCATTTGAGCTTTAATTCTTATTTTCATATTTGCTTATACAAAAATCACGCATCAAATTTGTCAATCACTCGAAGAAAAATCGTTATAGGATACTAAATACACAAGGGTATTATACTCACTCGCATAACGTGAGATTAGTATTTATCGTTGTATTTTTCTTATTAACGTAAGAGCAACCTAGAGTATTTAGCGATACTCAATCTGAGTTATAATCATATAGTTGATTATACGAGTGGATTGGTAATTTTTGTAATCCGGAGAAAGGTACTAAAAATTATTAATCGAGAATAGTGGACGTAGGTTTCGACTTATGAAACTGAACCACTTCAAAATCCTGTGTGTCTCTCTTTCTCTCTCTCTTTATTATTGTTATTTCGATTTTGCATTTATTGTTAATAATTTAATTAGTTGATTTTAATCAATAAAATCAAGTAATTAATTTATATCATATATTTCGAAAAAGCGGTCATCGTTTTTAATACTCAATTCACCCCCCCCTCTTTCGTATTCGATCAATAGACTCCACATAACCGCACAACGTACTCGGAATAATTTGGGACACAAATATTTAATTTTTAATTATTTGATGTTGCGGGGTATTCTACATATTTTTAAAATATAACAGAGAATTTTAAAGAATATAAAATCCATTGAAATAGAGGGAATATAAAATTGTTGTAATATATAAGGGGTTGTTTGGTTTACTATGGGAAGATAAAGTTCCTATGAAGTTAAGTTCATGTGAATTTGTAATTCATGTGAATTGTAAAAATGTTGTTTGGTTGTCATGTGTGAAATGAATTCATGTGGGAAGTTGCACTTACCAAGGGGGGGGCTAGGTAAGCAACTTCCTACATTATGGAGGAATTGAAGTTCCTTGGGAAGTTCTAATTCCCATGAAATGGGCAACCAAACAACATCATATTTAAGCAATTCATGGGAATTTCTACTTCCCATGATTTAAGAGGGCAACCAAACAACCCCTAAGAAGTATAGCCGTTGTTAGGTACTGAAATTTAGTACGTACTTGCAACACTTACACAATAATTTTAAAATGTTACCCTTGATCAACTTTTTATTGGTCAAGTATGAAGCTATCTGCACTATGAAATTGCCACGCGGGGCTTTAAAATCCTATATATAATTAGAGGTCTAAAAACTCTGATTCATTCAATAAATAAAGAGAAATTAAACAAACGCTTAAGTATTTGTTGGTTAAGAAAAGCATGCATATTCCATAATCTTTAAGTCGATTAAAACAATAAATTATTAACGATCCTGTGGTTTCCACGGGTTTCAAAACTAGTTTGATCATTAAACATATGAGATGTCGAAAACGCGGAGAAGGTGTCCCATACGGTCTGTACCGTCCAACGGTCCTAAGACAGTATGAGAGTCCGCTGGAACTTTTCTTCAATTTTGATCTTGACTTGGACTTGGGAGGGATTTGATAAGGTGGACAGTTCGACGGTCCTATGACAGTATGGGAGCCCGTTGGAACTTTTCCTCAATTTTGATCTTGACTTGGACTTAGGGAGGGATACGAAACAGTGGACCGTCTGACGACCTATGACACTATGGGAGCCCGCTGGAACTTTTCTTCAATTTTGATCTTGACTTGAAATTGGGAGGGATTTGAGACGGTGGACCGTCTGACGGTCCTATGACAGTATGAGAGCCCGCTTGAACTTTTCGTGCAAAACTCATCCAAGCTATATCATTAGGAGTCTCGTATGGTGGACCGATCGCTGGCCGACCGTCCTAGAGTCCTCCTTTTCCTCCTCCTTCCTTCCTTCCTTCCTTCCTTCTTGCTTCCTTACTTCAATTCCCGCTTCACTCGTGTTGCTTTTCCTCCTTCATTTAATGCCTACAATTCAAAGTCGAGGGAGGTAAAAGCCGACAAAGAGGCAAAATGGCAAGCAAAGCGGTCTAAAAATTCTAAAATAGAATCAAAACACATGAAAGGAAATGGGATAAATGACACTAAAACTTAAATTTAGGTATTTTTTCATTGATTCTTTATTTATTACTCCGTAGTAGAATTATTATGGATTATTACATCCAAATTGAAAAGTATAAGGTTCATTTACGGTAATTTTTTGTCTCTCACTATGACCCGCAACCCAGCTAAATTGAACTAAACCCGACTCAAAATAACACAAATCGATTAAAATTGTTAACCAAAATAAACCTGATCAATCTGAATTAAATTAAACTGATTTAACCCGATCCGAAATTGAAGAGAATGACCCGTTTAGGAGGTCCTACAAAGAGAGTACAACATCCTCTTGTCCCCTTCCTTGCTTGTATAAATATCCCGGCTTCCCCCTTTGTTTTCCCCTATTTCTATCTCTCTCCCCCTTGCTGTAACCTAAAATAAAAAAGAGGGAGCAGAAACCGTAATTCTTGCTAACAAAATCTGGATCCACCAAACCAAGTCGCATAAATAAATAAATGGACGCCTTCTGTAGCGACTGCAAGAAGCACACCGAGGTTGTATTCGACCACTCGGCAGGGGACACTGTCTGCTCCGAATGCGGTTTGGTACTCGAGTCTCATTCCATTGATGAAACTTCCGAGTGGCGTACCTTCGCAAACGAGTCCAACGACAACGACCCCGTCCGTGTTGGGGGTCCCTCTAATCCACTCCTTACTGACGGTGGACTCTCTACCGTCATCTCCAAACCTAACGGCTCCTCTGGTGACTTCCTATCTTCCTCCCTCGGTCGCTGGCAGAATCGCGGCTCTAATCCTGATCGCGCTCTTATCCTCGCCTTCAAAACCATTGCCACCATGGCTGACAGGTCTTCTTCTTTTTCCCTCTTTCCCAGTTGATTTAGTCAAGGATGGCTACAAAGTTATAGAATTCGAAACAGTTTTTAATTAATTTGGTGGAAATAAAAAAGACCCAACTTTAATATTTTCTGAATCATATTAAGTAAGTGTTTGCAGCTTGTGTTCTTGGAGTTTGTTATCTATCTCCGAAGTTATTGGGATTCTAATGCGTGGTCAGAAACTGATCTTGTTTATACCATTTATGTACTGATGCTGGGTCTTTCCTAACAGTTAAATGTAGAGTTATGTTGGAATTTTTCGAGTAGTGGTGGTGGTGGTATCATAATTATCCATACTATAAGTGATCGATGGAAAACAAACTGTCAGTAGGAGATAATCGATGGTGGTGAAGCTGTGATTTCAAAAGCTTTAGACTTTTGCTTTGCCTCACAACTTACTGTACTCAATTGCCTCTAGGTCATTTCAAGTCTCTGAAACCAGGGAATTTTATAATGAAAGTTGTAAATTGTAAAATTTCCATTGTTAGTGTCCCTGTTGGTAATCCAGTTGTAGTTGAGAGAACTAGGACCTGGTTTCTTATGTGTTGGAGACTGAATGGGTGGACTTACATGTTTGATAAGGAGGATATATAGGACAACAGAATTGTCTGGTATGTTTATAATGATTTACAGTCATGAGAAGGATTCACCAATAAGGTTGAGGACATATGCATCCTAAATCCCGTCTTTATAAGGTGGGTACGGAGTCACACGTACGGACTTGGAGAAGAATTTTTGAAGCATGTGGAGGTTCCTAGTTCAGGTGAGGGTGATCAACAAATTAGGGACCTACTTGACTTCATTACTATTATGGATGAGGAGGCGGACATAAGGTCTAGTTGTATTTTAGATGTTATGGCATGTGGGGTATACTTTGTTACATTCTGGTAGGAAATCAACGTGAGTTCCACAATGCCAACTTCTAGCAGAAAGGCTTCCTAGTTCGAAACTAAGTGCTTTGTGTCTAACTTTGTCAAATGGACTTCTTGCCAACTTTTCTTTTATGTATTTCTCTGTTTTGTTTATTAACTTTTCTTTTAGTGTAAGCTGATAATAATTACCCTTTCCTGTCTCAGGTTGGGCCTTGTTTCAACA
Source organism: Silene latifolia (assembly GCF_048544455.1). NCBI lineage: Eukaryota > Viridiplantae > Streptophyta > Magnoliopsida > Caryophyllales > Caryophyllaceae > Silene > Silene latifolia. The sequence goes on from NC_133534.1 coordinate 224,403,784, forward strand.
ATAAAGGTATGAACTTCATGACATTTACTTTGTTCGACATGAACAACGATATGCTTATGAGCACATGCTAAATTACTAAGCATCAACTTTTACTTTTACTTTCTTTCTTTGTTGATGCCTACATGTCGTTAGCTGTTTACTAGTTTTGTTGTGTCAGTATCGTTAGGGTACAAGACCTGAATTTATAGTTACGTCTAAAATAGCTCGATCATGCTGCCATAAACAGTCTCTGTGACATTACATGGAAAATTGCCTCGTATATCTTAGGCTGCTAGAAGCAGCAGCCTCTTTAGCGGCAATGTGATATTGACGATGAATGTGTAAACAAGGCTATTCCGGGGCAATTCCTTTTTCCTTTAGGGCGCAGGTTCTATGCACTTCCACTTGAGTTGCTTAGTGTGGGTTGGGTGGGGATGGAGAATTATTGTGTTTTCCTTATCTGTGACCTGTTTTTTTTTTTTTTTTTTTTTTTTTTTTTTTTTTTTTCACTTGATGCCTTTGGTATGGAGGTCTACCTGATAGACAGACCATTACTTTTGGAAGTGTGGTGTTCTATGCATTGAATTTGATATGCATCCTTTTTGAACCTCTGCATCTAATGACATGGCAAATAGGGCATCATACTTTACTGATTTTTTATGCATTTGATCTAGGAACAAAATATTTTCATTCATTTGTGATGGGGTTTTTCATCTTGTATAGGATCGAGCTAGTGAGATCTACAAGAAGGTGGAAGATCAGAAGTCTAGTAGAGGAAGAAATCAGGACGCTATACTAGCTGCATGCTTGTACATAGCTTGTCGTCAAGAAGATAAGCCTCGCACCGTAAAGGGTACAGCCTTAGATTCTCATAAAATATTGATCTTCCTGCATTAGCTGTAACTGAGCTTCATTGCTCATTTGGATTTCATATAGAAATCTGTTCTGTTGCCAATGGAGCGACAAAAAAAGAGATTGGTCGAGCAAAAGAGTACATTGTGAAACAATTGGAGGTTGAAATGGGGCAAGCGGTGGACATGGGAACTATACATGCTGGAGACTTCCTGGTAGTGTTCCTCTTCATCTTTTACAAGAGCTTTATAGACTTATTTATTATAGGGTATTCTACAAAGTGCATACACTTATTCCACTTGTATGGTGTTAAACTCAAACAGAGGCGGTTTTGCTCAAATCTTGGAATGAACAACCAAGCTATGAAGGCTGCTCAAGAAGCTGTCCAGAAATCGGAAGAAATCGATATCAGGTAATATGCTTTAGTGTGTACCAATACTTCTTGTTCCAGAAGGTTAGAACATGGTTACCGGGTTCACTATGAATACATCCTTACCAATTCGCGATTCGCTCTTATTGAATGTGTGTGATATGTATTTTCAGTATGCAGCATGATAGAATTCGCTTTTAACAATTCGTGTTCGTAGGGTACCGAGCGAATTGGGTAACCACTAGAATGGTGATAGCAATAGTTATTTGTAGAGTGCATCACACTCCTCCTTGCTTACAAATGCATTATGAACCGTGTCTTGATTCTGCCTCATTTCAGTCATTTTTTAACACGAGAAACTAAGTGGATAGCCGCATACTCATCTATACAAGTCCATTCACTTAGAGATGTTTGGTTTCAGGCATGCTAATGTTGCACCTTTAACAGAATTATCTTAGTTAGCTTATGCAAATAAAATTAAAGAAGCTCTATTTACGTCATTGTTTAATAAGAACTAACATAATCTGGGCATTTCAAAAAGAAGCTTTGGGTTAAAAGTTATTAGACTGTTTTATGTGCTTGAGAAAAGGCGAGTCCTTGCTTCAAGTGGTCTGCACTACTGCAGAAGTTTTTGTTCTCTGAATTCTGAAACAAAGAATCTCACTTTAAAAAAGGAAACCTGATGCTCATAGTTTTTGGCATGGCGTGTTTCTGAGTGTACACTTACATTTTGCTACTTGCAATTCTTACAGGAGGAGTCCAATATCAATTGCTGCAGCTATTATTTATATCATCACCCAACTTTCAGATGAAAAGAAACCACTTCGAGGTTGGTATTGTCTTGTGGTCTTTCGGAAGCATGCAATGTATGTTTGAGTGTTTCAAATCAAAGAGATTGTCTTTCTTATTCTACTAGGATCAAGTGATCGACAACAAGTTTACTTATTGTGCAGTATTAGCAGTTATATAGCACAGTTCTAGCTATAAATTTGAGTTGCATTTTTAAGGGTTGTTAATTCGTGCATTAAGTTATTAACTACGAGGGCATGCAAAAACACGAAAGCCTTAATCTTAAAATGATTTGGGGTCGGCTTACAGGAATTATCCTCTGAACCCGTCACCGAGTGATTGCACACCTACAAATGCAAAGTGATAGAAAAGAGTGAAAAGTGAATTAAGGGAAACATAATATAAAAGTCAAGCTAAATCAATAGGTATTAAAATAAAAAAACTCAGTTTCCTTTATAAAAGCTTAGATACAAAATACAAATTAATAACAATAACTTGAAAACTAGAAGTAAAAATCAATCTTTGAAAAATCGTAAAAGTAAACAAAGCATTATTATATAAGAAGTTTTAAGTAAAATGTTTAACAAATCTCAAAGTAAACAAATAATATATAAAAGCCTGAATAAGTAGTAATTTAAATAACAAAAAAATACTATTCCATATAAGAAACCAAGTAAAAAAAATCAAACTTCATCATCCACACGTGTTATTCCCTCCATAGTGCTCTCTCGGTCACCATAAATTCTTCAATCGCAGGGAACCAAACGCCATGCAGAAATTTAGATCTGATTAAATTGTGTTGTATCTTTTTGAAATTGAAATGTGAAATGAATTCTTGGTAATCAAATTTCAGCATCCAAATTCCCATTCAAGTGTGTGGGAACACGCAACCGCTTGCTTTGAGCTTTAGTGGTGAATAATCATGAAAGAGAAAATGTGAACCACCACCGGTATCATTGTATGGAGGAAGAGATATTTTCCCTTACTTATGGCGGGTGTGAGAGAAATTAGAAACACAAAGTACTTGTGGCGGGTGTGAGAGAAATTAGAAACCTCCCTTTTTTTAACAGTTGGAGCAACAAAGTACTTTGCTTAGTAGCAAGATATCTGCTTGAAATGTTCAGAAATACTAAATGTGATCGCCAAATTGTCACTGGTTTGATATGCAGATGTTTCACAAGCCACTGGAGTTGCGGAGGGGACAATAAGAAACGTGTACAAGGACCTTTATCCCCACATTGCTAAGATTATTCCAACATGGTATGCTAAAGAGGAAGATCTGAAGAACTTGTGCAGCCCATAGATGATTTTTGGTGAAGCAAAACGCAAAGGTCCAAGGCTTGCCACCGCAAGATGACACATGCTGATTTAAATCGGAATTGCAATACGGAATGCTACAAAAGCTTACTTTGATGGTGGTTGATGGAAATATATACCCTCTCTTTCCATAAGGTGTAAGTAACTAGCATAGAAGTATTCACAATTCACTTGAATGCGCTACTCTTATGTTGACAAGCCCGCTTCCCCAGCCCCATTGTTCTGGCACAAATGAGTTTGCCTTGGAGAACAGAACCTCCCCTGGAAACATACAGGGATCCAGGTTTTCTTAATTTAATGATCAGAACTCGGGTGGAATTTTGACGTTGATGATTTATTTCTACTTTGTTGGAGTTTGAAAAACATTTGAAAGAAGTTTGAGTGTTACTCCGTATAATGTATATGGAACTTGGTGATATGCTAACCTTATAGTAACAATCAACATGTCTAGCAACTCGTTTAGAGTTATGTTAGATCTGGAAACCAAGTTGAATTAATAATGAGATTTACTAGTGGGGTTAATTTTATTAGTGGGGAAGAGCTGGGATTCTATCTTCGTGTCAGGGCCAAGGGCCAGTCTTAGGTAGACAGTTTCTATGGGACCTAGGCCTCCCAAAAGGTAACGGAGGTGTGCAAAGGTTTCCTCGGGCGCAGCTTGACTTGACTGCAAGACCTACTAGTCGAATAGGGAGAAAGTCTGGCGTAGTGATGTGGAAGGGCCATTGATCAGCGGATAAAAGTCACTCTAGGGATAACTGGTTGATCTTCCCCAAGAGTTTATGTCGACGGGAAGGTTTAGTACCTCGATGTCAGCTCTTTGCCACCTAGAGGGTTAACCAAGTAAAGTGATGGTGAGTTGAAATATCCAATGACTAGGCGAAACTGTGAGTAGTGGTTTTTCATCATACCTTGCTCGTCAATTTTGCCATGACTACAAAATTGACCCGATCCAAATAACTAGACCTACACCCAAATTCAAGACCCGAACTTGTCCCGAACCCGAATTCACTTGACCCAATATAACTTGACCCGAATGTTCATGGTTCACTAATTAATATCCATAAATAACTTGATAATAGTTGATCCGTAACTGGTTATTGATCTGGTCCGAAATGACCGACCCGAAGCTAACCTGGTTCCCCGTTTGCCAGGTCTACCAGGACGACCTATTAGCGTCTTTTTCTCATAAAGATGCCAAAACATACAATTGCCATAAAGTGTAGATAAGACTAGGGCTTCGTTTGATAAGGTATTTTAGGTACCTGATTTTGTCAAAGTAGCTTATTTGACAAAATTTAAGGTACCATATTTTTTTTAGCTCTGTTTGGCAAAACTACCTGAAAAGGTAGCTGAAACCTGAAAAGCTAACTGAAAACTGAAAAGGTAACTGATAAGGTAGTTGAAAATTATGAACTGATAAGGTAACTGATTATATAAAAATGTGTTTGACAAACTAGATGAAAAGGTAGTTGATTTTGGTGAAATGACGTAAAAGGATATGAAAATTATTTAATATTATAGAATAAAAGGGTAAAAAATGGAAAATAAGTCATTTCAGGTACCTGATTTCTCAAATGCTACCTGAGGTAGCATTTTATTTTAGGTACCTTATTTGACCAAATAAGCTACTTGCCAAACACTTGCAAAAAAATCAAGTAGCTGAAATTTTGGTCAAATAAGCTACTTTGGTTAAATAAGCTACCTGAAGTGTTGTGCCAAACAGAGCCTTTGTAAGCGTTTGACAAGTAGCTTATTTAACCAAATAAGCTACCTGAAATAAAACTTTACCTAGAGTAGCATTTGAGATTTCAGGTACCTGATTTGATTTGATTTTCCGTTTTTACCCCTTAAATTTATACTACTCCCTCCGTACCAGACCAAAAGTAACACTTACTATAAACGGACGTACCACACCAAAGGTAACATTCCTTATTTGGCCCACAACATTACTAAATTATCCTTATACCTATTTGATATTTACACAAAATGTCATTACATACCCCACCTACTAACCCACAATTAAACTCACAATTACATACCCCACCTATTTTTTCCCTCTTTACCCTTATTTTTTCTACATTTTCTTAAATACTCCACTTTTCCCTACGTTACCTTTGGTGTGGTACGGAGGGAGTATTAAATAAATATCATATTCTTTTATACCATTTAATCAAAATCAGTTAGCTTTTCAGTTAGTTTATCTCACACTTTTTTATATAATCAACTATCTTATCAGTTCTTAATTTTCAGCAACCTTATCAGTTTACCTTTTCAGGTTTCAGTTAGCTTTTCAGTTTTCAGCTAACTTTTCAGGATTCACCCACCTTTTCAGTTAGTTTTACAAAACAGAACCTACATTTCCATATATTAATGAGTGAATTAATAATTATTCTCTTTTAGATACCATTTTCTAAAAAAAAAAAATTTTTTTATTAAATTATTCCCCTCAAATATTTTAAGGTCAAAAATTATCCTAATTTTCACTTTCAGGCAAAAGTCTTTTTTATGACCATTTTGCCCCTGTGTTAATAGTTAGACATTAGGTGATGAAGACTACAATAGCAAAATCGCAAATGGTAAGCTAATTAAGGATGACGACTACATAAATTGCAAATTACAAAAGAGCAATCTTACCTTAAATTGGGGAAAAATAAAAGAAGAGAGGAGAGACTAGAGAGAGTTGAAGGAGATGAATGAATTGAAGAGTATAAGGGAGAGAGAAGACCTCAACTATATAAAAACATAAAGGATGGGAAAATCATCATAAAATTAGTCTTTTAAACCAGAAAATTTGAATTCTAGGGAACTTTTCGGCTAAACGGTCTACGTGAAAAGCTAGTCCACGTAGCCTCTTTGGTGCCAAGATAAAGAGGTTGCATTCTGTAAGAGACTTGTGGGTTGACTGGTGTTAGGATGGGAGCTAGTTTCATTGTGGGATGATGGAGATGTCGGAAGCCTGACCTCCCTTGGCTGCTTATACATTGCTAATTGCAGCATGTTTCCCTGGAGAAATTGCTAATTATCAACTGTCAAGAGTGGGTATTGGACAAAGGCCAAGGATGTTGCTTCCACAAACGTGGCAAACTCTTTACAGGGTGACTTAATGAAGCTACAATTAATTAGATACTTGGGTTAATCCAAATAATTACATATCAAAGGGTGAATTAATTCAGTTGTTGTTACACTTCATTCTCATTTCTAATTGTAATTGTGACATTGCTTAGTCTTTGATTTAAGGACTATGTATTTCAATTCCGTGTGCTCATGTATTATTTTTAAAAGATGATAACATGTATTATTTATTATCATATATCCACCAGTTTAATTTAACATAAACTATAACAAATGGACGCTTATGACGACTATGTGTGTATACCTTTATTCATTATGACTTCTTCTTTGTTGATTAATTTGGTACCCTGAGAAGTCACCGTGATCGTGCAACGTTTAATTCAGCATCCTGGCAAGTTAGCGCGATCGTGCGACCTACAACGCTACATAAACTCTGGCTTTTTCAATATGACTATTTCATCAATGCATAGTAGCATTGTTTATCACCATATATGTAATACTATGTATTATATAACTCATAATTTAGTACTATATATCTACGCATTTTGGTTGCAGTTTATACCACACAATACCATCCCAATTCCAATCAAAACCAAACTACATTTGTATCCATTACTTAACTTATTAACACCCTTGTTTTAATCTACAAAACTTATTAATATTTGATGGCGGAAGCTATTATTTTACCCCTCGCAAATTCCATCCTGAAAACAATTGCTTCTTTCACAGGTGACCTTGTGACGGAAAATGTTGTTGAACAAAGCCAGGCTTTAAAATCAGTTAAGGAAGATGTCAAGGCCATTGCTAAACACCTTCATAGCATTACCTCTGTACTTGAAGATGCTGAAGCTAAGCAATACAGCAATGCTGCAGCCGCCGTCAAGGTTTGGCTAAGCCATCTCAAGAGTATTATTTTTGATATTGATGATTTGTTGGATGAAGCCGCCACTGATGCTTTGCAAATGACTCTCAACCAAGGCCACGCTGTCGTTCCTCAACTTAGGTACTCTCTTTCCATAAAACCCCTTATTTCGCGCTTTCACAAAATAAAAGACCTCCGTCTACAACTTGAGCGCACTGTCTTTAAGAAAAATGAATTCGGTGTAACTGATAGTCCTCCAGTTGAAGCTCCCACCAGTGTTAAAAGAGATATTTTTGATGTGTCTGGCTTTGTGAATCCAGTAAACATTGTCGGAAGAGATGAGGCTAAAAACAACATTATAAATAGAGTATTGGGTCTAGGTAACGACGAGTGTACCCTCTCTGTGCTCCCAATCCTTGGAATGGGTGGGATCGGGAAAACTGCACTTGCTAAATTAGTATACTCGGATATTGATCAATTCGATATCAAATTATGGGTATGCGTCTCTGATAAGTTTGACATTCAAAAACTATTACAAGACATACTAAAAGCTATTACTTCTTACAAAGATACATCAAACTACACTTTAGAAGACTTGGCGGAAAGTCTTCAATGTGAGTTGATTGACAAAAAGTTTTTACTAGTGTTGGATGATCTGTGGGAAGATGATGTTATGTTATGGAAGAGGTTGAAGGATATACTTAGTGTTGGTGAAAGGGGAAGTGTAATTTTGATCACCACGAGAATAGAAAAGGTCGCTTCCATCACTCAAACTGTTGAACCTTATCATTTGGATAAGCTTTCAGATTCAGTTTGTTGGCATATATTCAGTAGTTTAGCCTTTGTGGATGGTGACGAGCAGGAAAGGTACCCAACACTTTGTGAGATTGGTCACTCTATAGTTATTGACAAGTGTTGTGGAATTCCTCTTGTTGTGCAATGTTTGGGAAGTTTGTTACGGGGGGAAAGAGATGAAGGAGAATGGATGCGAATTAAGAATATGGATAACTTGAACCAATTAGATGATGGACGATACAATACGGTCAAACAACTCTTAAAGCTGAGTTATGACAAACTCCCGTCTCATTTGAAATCGTGTTTTGCTCATCTGTCATTGTATGCCAAGGACACTGTTTACGTTACTCTTTGTAACATTTATTATTGGAGTGCCCTAGGAGTATTGCAGCTCCATGATAAAATTAACTTGGAGCGCAATATCATCAACGAGCTGTTATCAAGATCTATGCTTCAAGATGTAGAATGGAATTTTAACAACACGATTGTTACATTTAAGATGCATGATCTTTTGCATGATCTAGCAGGGGATGTACTCGGGGACGAGTTTGCCGTTGTAACTGATGAAAACAAGCTCAGTGTACCAGCTTCGTCAAGGTATATATCTTGGGGATTGAGCTATTTGGCCGATAATGATTTTCCCGAACAAATGAAAGCAAGAAAAGCTAGGGCATTCATTTTCTACTATGAAATGAGATGTATAAGTAAATGTTTTTTAGAAGGCATTTTAGCCAATATGCCTTGTCTCCGCATACTGGGTCTTGGGAGCGGCCAGTTCGAGGAGCTTCCGACCTCAATTGGGAATTTGAAGCACTTGCGAGTTCTCAACCTGTCGAACAATTCCCTCATTAAATCACTCCCAGACACAGTTTGTGAGTTATTGAATCTGGAATGTCTACTTGTTGACCGGTGCCAACAACTAGAAGAATTACCGACAGAGATTTACAAGCTGATAAATTTGAGGTTTCTTACTCTGACTACTTGTCAGAGAAGCTTAGTTGGCACTAATTTTAATAGATTGCCTTCCTTACAGCATCTGCAGTTCATTTCTTGTATGGAACTGGAATCGTTATGGGAAGATGACATCGTTGGAGGCTTAACTTCTCTTTGCTACTTGAGTATCGTTAATTGCCCTAAGTTGACAAGGCTTCCAGATAGCATGAAACTACTTGTAGGTCTTGAGGACTTGCGGTTTGTCAATTGTGAAGAGTTGGATTTAGAAAGAGGAGAAGCTCTGAGTGGTCTTCTGAGCCTTGGAACATTTGCCCTTTGTGGGGTTCCGAGGCTATCGTGCCTGCCAAATGATATGGGATCCGCCAGCAGCTCACTCAAATATATGTACATACAAGACTGCCAAGGATTATATGAGCTTCCCAACTGGTTGCAGTCATGTGCCTGTCTTGAGAGTTTACGCATTGTGAATTGTCCGCACATATCACGAAGATGTGCAGCCCCTGGTGGAGAAGACTGGTCTCTAATTCAACATCTTCCTGAATTTTGGCTTGACAATTGTTGCCTAATTGCTTCAAAACAACAATAAACATGCATGGTCTAACTTCCTTTCCTTTCCTTCTTTCTGATTTGCATTATCTTAAAAGTTGTTTTAAGTTGAAAGACACTGGCAACTGTATGTTCTTACTCTATATGTGTGTCAGTGTGTACTTTGAATCTAGTGTGTTTTCATTTTATGTTTGTATTATGGGAAAAATAAAGAAAAACAGGCGAAGCAAGTTTGTTTGAATCTAGCTTGTTTTCACTTTCAGTTTGCATTTTGTTTCATTATATACATGGAAAATCAAAATATGTTTTTGCCACTGATATTGATAGTAATTTGCTTTAAATTCGATTGTTATGGGTGTTTGTTACTATACATTTCATGTTTTTAGTTTGCTTCTTTTTCCTTTTTACAATGTATAGTCGTAAAACTCGGAGCATCAAGAGTAGTATGAGCATGTGAATTCTAATTGTGGTATGGCTGATGCACTTGGAGCAGTCCAAGAATGCGTTTATATTGTCAGAGGTGACCAAAGTTGAGATGGTAGTCACATTGAATTGGTGATGTCAAGTACTATACAGAATGTAATAACACTGGAAGGAAAGGAGAAAGAGAGCTGAAGCATTAGGTTCTTGTGCGCAACTTCATCCAAATTTGATTCTTCTGACATTACTCCTACTAGAGTAGATGATAATCATTCCCAAATCCCAACAACTGTATTTTCGGGAGATGCCTAAGTAGTAGACTTTTTTTTTTTCTTTTTTTTTTCAAACGGAGCGCACTTAGTCGCATTAAAATAGAGGGGAGGGAGATTCGAACCTGGAACCTATTGTCCAAATAACTCCGTCTTAACCACTAGTCTAAGACATTTTTGGTAGCTTGTAACAAGTAGACCTGGCAAAAGCAACCCAATCCGATTGACCCGACGCGAAAAGACTGACCCGAGACCCGAAGTGACCCAAACTACATCACCCAAATGTGACTCGAAGACCCAACCCGACCCGAACATGACCCGAGCTTTCTTGACTTGTAACTGTCCCGACCCGAAAATGACCCGATCCAAAACCACCAAACCCGAAAATGACCTGGCAAAATATAGCTCTTATTGAACCGAAAAGACTTGAAATGACTATTTCTCTATTATTCATTGACCCGAAAATGACCCGACCTGAAACAACCCGGTCCGCTTGACCCGAAACCCGAAATGACCCGTCCCGACCCGAATTAACCCAAAACCAATAAGAGACTGAACTGACCCGACCTAAACCCAACCCGTTGACCCGTTTTGTCAGGTCTAACAAGCCGGTTTCTAAGATAGACAACAGTCAACTAGTTAAGCTGGTCGTTTATCCAACCTCCTATTGATCAATAATAATAATTGTACGAGCTCGACTTTCCATGTGAGTATCAATAAGTGTTTTGATATATAGAATGACCATCATATATTATAAGACAATTTTATTCTATAATGTGTAACTATCTTTACCCTCTACCTACCCAATCCGTCTGGCTTGTGACGGAGGTACCCGTCGCAAGCTTGCGACGGGTCGGATAGTGTCATATTGCTGGAAAATGGGTCGACAAGTTGGACTGTTTACAAATAGTGAATGTGGACTTTGGGACTGCACAAATATTAGGTGATAGATATTTACTGTTGACGTTTTAATTGCTCCCATTAAAAAATAATTAAACCACCCCCCTTCCCAATGTACTGTGCACGGTTATTGTTAACCTACTCTGTAATACTCCGTATTTATAAGTCTTTGGGTACTCTATCGAGTAGGCCTTACTCTGTCGAGTAAGGGTAAGTTGCGAAATAAAATAGTTTTCGACTGTTTGGGTACTCGATCGAGTAGTCGGGGCACTCGATCGAGTAGGGGGGGTACTCGATCGAGTACCTTGGGTACTCGATCGAGTGTTCGGTTTTACGGGGAATTTTCTCGGGTTTTGTTAATTATGCGATTAAGGTATTTAAGTATCGTCGTCATTGTTTTAAATCACTTTTACAAAACCTAAATTCCTGTTTAAGAGAGAAAGCAAACAAGTCCATCTTCTTAATCGCATTCTTAGCAATTCCCGGAGTTCAGACGGTCAGTTCTTGTCGTTGTTCGTACCGTTGAGTTCCTTGCGTCGAGGGTAAGATCTATGTACCCTTTTTATTGTATTTCCTTTGATTTGGTTAAACCCTAATTAGGGATTTGGGGGTTTTTGTGTAGATTGTGATTCGGTAGTGTTTGTATGTTTGTATAATAGGAGGAGGTTTTGTAGAAGAGCCTTTTTGATACAGCTGTAGAGACCGTCTGATAATTATGCTTTCCAGGTAGGATTCCCTACTCAGTATTAGTCCCATAATGGGATGATTGTTGATGTGTGAGATTGATTGTTTGATATAGTGATTATATTGTAACGGTTGTTGATGTTGTGATTGTGATTGGTTGTCTATGGTTCTCGAGATGCGTTCTCGGCTGAGTGGAGTCACTTGCGGGAGTGACTTCACGCCCTAGTTTCGCCCTTCGTGGAACCCGCCACGGAAGGGGATGTGCACATTAATGGGACAGGGTTATCGCTCGGTATGATGAGCGGGGCTTAGGTGGGAACGGCTGCGGTCCCCCCCTGCGGGGTCCGGTGGACGATCGGTGATTGAGATTGATGGGATTGAGTAGTAGTTGTGTGTATGTGTGACGGTTAAGTCATACATGTGTATCTTCGTTGATATATATATAAGTTGTGTGATTAGTACCGACCCGTTTAAATGTTTTAAAAACTGTGGTGATCCATTCGGGGTGGTGAGCGATTGCTTAGCGGGTATATCTTGGATACGCGTGGGATCTAGTGGGATGGAGTCATCACATATCGTAGTCTTTAGTCTTCCATTTGTGTTTATTAGAACAGTTCCTTTCAGTTGGTTTATAGTTTGAGAACAGTTGTATTTTGCTTACGGTTGGTTTTGTTATGTAATCACTTAAACTTATTTAATAAAGTATGTTTCTTCATTGTCATATGATTATCATGCCTCGGGTAACCGAGATGGTAGCATCCTTATACCTGAGTGGTCCTGGTAAGGCACTTGGAGTATGGGGGTGTTACAAATGGTATCAGAGAGACGATCCTGAAACCTGTAACCAATGAACTTAATGAACATAGGGAGTCAATTAAAATGAACCCGGGGTAAAGGTTGTAGGAGCTAATGCAAAGACTTGGGAGACGTCCTAAAGTTGCGAACTCGCCCTACAATTTTGAACCGGTCACCATGGGATAAGTGTCGGGATCGTTATGTGCATATTGTGTGCTGTGTGTATCTATGTAGTAGTATGTTGCATGAATTGATGATGATGACGTGAATTATATGTTGGTGGATTGTAAAGCATGAAAGTATAATGATTGATACATGTAATTTGGCATGTTATAGTTATGTAAGGGAAAAGTGTTTTGTCTCTATATATATATATATATATATATATATATATATATATATATAAAGCGATGTGTAAGTCTACATGTTGTTGTTGTCGTGTTGAGTAAAAGTACAGAAGGTTGGGAGTGTGAATTGAACATGTGCTGAGTGAATATGTTGAACGAATATGGTGGATAAATATGTGGTATGATGGATGAATTAGTGGAAAAGATGAATCATCGTGGTAGTAACATGTGAATAGGGGACTTGATGTCATGTATTTGTGATTTTGGTTTACGAAAAGTGATAGAATAAAAACATGTGAGTAAGTCATAATTGACAAGTTAGATAAGTTATGTGCATGATGAATGTTGTTGTTTGGCTTTTGAAAATAGTAACATATGATTATGAATACTGGTTTTATGAGTTTTGGACTGGTTTTGTTTGCTTGGTTGTTGTTTAAGTTGTTTGGAAGTAAAATCAAGTAGTTGTGTTTTTCGATTATAAAGAGGTTGTCTTTAAACTGTTATAACTTGAGATTCATAAATGATTTTGATGTGATTCCAATTGGAGGTGATAGCTTGTCCTTTTACGATTGTAACGATAGGTCACACGCCCAAAACGACCAAGAAATGAGTGAGTTATGACTGTTTTACGAAAACTGGACAGTGCTGAGAATTGGGGTACTCGATCGAGTATCCTTGGTACTCGATCGAGTAAGGGGGCACTCGATCGAGTACCTTAGTTACTCGATCGAGTAGCCCTGGTGATTTGTTTTACGTGCTTCTGATCTTCACCTACTCGATCGAGTAAGTCCCTTTACTCGATCGAGTGGCTCAGACTCGATCTAGTGACCCCTATTTTGGGTCATATGTTTATCTTTTGACTTCGTTGCATATTATGTTTAATTCAAAGGCGTTATTTTGCTTCTTTATGCATTGTTTTACATGTATGTTGGTCTTGACGCGTAAGTTACCCAATTTTGTGGTGTAAAGAGTGGCACCTATGATGAGTATGAGTTCGGTGGGGAGGACATGATTTATATGTGTTGGGATTAGTAAGACTTAATTGAGGCATAGAGCATGTTGTGTGAGACGAGATGAGTGACATGATTGTATGTTGAGTAATGAAAATGTAAGTGAATGTGGGCAAGGCATGATGTAAGTTTAAGGAACGTGAGAATGAAAAGATTGAAAGAAAGGATGTGGATAGTAGCAACCTGAGATGTATAATAAATTATGGAGGGAGATGGTTAGAAATAGTGTTGAGTAAGAACATATGTAATGAAAGGTCGTTTGGAAATAGTGGTAAATAGCGAACTTAATGGGACATGTCGCGACGTGGATTTGCGGTAGTGGACCGAGTTTGGAAATTTGTGTTATCGAGAGATGAAACTACTGTGTGATTTCCTTGGGTAATTAACGGTATTAAATGAATTATGATTTCTAGAGATGTAAAAAGGTAGATGCAATTGTTTGAACATTAAACGTTGATTCTATGGATAGATTAGTGGCAAGTGTGAGTGATAGCATAATAAGAGAAGATCCATGGTAAGAAAGAGTGGGATGATGTCGGTAGAAAGTAATGGAATTTGAGTTTTGGAGCAACGAAGGGGTAACTGGATTTCTAAAGAGTTAGCTAGAAGGAATAAGGAGTTGAACTATTAATTGGTATTATTGAGTGTAAAGAGAAAAGAAGGATAAAAGTAAGTAGAGGAAAATATTCACCGGAGTTATGTGATATAAAGGTAAGGAATCATCGAAATGTGTGATATTATCATGAGGATGTTAGTTAATGGTTATATGGGAGCTTCAGGACAACATGTTTAATAATGAGTTTCGAGAAATTAAGGAAAGTAAGAAGTTAGTAGAATATCTACATGATATGAGATTTTGGTGGAGAAATGGATGATGATTCAATTAAGGAAAATATTGGGAAGAATGTTGAGGTAATTTTGTTCATGGATTCGATGTTCGTTGTTTGGGATGTTAACCAAAGATAGAAAAGAAATCATGATGTTTAGAGATGAGTGAAGAGGTTTGATGTCCAGGACAAAGTGGTAGTGTTATGGTCTTTGACTAGTGGTTAAGGGTAAGGGTATATTAGAAAAGTGGCAATTCTAAAGAGGTTGATTTTGTAAAGACTGAATTGATAAAAGTATGGTTGTCAGGAAGTATAAGACATAGTCTTAGGAGGTGGTTTCTCATAATGAGTGTTAGCGGTATGGTTATGTATGGCGCGAAGGTGCTGGTGATGCGAATGGAAGAATGTGATGAGGGGCATGCGAGTTAAGCTCGGACAACAGGTAACCTTTGTTGAGTGGTAACTTACGTGGTCAGGATTGACTAGTTGGTTGTGATTACGGGTCTATGATATGTGTAAATGTTTGTGTGAGGTTCTGACCTCACAAGAAGTGGTATGGTGTGATAATTATAAAGCTGTTTTATGAACGTTCTGTAATATATATGTTGGACACGGTAGTTTAATTGAATGATATCCAAAAAGGTAATAATTTGATTAATTTGACATGGCTAGTTATAATTTTATGTGTATTAATAACACACGTGTATTCCGTGAAATGGTAGAGATGATGTTCATGAGATGCTTATCTGTTTATTCATATAATATGTTGCGTTGTGATTGAGTAAAGTGGATTTGAGTAAGTTTTCTTGTCCGAAAGGTTATTTCCGAGTCAGTATTTATGGAATTGTATGTAGTTGTGATGTCTATCGATGTGGTTGTGGTGCCTCGGGTGGCGATCCGGGCTCGATATTTAGTGTTGTGATGCGGGTATTTTCGCACTACGGTGTGGCTGTTGGTGGCGGTGTTGTGATGCCGTCACCGGTTGTGGTGGAGTAGGCGGGATGATTATGATACGAGTTTTCGAAAGTGCATACCAGTTATACATAGATTGTTGTTTTGTTTCTTTGTTGTTCTTTGTGAGTTTTGGTTGAACATGTAGACAGTTGTCTTGCTTATTGATGTTTTCTTTACCAGGTTAAGTTAAGAATGAGGTAGAGTATGATATGAAATAGAGTTGAATATGTTTTCGTTGTTGTCATGGTATAGTGATATTCTGTTGATGGGACACGGTTGTGAGAGGTTGTTACAGTAATTTTGATCTTGTTCTAGATAAGCCTTTAGTGGACATGGTAATGGCAAGTGATTCGTAGAACATGTGTAGTAATGAGCTGATATATGCAGGTGGTTCATAATCCTTTGTTGAGACAGTGAGTGTAGGGCGTTGAGTAATTAGTGTCGTGTTAAGTTATGTATGAGGCTTGCGGTAATAAAAGAAAGGAACTTGAGGATCTAGTGTGAGTGTACGTAACAAGTGTGGATCGTGAGTTATGCTTTTGGTGGTAAGAGTTTTATGTAGTTTATATAGAGAGGTGTGTCATGTTGCGGTAATAGGGAACAAGTGAAGTTTTGGGTTAAATTAAGGATTTTGTGGTATAGGTTAGGTGCTATGCCGAATGAGTTGAGGAATGAGAAATGTTTATGTACGGGAGCCTTGGATATAAGAATAGTGAGTGTTTGGTTTATAAACGGTTATCTTTGACATATAGTGGTAAAGAGGGTAATGAAATATAGCTAAGAATTTAGTATTAGTGAGTTACGAGGACGTAACATTTTTCATGGTGGTGCATGCGGTAATATAATTGGAAGTAGAGTGTTAACGTAGCGTAAAGGAGGGATCTGTTTTGTGGATAATACTTATAAAAGGCCATGGCCGTGTTTGTAGTAGGGTGATGCTTCGGAGTATGAGAATATTTTATATAGTGTTGACAGTTGGAGGATGATGTTATGAGTCTGAGTAAACTTCGAGGACGAAGTTCCTTTTAAGGGTGGTAGAATGTAACATTCCGTTTGATGTCTATGAGTGTCTTAGTATTGGGTTTGATAGTTGATGATATTATGGAGCTAGCAGCATTAGAGGATGGTAGTTGATTATGTATGGAGTTGGTGTCGTGAGAGATATATATGTGGTAGATACGATATAGTGAGTCATGTTGTGGAAGTAAACATAGTTGGTAGAATGGGGGTTAAGAGTTCATGTTCTATGTTCGGTCGAGTTCTTGAGTCCTTAGCTAAGTTGTTGTGTCTTGGTCGAGTCAGTATGGTTGTTTTTATGTATGGGTTGAACTTCGAGGACGAAGTTCTTTTAAGGAGGGAAGACTGTAATACTCCGTATTTATAAGTCTTTGGGTACTCTATCGAGTAGGCCTTACTCTGTCGAGTAAGGGTAAGTTGCGAAATAAAATAGTTTCTGACCTGTTGGGTACTCGATCGAGTAGCTGGGGCACTCGATCGAGTAGGGGGGTACTCGATCGAGTACCTTGGGTACTCGATCGAGTGTTCGGTTTTACGGGGAATTTTCTCGGGTTTTGTTAATTATGCGATTAAGGTATTTAAGTATCGTCGTCATTGTTTTAAATCACTTTTACAAAACCTAAATTCCTGTTTAAGAGAGAAAGCAAACAAGTCCATCTTCTTAATCGCATTCTTAGCAATTCCGGAGTTCGACACGGTCGAGTTCTTGTCGTTGTTAAATGCACGTTGAGTTCCTTGCGTCGAGGGTAAGATCTATGTACCCTTTTTATTGTATTTCCTTTGATTTGGTTAAACCCTAATTTAGGGATTTGAGGGTTTTTGTGTAGATTGTGATTCGGTAGTGTTTGTATGTTTGTATAATAGGAGGAGGTTTTGTAGAAGAGCCTTTTTTGATAATTTGTAGAGACCGTCGATAATTATGCTTTCCAGGTAGGATTCCCTACTTAGTATTAGTCCCATAATGGGATGATTGTTGATGTGTGAGATTGATTGTTTGATATAGTGATTATATTGTAACGGTTGTTGATGTTGTGATTGTGATTGGTTGTCTATGGTTCTCGAGATGCGTTCTCGGCTGAGTGGAGTCACTTGCGGGAGTGACTTCACGCCCTAGTTTCGCCCTTCGTGGAACCCGCCACGGAAGGGGATGTGCACATTAATGGGACAGGGTTATCGCTCGGTATGATGAGCGGGGCTTAGGTGGGAACGGCTGCGGTCCCCCACTGGCAGGGCTGGTCCAGTGGACAGTCGGTGATTGAGATTGATGGGATTGGAGTAGTTGTGTGTATGTGTGACGGTTAAGCTATCTGTGTATCTTCTTTGTTGATATATATATAAGTTGTGTGTGATTAATCTTCCCGTTTAAATGTTTTAAAAGCTGTGGTGATCCATTCGGGGTGGTGAGCGAGTTGCTTAGTTTTAAGGTATATCTTGGATACGCGTGGGATCTAGCTGGGGATGGAGTCATCACATATCGGAGTCTTTAGTCTTCATTTGTGTTTATTAGAAACAGTTCCTTTCAGTTGGTTTATAGTTTGAGAACAGTTGTATTTTGCTTACAGTTGGTTTTGTAATGTAATCACTTAAACTTATTTAATAAAGTATGTTTCTTCATTGTCATATGATTATCATGCCTCGGGTAACCGAGATGGTAGCATCCTTATACCTGAGTGGTCCTGGTAAGGCACTTGGAGTATGGGGGTGTTACATACTCCACCTCTCAATCCCTTTCACATCCCTCCGTCTAATTTTTCCTCCTTCTCTCTCCACATTCAAAAATCTTTGAAAAAACCATCTGTATGCCTCATTTTTTTTCCGATCATTGATAATTAGACAAATAATTAAAAGACATTATCAGTAACGATGGTAACAAAGCAATCAACAGTGAAGAAAAACTCAAGATCTGCAAGGGATAAGGATGATGTTGGTGGAGGTGTGTATTTCCGTTGATATTGTTTTAGATTTTTTGCTTAATGTTTATGATTATACTTCCATGGTTTAATAATTGAGACTTGCAAATGTTGGGTCATGTTATATGTTGGTTTGTTGGTGTTAATCAAGATCATTAACGATTATACTCAAGATCATACTGAAGATCATTAACGATTGTTTGATTATGTTGGTTTTGTTATATAAATTTTTTTATTAGTATGTTCAGGTTTTGTGATTGAATGTTAATGTTGTTTTTGTTGTTATTTTGTTTAAGGGACGGGTGAAAAGGCGGTACCTGCGAAGCCGTCGAAACCTTCAACTACTACAGGGAGGAAGAAAGTTGTGCCAAAGGTGTCGGGGAAAGGGAAAAGCAAAGGTAAACCAGTGGAGGATGAAGTAGAGGACAGTGATGTGGCAGACGAAGGTACAGATGAGGAGGCGGTAGTTGTAAGTAAAGGGAAGAGGAAAAGGTGACATTCAGTTTAGGGAGTGCGAAAGGCAAGGGGAAGGGGATAGCAGTGGAGGAGGAGGATGAACCAGATGAGGAAGACGATATTGAGACAGATGATAAGGAAGGGGACTACGTCGAGGAAGGCAAGTTCTCAGTTTGTATGCTGTTTTACAATTTTTTTTGGATGATCCTAATACCAATTCTTTGTTACACAAAATATAGACGTTGTGGATGAAGCTGTGAAGATGGCGGTAAACGTTGGGAAAAGCGCGCTGAAAAAGAGAGCTGTTGGAAAGCCAATGGAGGTAACAAAAGGTGAGTTGTTGACATTGTATGTGTATTTGTCGACATTGTTCACGTTGTTGCGGAAGTGGTTACAAGTTTAGTAAAGGTGTTTACATTTTTTGTGTATTTGTCGATATTGTTTACATTTCAAAATCATAAAGTTGTTGTTTACAAGTTTAGTAAAGTTGTTTACAAATAAGATGGTAACATGTTTAGTAAAGATGTTGACATGGTTGATAATTAAAAAACATGTAAGCATTTGTTGACATGATTCAGAGAATATAAAATATGTAACCATTGGTTGGGTATGTCGTGAATATTATGTTCTATAATGGTTCTAGAAAGGTATTTAACTTGTAACAAGGTGACCAATTTTAGTGTGAATGTTATGGGAATGAGGTACTTACAAAGGTATTTAACTTGTAGACACTTAGTAAATGAATTTGTTTGAATTTTGCAGAGCATCCACTTAAGCCAAAAGCGTTGAAAATGATTCAGCGGAGAACAGAGGTTGGTGAAGGATCAAAGAAAGGAAAGAGGGCTGAAACTGCTATGGTGCTAGTGAAGTAAGTCAATATTTTATGAGCTCAAGGTTATTGTGTTTTTGTGAGTTTTTGTTGATGGAATTTGTAAGCAGATTCGGTGTAGTTGTTGAGTTGGTAATTAGGCTACAAAATACACATAAAATGATGACAATTTGATGTTTTTTTGTATGTGGCTTAATTTCTTGGGGGGGCAATTTGGAGGTAATTGTAGTGTGGGTAAAAGGGTGTAGGGAATAATATTGACCATAGTATTGAATTTGTAGGAAATAATATTGAGGGGACCAATTTGGAGGTAATTGGAATGTGTTGGCATCTTGTTGAATTTTGACATTATTTTTTTACATGTTGTTATGTGTTTGTAATATTTCCATTTTCTGTAAGAGAGTTTGTAGGGAATAATATTGACCATAGTATTGAAAGTGGTGAATAGTTTAATGTTGACATTATTTTGTTACATGTGATATGTTTTTAATGTTTTTAATCTAGGTGAATGTTGACATTATTTTGTTACATGTTATATGTTTTTAATGTTCCCATTTTCAGTAGGATAGTGTATAGGGAAAATATTGACAAAAGTATTGACTGTGGTGACAAGGTTTAAGAAAATTGGTGTACTTTTTTTGTTAGTTCATTAATTGGGTGATCACAAATTGGTCAAGTGTAATGAAACTAAAAGGGTGACAGAGTGAGGTATATTTGTTGACATTCTGATATGTGTGTTGCTATTTTAATGTCCTCAATTTTTGTTGAAAGGGTATGTAGGTTACATTATTAACAACAATGTTTAAAATGGTGACAAGTTTAATGTTAACATTTAGAGTTGAGATAGTGTATAGGTTACATATTACCAAAAATGTTAAAACTGGTGACATGTTTGGGGAAGTTTGTTATATTTGTTGGCGTGTCTTCACTTGTTGGGTAGGCAATTTCTATATGTTTGTAGTGATATTTAATGTTCTATTTTTTATTAATGAAATTGTTGTCATATAGTTGATTTGTTCACAATTTTTTGTACTTTTGTTGATAGGAAAAAGAAGGAATTGGATGGGCATGGGTCACCCAGGCAGTTGTTCAACTTGATTGGTATGTTAACGGAGTCTCAAAAGAAGGATGTGGAGGACATCGGCTTTGGTGGCCTATTGGAGTTGAAAACGCATGCGTTTTATCATCAAATGGTGGATTGGTTGCTGCGTAAATATGATCCTAGCTCCCGGATGTTCCTCTTCAACAGGCACGTCCAGTTTGTCCTGACAAAGCACGATGTGTACGATGCCTTCATGTTACCTTGTTCTAAAAGCACGATAGAGGCGAAGAACGACCCGGATTTGGTCAAGATTTGGCGTGACCGTTTCAAGTTGTCGAAGACCGAGGAGTTGTCATTTGATGCTGTTAGGCAAGAGATGGAGGGGCTGCCTGATGGAGGGGTTGACTTCAAAAAGCTGTTTGTAGTTTTCGCTATTGGGACATTCTTGGCTCCTATTGTGCACAACCATATCGACTTGCGCCTGGTGAAAGCTGTGGAGAATGTGGACGACATTGCTCATTTAGATTGGTGTTCGTTGGTGCTTCTCCGTCTGAACGCAGCAGTGGATTCTTGGAGGACACACAACACCAGAAACGTCGGCGGCTGTCTGATGTTCCTGCAGATGATGTACTTCCATCGCTTGACGAGGTGGGGCCTTCCGAAGAGGACTACACTGCCACTGGTCCAGCATTGGACGTACGAGCGTTTGAAGGAGAGGATGGCCCAGGAGGTGGCAGCATACCCCCATCATCAAGGTTTCGGGATTGGCGTTTGGGAGCTTCAGTCATATCCAGTTTTAAGACAACTTCCAAATAGGCTTTACCGTAGGCCAACTGAAAACGAACCAGCATCTAGGAACCCTCCAGTGCGATTTGTCCAGCTACCACTACTAGACGGAGTTCCGACAGATGAGGAGTTGCAGGCCACGTTCTATGATGTACGATGCTCTCTAAAACTTTGGCATATTTCTTACCATATTGTTTATATATGTCTTTGTAATGTTAATCAGTTTGATCATTATGTGACCATTTAAAATCAATGTTGACATTCTTGAATTTTGTATAGGTCCGCGTCCGTAATTGGATGACAACAAGGAGGAATCTTTCTGTGGTTAATGTTATACACAAGAGGCTGATGAGGGAGTTAGGAGCCCAGGAGGAGGTTGGTGTAGATCTTCAGTCCAGTGAGATGACAAGTGGAGCTTCTGGGTCACAAAAAATGTATGCTAAGATGAAAGACATATACACCAATATTGAACGAAACATTCATCACAGTTCATGTTCCATGAGAAAAGAGTCGAATATGATTTTATTAAGAAAATTCAACAGAAACGTGTTTAAAAGTAGAAAATATAATTATTGGATTTGCCCTAATAATTATAATGACAATGAGCTATAAGTTCAGTTCATGTTCCATGCGCAAAGAGTAAAATAGAATTTTATTAAGATCATTCAACATAACAGTGTTTAGAAGTAGAAAAATTTACTATTTGTGATTTGCCCTAATAATTATAACGGATTTTCTAACATGTGCCCTTAGGGCACATGATAATAATCTAACTAGGGAAATATTGTTGAGAATATTTCATGATAAGTTAGAATTGAAACTCATATTTACCATAATTAGTGTAATAATCTTGAAAATCTTCCTCTATTTAGATTATTATCATGTGCCCTTATGGCACATGTTAGAAAAACCCTTATTATAATGATAATGAGCTATAAGTTTTCAACAGCAAAGACGACGTAATTATACATACCATTACTCTTATCCGTCAACACTTGATGAGTTCTGAAATCATCGTCATCTTCGTCTTCCATTGTACCGTCACTTAGGGCTCCGTCAATTACAGCTAAATCGATTAGAGCATCGTCAAGTATGCATGCGTCGGCCATTTGTTTAATTCCGCGGAATATTTTAGATATTAATACCCTAAAGTGAGAGACTTTTGTATCGTGAATATTAGATTTTGGGATGTTGAGAGGGAAGAAATGATATGAAGAAATTGGGATGTTGAGAGGGAAGAAATGATATATTCAATCTCATGCAAGGATGAAATGTTGTACAAGCAAGATCAGAAATGAAGGAAGAAATGAGGGACAGGGGCATTAATGGTGGCATGTTAATTGTCAATTATTAGAATTAAATATGTAGGTTTTGTACTATTTGTTGTAGAAAAGTCTTAATTGTACAACACTCCCATTAATGCATGCAGGGGAAGTGTGGGCTCCGTTTTGCTATGACCCGGACGAAAATGAGAGGTATTTGACCCGTCGCAAGCTTGCGACGGTTAGTTGCGTCGCAAATGAGAATTTGTGCTACCTTGTAAACTACCTAACCAATCACACAGCGTGCGTTCATATGCTTTTAGGTTGGGTAATTCTAATGACTATTGAATTATATCCATCTTACTTTTACAATTTAAAATTTATAATGTACCAAAAAAAACAATTTAAATTTTATTGTAAACTAGTTTTAACCCCGTGCAAAAAATGCACGGGTTATTTTTAATTCCGTACAAAAAATATGCGGATTATATTACTTTTAGTTTCTAATATACGAAATATATTAATATGAACATAATTAGACGCAATGTTCTCAATCCCCCTTATACTAAAAGAATAAGAGATCTCCAAAATTTTCCCGCCTAAATGAATTTGGCTATAATTGGGCTTTTATTATATCATATTTGTAATTGGGCTTTTATTATATTATATCTGTAATTGGGCTTTCATTATATTATATCTACAACTGGATTGTACTGAACTTTTTCTTTTCCACCGATTAATACAAAACACTAATAATAAGAAACTTTACAATTAAATTTCAAATTGAGTTAAATATCAGTTGTATAATTGTTAATTTCTTCAATATCTATAAATATTATTAAAAGGCTAGACATTAAACGCGACGTAGACAAATTTGACATGGCAACAATTAATTGTGACGTGGCAAAATATAGTTCACGTGGAAATACTAGCATAGTAGTACACATGAAAAAAAATTATCAATTCCCCATTTAAAAGTTACTCTCATAATTAATGGTAAAAAACTAATTTAGATAATTTTAATTTCATAGGATAATTTTTAAATCACTCTCATGCAAAGTGGATTTAATAATAATAATAATCTATAAATATAATTAAAAAGTAAGCCAAACTATCAACCATCAACCATCAACTATATGTCTTATTTTAATTTCATAAGATAATTTATAAACCACTCTCATGCAAACTTTTTACATTACATTTCTCCTTGCTCCATATTTATGTATGTAAAATTAATAACTCTATAATCTAAATACAAAATCTATATATCTAACTTAAAGGCATGCTAAATTACCTATCATAATCTACATGTCATATCTATACAATAATATAAAAAAGCTACATTGAGCATATGTATAAGTCATGCGACAGCGTAGAATCACTAAGAAACTTTCATTTGATAATATGTGACTAATTAATACTTCCTCCGTTCTATTTGTTTCTTTACGTTTGCTTTTTCGGCACTATTCATTAGTAAGGAGAATCTCCAATACAACTTCTAATATATAACATAAAATCTAGTCATGTGAGATCTTGTTTAAATCGTCTCACCGAATGTATTATGAAAATCAAACTTTTATAATTTTTAGTAACATGTAGCCGAAGATATGAACAAAAGAAAATGTGCATTGACATATGTGTATAAAGCAAACGTAAAGAATTAAATGGAACGGAGGAAGTAATATCCATTCATAGAATTAAGATAGAATACTTATTATCACGTTTATGACCCCTTATTCATCTCTAACTCTTCATTTTCTCTTTAGTTCTTCCTTTTCCTTTTTGATGATTCATTTCTCCTCCTAAAATTTAACTCCTTATTTGATGCTAAGTTAATATAAGTAAAGTCTTTAAAATAAGCACTTTCATTTTTTACCCTCTTTTTCTAACCTTTTGGCATATTCATATGTTATTGAAACTTTCCATTGCATATAATTTTTATTAATCATTTGCATTTGTGAAAAAAATAAAGTTATATCACACATAAGATTTGTGTTTTATTTGGTATTGTTTAAATAACTTTTTTTGATGTCAATTTGTATTTCTCACCTTCATTTATTTTTGCAGATGGAATGGTACAATTTTCTTATTCTTATTATTGCAAAGTTGGATTGTGCAGTTAATTACGTTATACATAAGGTATGTTTTACGAGTTTTGTTTGTGTAATTTATATAAGCTTATCGTAAAATGCAAAGTTTTTTGTAATTTATCCACTAATATCGTTTTGTGGTAGATTTATTTTATACTATCTTTATGTAAACCCTCTTACAAGATTAATTGGATTATCGTTATATGTATATTTGTTTCTTATTCTATTTTTATAGGTGATGCTTCCTTTGTCTTCTCATAATATTAACATAGTGTGTTAAAAAAAATACATGGGAAATGTGTAGGCAACAGAAGGATTTAGTTGAACAAAAACTTGATAACCGTTCTTGAACCATGTTCTAATGATATTAAAACTTATTTAGTACGTACAAAAACAAAACATTTTTAGTTTTTAATTCGAATTTAGAGGATCTTAGTAAATTGTTTTTTTTATAACTCTGTTTTTGTAAAAAAAAAAAAAAAAAAAAAAAAAAAATACAATACAGTTAAAAGGCTACTTAAAACATCTAATTTTAATTCACATGTCATTTTTATATTGGTTAATATTAAAGCTACATCAGACTTATTTATTAAAATTCTTCATAAGATTTACTAATATTTTTTGATGGAAATCATAATACCGATCATGATTTAAATTATAAAAAATTAATTAACAATTTACTCTCATCAGTTAAATCGTACAATTTGTCTATCTAACTCTTCATTAACCATAGAGATAGAAGTTAAAAGGTCTTATATGTAGTAAATAAAAAGTCTAATAATTTGGATTATAAAACTACTAATAATATTTTTTTAGTGGAAACTATAAGATCATGTACTAAATTACAAAAATAAATTAAGAATTTACTCTCATTATTTAAATTTTAAATCGTAAAATTTATCCATATAATTCCTCATTAGTAATAAAGATAGTACCTAAAAGGTCTTATATGTGGTAAATGAAAAATCCAATAACTTGGATTATAAAGCTTCACAATTTATCATATTGTTACTTTTGATTTATTTCAAAACCATCTTAAATATTGTAATTAGCACACTTGCGAAAAAGTGAAAAATAAGGTGTATATGTGCATGTGATTCAAACGTTCATAGTCTTCTTAAAAGTACTCCATATTTCTATCTTTTAAGATTTTAAAATTTTAAACGTTTAATAAGTTGTATAGTTAGTTTTGTAATTAAGATGATGCTTATTTAATTTTAATTTTAACTATCTCAATTTGCAGATTATTGATTATGAGGAGGCTATTAAAAAGTGGAGATTACATATTTGGATCTAAATGTGAAAAACGAAAACATATTTTTTTTACTCTTTTAGTTGGCTTACAAAGCATCACCATTCATCATCGGCGAGATTCTCTATTTTACATGTATATTTTTGATAAAAAATATAGATATTGAGGAAAAGTTAAATTAATAGTATCTATTTAACTTTCTTAAAAAATCTATCAGATATGTAACCGCGATCTTGGAGTGCTTTGTTTATCGACCTAACAACGCAGCCATTTTTAGCTTAATTATTTATGACGTACATCATAAATACATAAAAATAACAAATTTGTAAAAAGTTTAAACAAATATTTATAGTTATAAAATTAGCTACAATAAATTGTTGACTACAAAATATTCATGAATAATATTAACATGTATTAAAATATATAGAAATAAAATTCAAACTAAAACTTCTATCTATATTACTATGATCATGAAAAATAATGTAAAAGAAGTAAATATTTACAAATGTTTGGTTTATAGCTTATTCGCGATAAAAAAATATATTTTATATTTTAGTTAAAGATGGACGTCAACAAAAGCAAATAAATGGGACAAACAGAACAAGTCCGCGATTTTCGCGGGTACAAAACTAGTTCTTATCTAAAAACTGCGCCTTAGCGCGGGATCTATACTAGTTCATAACTAAAGTACATGCAGTGGCAGAACTAGGATTTAAACCCCAGCAGGGGCGAAAAATTTCAGCGGGGGAGAACGGGTAATGATATAAGGGAAACTCGAATTTTTTTCGAAAACAATAACTAAAATTTTTGCGATTTCCATCCGCCACCGGGGGCGAGCGCCCCTACTAGCTCCCCAAATAATGAAATTGTAAAACTTATATCCAAATTTTCATATATAAAAAAACGAAGGGAGTATTTGCATTCAGTTGAATAACACTGTTAAAAATATCTACCCCATAAAACGATAATAAAAATAATGAAATTAATAAAAGTAATAATAATAATTCATAATAATAATAAATACTTGTAATATTCTCGGGCCAAATAAGTTATAGCTCAATTTCCAATTAGTATTCAGTCGAATAAAATTTTTAATAACGACAATTATAGTAGTAATAATAATAAATAAATTATTATTATTATTATTATTATTATTATTATTATTATTATTATTATTATTATTATTATTATTATTATTATTATTATTATTATTATTATTATTATTATTATTATTATTATCTAAGCTACACAAATAAATTATGAGCAACAACAACCGTAAATGATGAAAACAAAAGATTGCTTAGTACATATTCCCTCCATATCACATCAATGGTAACATTGAGAATCTTGGCACTATTTATGGTCGTAGGGAATCTTTGATATTATTCTTAATCTATAAGACAAAATATAGTCATGTGAGATCTTGTTTGATTTATCGTCATGAATGCTATAAAAATATCAAATTTTTATAATTTTTAATAATGTGTAACGAAAGATATTAACGTTGCAAAACGTGTCTCGACAAGTGTGCAAAAAGTCAATGTTACCATTGGTGTGGTATAGAGGGAGTATTATTTTGTAATTTATTAATTTGTTTTTTTTTAATTCATCCTTAATTAAGGAATAAAAGTAGATTAAAAATAGAAGCAAAGATAGGAGGAGTGAAAATTAATTGTGCTAAAAAATAGGAACCCACGTTTTAGAGTTTTTTCGAAAATTCTAACTAAAACTTTTGCGATTTCCATCCGCCAGCGGGGGCGAGCGCCCTACTAGCCCCCCAAATAATGAAATTGTAAAACTTATATCCAAATTTTCATATATAAAAAAACGAATGGAGTATTTGCATTCAGTTAAATAACACTGTTAAACATATCTACCCCATAAAGCGATAATAAAAATAATGAAATTAAGAAAAGTAATAATAATAATTCATAATAATAATAAATACTTGTAATATTCTCGGGCCAAATAAGTTATAGCTCAATTTCCAATTAGTATTCAGTCGAATAAAATTTTTGATAATGACAATTATAGTAGTAATAATAATAATAATAATAATAATAATAATAATAATAATAATAATAATAATAATAATAATAATAATAATAATAATAATAATAATAATAATAATAATAATAATAATAATAAATTATTATTATTATTATTATTATTATTATCTAAGCTACCCAAATAAATTATGAGCAACAACAACCGTAAAAGATGAAAACAAAAGATTACTTAGTACATACCCCCTCCATATCACATCAATGGTAACATTGAGAATCTTGGCACTATTTATGGTCGTAGGGAATTTTCGATATTATTCTTAATCTATAAGACAAAATATAGTCATGTGAGATGTTGTTTGATTTATCGTCATGAATGCTATAAAAATATCATTTTTTTTATAATTTTTAATAATGTGTAACGAAAGATATTAACGTTGCAAAACATGTCTCGACAAGTGTGAAAAAGTCAATGTTACCATTGGTGTGGTATGGAGGGAGTATTATTGATGGGGCATATTCTGCACCCGCTGACCGAGTCAACGTATTGAGTAAGGTCAAAGATATCCACAGCAAGTCAACATTTTAGACAACCCCTAAGCGAGCGCGGACTGTCGGCTGTCACTGGGTCTCGGCTAGGCAAGCGACGGCCCGGCCGGGAGACATATCCGCGTACTCACATCCAAGACCCCTCGGCATGGAGTCAACTCTGACAGCCGGCCCGGCATGGGTCCCTCGGCCGAGGGTAGAACAGTCTTTCCACCTGCTCTGCCACTTGGCCACTACGTGACAAAAGGTGAAAGTCTATAAATACTCCTCAACCCTCATTGAGGAAAGGATCCGAAAATAATCAGTTAAAACACACTAATCTGGTATAAACTCCCTTATCTCTCTACAATATACTTTGTGCCAAGTAACACACAACTTAATCCCTTTTAAGTTTACTGACTTGAGCGTCGGAGTGAGTTCGCTCGGTACCAAGCCGAGCCCTCAGTTTGTTCATTGTTTCAGGAGAGGCCGAAAGGAAGAGTCAAGCAAAGTCATCATTCTACAAGCTTACGTGGTAACAAATCTGCTCTGGAATTACACCCGGAACAATTGGCGCCGTCTGTGGGAAGAGATACTAGAAGCTAGTCAAATCCCTTACAAAAAAAAAACACAAAACAAAACCCACCCAGCAAGCTAAGAAGATGTCAAAGCAACAAGAAGTAATTGTGAGCGACGAAACTGCATTCTATCAGGATGACACAGTCCACAATTATGAGATTGGGCAGTCCCCCACCGGCCGAGTAATTCAACCGGCGTACGGGATGCCAAAACTACCAGAAACACCGCTACCTGCCGGCCACGTCAATGTCATGGGACATGTGGTCGATGCAGCCAAACTGAAGCTATTCCTAGACCTGATGGGTAATACGCCGATCACCCCCGCCGCAACGACGGTGACGGCAGCACACCCGCAGGTGACCAGGGCCCATAAAGTGACCCCGAACAACTTGTCCGGGGCAATACAAGGAGCCATGCATACTAGGACGCCGGCGGAGCACGTGCTGCCAGTGGCAGACCAAAGTCCTTCCTCCACTCGCGGAAGGACAGCGTCGCCGCGGCAACAACGAGGCCCGCCCCGAAGAAATGAAGAAAGAAGTCCGACTATCCAAAGTCGGGCAACAAGAAGCCCTTCCCGCTACGAGGAGAGAAGCCGGACTAGGGCTGCGAGGAGCCGATCGCCACGCGTCATTCGACACGTGGTCAGACAGCCCCTCAGTGCCTACGTCCTCGGAGTCTCCGTGCCAACCAAACTAAAGCTGTCGTCCCTATCATACAAAGGGGATAGTGACCCAACCGACCACGCCGAGGCTTTCGAGTCTTACATGTCAGTATGGTAGCAGCCTGATGAGGTATGGTGCCGAGTCTTCCCAACAACCCTGCATGGGATGACCCAGAGTTGGTACAAGGAGCTTCCTAATGGTTCGGTATACTGCTACGCCGACCTAAGGGACAACTTCATAGCCCAGTACGCCTGCAACAAGAGAAGGGCCGTGGAGACATCGGATCTCCTCACTATCCGACAGGGGGAGGACGAGTCTCTACGAAGCTATGTGAAGAGGTTCGCCGCGAAAGCTCAGCAGATCCGTGAGCTGAACACCGAACTGGCGGCCTTCGCACTGATGAAAAGCCTCCCGAAAGGCGAGCTCAAAAACGAGCTGATCAAATGCGAGGACCTCAACCTGTACTCCGCCAGGAGGATGGCCGACCGAGCCGTAAAAGTGGAGGATTACCACAAGACCTGGGTAGGCCACAGCGAATCTGGGCACCCAGAGAGGAGGAGCCGCCGGGAGAATACTGATGAGGGTCGCCGTGACAGTGATCGGTCACGGCCTGAAAGATCTAACAGGAAACAGAACTCGGCGGGCGCCGGGGGGAGTTCGGGACCATACACCCAAAAGCGGTATCACGGTCTCACCCCCCCTGGTCAAATCACCGGCCGAGGTCTTTGCCCTGAGCAAGAATGAAGGGCGGAAGTGGGCAAGACCCCCCAAGACGAGGGCGGAGGGCGACGCAAGCCAATTTTGCGATTACCACGGCCAGCCCGGCCATAAGACCGACGACTGTCGGCATCAAGAACGCCAGAGGAGCCGATCCGAAAGGGGGCCCTCAAAGCAAATGCGTAGGCGGGGCCCCGGAAACGAGCTCCGACGGGGCGAACAGAAATCGTATTCCGAGAGGATGGGAGTGATCCGGATGGTTCCGGAGGAAACGAGAACGGAGGGTCACTAATGGGCACAAACGGCACCTAAATGAGCTTTACCAAGCCATCAACTTTGTGCCCTCCACAGCGATCCCCGCTTCCACCGTCCCCGATATAACCATCGGAAAGAAAGAATACGAAGGAGTCGTAGCCCCACACAGCGACCCGCTGGTGGTCCACCTGGACATATCCAACCACTTGGTTAAGAGGTGCCTAATTGATACAGGCGCCTATAAAAACATCATGTTCAGGGAATGCTTTCTCAATCTCGGTCTGAAGATTGAGGACCTGAGCCCCTGCACCAACCCACTGTACAGCTTCTCCGGGGCCGGCCTGGTACCCCTGGGGTCTATCAGACTGCCGGTGATGTTTGGCCAAGCCGATGCGGCCAATAATGTTTTATCTGAGTTCGTGGTCATTGACGGTTCGTCTGCCTACAACGTCCTCATAGGCCGAGTCACCTTGAGCGAGGCCGACACTGTAATGTCCATCCGGGCCCTGACATTGATGTATGTCTCGGACCGGGGGGAAGCGCAAAAGCTCGTCTCAAAGGACGAAAGAGACGAAATTGTCAATGTCCAAATATCTGCCAGAGGGTGCAACATGCAGTCCCTCAAAGTGGCGAAAAAGTCAGAGAAAGGGAAGAGCCCCTCCTTACGACAGGAGGGTGATCCAATGAGCACCAACAACGTCAGCATGGTCGAGGGGGTCGAGACCGAACAAATAGAAATTGACCCAGGGCGCACAGAATCGTCGGTGTCGGTGCCGGAGCCAAAGATGAGCCGACCTCCTAGACCTGCTGAGAAAGAACAAAGACGTCTTCGCGTACTCAGCCGCCGAGATGCCAGGCGTGAGCCGAGAGGTGATCGTTCACAAGCTGAACGTACTCTCCAACGCTCGCCCTGTCAAGCAGAAGATGAGGAACTCCTCGGCCGAGAAAGAGGAGGCCATCAAGGCCGAGGTAGACAAATTATTAGAGGCAGGCTTTATCATGGCTTGTACTTACCCTGAGTGGCTAGCAAATGTTGTAATGGTAAAGAAGTCATCAGGGGGATGGAGGATGTGTGTTGATTTTACAAATCTTAATAAAGCATGCCCTAAAGATTGCTATCCCTTGCCTCGGATAGATAGTTTAATTGACGCAACGGCAGGCTACACTATGCTGAGCCTGCTAGACGCCTTCTCAGGATACCATCAGGTATTCATGGCCGAAGAAGACATGCCTAAGTGAGCATTCATCACCATACACGGCACATACATGTATAAAATGATGCCGTTCGGTTTGAAAAACGCTGGCGCAACTTACACTAGGCTGGTGGACAAAGTGTTTCAAGATCAAAAAGGGCGAAACATCGAGGCCTACGTCGACGATGCTATTGTAAAAAGCAAGTCTGACAACGAGCACTTGGCCGACTTGAGCGAAATATTTTGTTCACTTAGAAAATACAAGATGAAACTTAACCCAATGAAATGCAACTTCGGTGTCCGGGCAGGTAAGTTTCTCGGCGTGCTTGTCAGTGCCAGGGGAATTGACGCCAATCCAGAGAAAGTCCAAGCAATACTGGACCTACCGGAGCCGAGGAATCGAAAAGAGGTTATGATGCTGACCGGGAGGATGGCGGCTCTCGCCCGTTTCATCTCTCGGTCAGCCGACAAGAGTACCCCATTCTTCAAAGTGTTGAAGGGGAATAAAGACTTCAGCTGGGGGGAGGAACAGAGCACAGCTTTCAGGCAACTGAAAGCTCATCTTCAAACTCTCCCGACCCTGTCCAGGCCGACGCTGGGGGAAACGCTATATCTATACTTAGAAGTTACCTCGGCCACGGTCAGTGCCGTAATCGTCAGGGAAGAAAACAAGCAGCAACACCTAATCTACTTTATCAGCCATACACTGTTGCCCGCCGAAAGAAATTACCCACTGATTGAAAAAGCAGCCTTTGCTGTCGTCGTTGCCGCAAGGAAACTGAAACCTTACTTCGACGCACATCCCGTGACGGTCTTAACCGACCAACCATTGAAAAAAGCATTGGAAAAATTCGAAAAATCAGGCAGGCTCATCAAATGGGCAGTGGAGCTATCCGGCTTCGGCATTCAATACAAGCCGAGGCCCTCGATAAAGGGACAAGCACTTGCAGACTTCCTAGCCGAGTGCACATACCAAGAAGAATCACACCCCGGTGGATGGGAAGTATACACCGACGGGTCCTCTACGGCAAACAGTTCAGGAGTCGGCATCCTTATCATCAGCCCAAACGGGGACGAGTTTGAGTACGCCTTGAAGTTTACCTTCTCGGCCTCAAACAACGAATCCGAATACGAGGCGGTGATAACTGGAGTCGAGCTAGCTAGAGCTGCCGGGGCGGAACACATTGTGTTGAAGACAGACTCACTATTGGTGACTAACCAAATCAGAGGAGAGTATGAAGCTCGAGACGATGGGATGGTAAGATACCTGGAAAGAGTAAAAGCTGACACTGCAAAATTGAAATCTTTCCAAATCCAATGCATCCCAGTCGAGAACAACCGAGCCGACGCTCTCTCAAAGCGGCGAGTTCAACCATCAAGAATGTCACCGAACCGTCTTTGGTAGATATCGGGAATGCTAAAAGCATCACTAAGACCGTCGGCATGGTGGGCGACATAGAAGCCGAGACGACGTGGATGACTCCGATAATGAAATACAAACTAACAAAAGAGTTCTGGGAGGAGGACCGCAGTCTCTCTCAGAAGATGAAGAGGATCGCCGCAAGATACTTGGTGTTCGAAGGAGAACTATACAGAAGGTCTGTGATAAGACCACTTTTGAAATGTGTCGGCCTAGCCGACGCGGAGCTCATACTGACAGAGATTCACGAAGGCATCTGTGGACATCACATGGGGGCAAGAACGCTAGCCCACAAAGCTCTCCGAGCCGGCTACTTCTGGCCTACCATGCTTGAAGATTCCAGAACTAAGACCAAGAAGTGCAAGAATTGTCAGATGCATGCTCCGGTGATACATGCACCTTTCCGAGACTTGCAACCAGTACTTAGCCCCCTACCATTTTCACAGTGGGGGGATGGATTTATTAGGGCCATTTCCGACGGCCTCCGGAGGAAGGAAGTACCTGATCGTCGCCGTTGACTACTTCACCAAATGGGTCGAAGCCGTCACAGTACCTGCCAAGACCACGGCGGCCGTAAGAAAAGTGATTTGGGAGAACGTCATAACTCGTTTTGGGTTACCCCAAGTCATGGTATTTGACCACGGCCGAGAGTTTAGGAGTGACACGGTGATGAACTGGCTAGAAGAACTCGATATCAAGTTTGCATACTCCTCCGTCTGCCACCCTCAGAGCAACGGGCAGGCGGAGGCAGCTAATAAAACAATCCTAAACGGGCTGAAAAAGAAGGTTGAAGATCTAAAGGGAAGGTGGGCTGATGAACTACCCGGCGTCCTGTGGTCCCTTAGAACCACGGAGAAAGAAGCAACGGGATACAGTCCATTCCACCTTGCCTATGGGTCTGAAGCCGTCCTACCAATTGAAGCATCGGTGCCGACATTCAGAACGCAAACCTTTAACCCAGTCGAAAATGAGGAAGGCACGAAAGCCTCCTAGACACTGGTCGAAGAAAGTCGAGACATGGCACGGCTCAACTTAGCCGTTTACCAAAACAGAATGAGAAGAGCCTACAACCGAAGGGTCCACAAAAGGGACTTAAGAGTAGGATATCTAGTCCTAAGAAAGTCGGCCGCCACCAACAAAGGAAACATCCATGGCAAAATGACGGCCAACTGGGAAGGACCCTACAAAGTGGTTGAAGAAATGAGGCCGGGTACATACCGGCTGACAGACATGGAGGGAGTGCCTCTAATGAGCCACTGGAACACCGACAATCTTAGAAAATACTTCGTATAACGGCGGAGGTGTCCGAGACCGTTGTGGGCACCCCAACGCTTGATTATATCTAATGAATAATGTTCCAAGTTTTCTATCAAAATGAAGTGTCCCTCCCATAGTCATACCAAGATATTTACAACAGCAGTCAAAACGTAAACTCGATCACCTCGGCCAAAGCCGGGAGTGACGAGGGAAACGCGACTTGCCCCGTAGCAGTTGATCCAACATGCTTAGGAACGTATAAGTACGGTTGAGAAACGCAAATCGGACGCCTCGGCCAGGCCGAGAGTGAAAGAGGAAGCGATCAACACGTCTCTGATCTGACGCTGTCGCGCCGTAACCCCGATTGCCTCGGCCAGACCGAGAATGACGGGGACACAACGACCGATACGCTAACATGTTCACAACGGCGGTTGGGAAGCGCAAATCTGACACCTCGGCCAGACTGAGAGTGAAGGAGGAAGCGACCGACACGCCAACATGTTTAAAAACGTTAAGTACAGTTGAGTTACGCATTCTAACTGCCCCGGCTAGGCCGATGGTAGAAACAGAAAAGAAGCGCTCAATTAATAACGTAAGAAGACAACTCAGATGAAAATGAGATAAAGACCTCGGCCAAGCCGGAGGCAAAATAAACCAACTCTTATTAAAAATGTTCACAGGTAATACAAAGAAAGAAGTCGACGGTCGTCCCCATAGGGATAGCCTAAACACTACCTACCAAAGTTCAAAAAAGAGAATGGTACAGCAAAAGGTTACAGACATGAGAATTGAAAGCGCCAAAAAAGATGGCAGGGAGGAAAGGATCAATAGTTGGCCCCCGAACAGCTGAAACTGTCTAAAGGGCCGGGTGAATCCGGTGACGACCGCCCGTCTCCCTATGCCTGATTCTGCTCGCCATCAGCAGCAATAACGGCATCACCATCAGTGGGCGACCCAGAAGCCGACTTGGCAGCTTCAGCTGCCTTTTCCCTCTCAACTTCCTCCCTGGACGCCTTCACCTTTTCAGCATGGGCCGCCTTCTCCGCAGCCTCCTCAGCGGCCTTCTTAGCCTCTGCCTCCTCCGCATCCGCAGCAGCCACCTTATCATCAAGCAGCTGGTCGAATTTTTGCCACGGGAAGGAGCCGTCAGGAAAGAGCTCTCTGATTACTTCCCTGGTAGCTTCTTCGGCCTGGTCCCGGTATTGGGCGCACATGTTAGGGATGACGTCAGTTTGGAGCGTCTCAATGTCCATCTCCCTCTGGGCGAGGGTAGCCCTTGTATTCCTGTGCGCCTTCGACTGAGCCAAATACAGAGACTTCCATTCTTCCCTCTTCTCAACAGCAAAGTCAAAAGCAGCCTGAAGCTTGTCCCGCTCCTCCCGCAGCTTTGCGGCGTCAGCCTCTGCAGCCTCAACCTTGGCCCTCTCGGCTAGGACCGCCTTCACAGCATACTCCCTGAGCTTTCGCTCAGCGAGGAAATCCTTTTCGGCGGCCTGGCAATCCTTCTTCGCCTTCTCGGCCTCTTGCTTAGAAGCATCAAGCTCAAGCCTAAGCCGTTCAAGCACAGGGGCAGCTTCAGCCATGACCTTTTCTTGCTCCATAATGTGAGCAAGCCACGTCGACCCACTTCGCCAAACATCTTCCTAATGCAAGGCGGGGAAGGCTTCGGGGGAGGAGGAGACGACGGCGGCATTCTTATCACCCGTGCCGCACGGGCCGCTTCTCTAATCGCCATTCGGAGGGAACGGTAGACGGCGGCGGTTGATCTACAAAAATTCGGACAAAGCATCCATGTCAACATTCATTGACATGCCGGAGAGCCTGTCATCCGGAACGTCTAATGAACGGCTAAATAAACCGAGCCACGAGGTTAGATCATGTACCAGGCTTGGCCTTCTTGGTTGGAGGACCCATTTCTTTGCGGCCTCGCGCGACGATAGCAGCCAGGCGGCCGCAGAAGCAGACGCTGTCTCTTTTCTCTTACGTAAAAGAGGAGATTCCTCTGCAACGGTGACCTCCTCTTCGACATCAACAACGACCACCACCTTCTCCTTTTGGACTGCAGGGATTGAAGGTTGAACTGAAGTTGACGCCGTCGCCGCCGTAGACGTTGCTCTTGGCTTTCGGCGCGGCACGTTACCGGCGATCTTCCTCTGAGCCGCCCCCGCATCCAAAACCTTCAACTGCTGATCCATGAGTTCGTTTGGGCCGGTCTGCGATCACGTGTCGCGGCCTTAGGATGCAACTCAACAACTCTTCTGTTCTTGTCAAGTCCCAACCTCTCGAGGACGTCAACAGACAGTTCCGGGCCAAAGCGGTCTGCAAAGGAAACGAAGCAAGAGTTAAGTAAAAGAAATAAATCAAAGTTCAAAAACAGAGACATTAAAAGCAGAGATGGGCCTCACACCGACCCCACTCACCCTGTTCGAGGGCCGGTATGAGGCCGACGTGGCAGAGCAGCTCATCCTGAAGAATGATCTGCGTCGGGGGCATCCATCCCTTCGGCGTCCCATCCTTCTCAGCCTCAAACAGCTTCATTGCCCGCCTTTCGTCCTCATTGAGATGGACCCTCAAGGCGTCCATCTTAAGCTTATTCCGGGAGACATATTTCTCACGCTCCCCCGACTCTCACACCGCAAATTGACACGGTGCTGGAAGGACCGGGGCAGTGGATAATCCTCCGGAACCTCGACGTATACCCACCGCCCCTTCCAGTCCTTGCAAGAAGTAAGCTTAGAGACGGTGATATAACTCGGCTCAATCTGTATGCTATACCACCCCGTACCACCCACGACATTCTGTCGAAGGTGGTGAAGCCGGCGAAAGAGGTTCACCGTTGAGACCTCCCCTTGGAAAAAACACAACCATACAAAACCAACAATCGTCCTGATGGCCAACGGATGCAGTTGGGCCACGGCGACGTTCATGGCTTTAATAATGGCAACAACGTACTCATTCAGAGGAAATCGGAGCCCATACTCCAGGTGTCTGATGTATACGCCGATACAACCCGGGGGAGGGCAACAGACGACCTGACCCTCTTTAGGAATAACAATCTTATACTCCTGCCGAAGGAGAAATGATGTTCAAAAAGTTCGAACGCAGCAATCGGCGAACTTGTTCGTCCAAGCACGATCAGGACCGATCTTACAGGCGTCGCCGTGATCCAAGAGATGCGGCCTCTCCTCATCAGAATGAGCCCTTTCCTCATCATCACCATCATCATCAACATCATCACCATCATCCTCGAAATCCTCCAAATATTTTGGATCAATCTCAGGAGGAAGCGGCCTGGGACCCCCAACGGTTAACGGGGTGACAACCAGTGCCTCCTCCTCATCAGGGCGCGACGGGGAGCCCCCCGGCGCAAAAGTACTAGGTCCATCATCAGCAGAAGACATGACAACAAATACTTAACAAATAAAAGTTGAAAAAATTTGGTTGTTTACCTTGGAAAAGTGTTACGCCGAGTAACGCTTTGAAGACTAGAGAGAAGTTTCGTCAAAGAAGGCTAGAAAGAAGAATTTTTTTTGAGAAAGTGAATCTTTGGCGGCCAAAATCAGGGGCTAACTGCTCTATTTATAGAGCAAAGCCCATGAAACGGACCAATCAGGGCAAAGCCCATGAAGCGTCAACTAATCAACACCGAGACACGTGTCAAGCATGCAGCCATGGAATGTCAATCGACAAACAGTTACAAAACTTCTTCAACACGCTCCTTGACAGAATGCCAATCGACGTATCTTCTTTAACACGATCCTTGGTATCTACTTGCCAAACGGCCCGCTGTTCAAACGAGCTTGGCAGCACCGGCTGGGGGCAATCAAAAGCACACGGCACTCACAACCTCGGTCTCGGCTAGCGCCATTTTCTTTTCCACATTTGATGCCCTTCACACATCCATGTGGAGGGGGGATACGGTACGGCCTGAGCAGAACCAAGCCGAGGAAGAAGAAGCCGGAGAAGAGACTTCAACTTGCGTAGAATACGCTCAACACTCATCGAAGGTCCATACCACGGCATAGACTACGCTGGGGGCAAATTGATGGGGCATATTCTGCACCCGCTGACCGAGTCAACGTATTGAGTAAGGTCAAAGATATCCACAGCAAGTCAACATTTTAGACAGCCTAACCGACGCAGCCTGTCGGCCTGTCACTTGGGTCTCGGCTAGGCAACCAGCCAGCCGGGAGACATATCCGCGTACTCACATCCAAGACCCCTCGGCATGGAGTCAACTCTAACAGCCGGCCCGACATGGGTCCCTCGGCCGAGGGTAGAACAGTCTTTCCACCTGCTCTGCCAATTGGCCACTTGGCCACTACGTGACAAAAGGTAAAAGTCTATAAATACTCCTCAACCCTCATTGAGGAAAGGATCCGAAAATAATCAGTTAAAACACACTAATCTGGTATAAACTCCCTTATCTCTCTACAATATACTTTGTGCCAAGTAACACACAACTTAATCCCTTTTAAGTTTACTGACTTGAGCGTCGGAGTGAGTTCGCTCGATACCAAGCCGAGCCCTCAGTTTGTTCATTGTTTCAGGAGAGGCCGAAAGGAAGAGTCAAGCAAAGTCATCATTCTACAAGCTTACGTGGTAACAAATCTGCTCTAGAATTACACCCGGAACAATTATTTTGTAATTTATTAATCTGTTATTTTTTTTTAATTCATCCTTAATTAAGGAATAGAAGTAGATTAAAAATAGAAGCAAAGATAGGAGGAGTGAAAATTAATTGTGCTAAAAAATAGGAACCCACGTTTTAGAGTTTTTTTGAAAATTCTAACTAAAACTTTTGCGATTTCCATCCGCCAGCAGGGGCGAGCGCCCCTACTAATCCCCCAAATAATGAAATTGTAAAAGTTATATCCAAATTTTCATATATAAAAAAACGAAGGGAGTATTTGCATTCAGTTGAATAACACTGTTAAACA
The DNA here is from genome assembly GCF_048544455.1 of Silene latifolia. Taxonomy (NCBI): domain Eukaryota; kingdom Viridiplantae; phylum Streptophyta; class Magnoliopsida; order Caryophyllales; family Caryophyllaceae; genus Silene; species Silene latifolia. The sequence goes on from NC_133534.1 coordinate 224,443,727, forward strand.
TATCTACCCCATAAAACGATAATAAAAATAATGAAATTAAGAAAAGTAATAATAATAATTCATAATAATAATAAATGCTTGTAATATTCTCGGGCCAAATAAGTTATAGCTCAATTTCCAATTAGTATTCAGTCGAATAAAATTTTTAATAATGACAATTATAGTAGTAATAATAATAATAATAATAATAATAATAATAATAATAATAATAATAATAATAATAATAATAATAATAATAATAATATTATTATTATTTGTTTTAGCAGGATTTTCAATGATCTAGAGCGTCCTGCCAGGGATTTATATGTAGGGTGATCTAACTCGAATAACTTGCCTGATTGGTGTAATTAAATGTAAAACAAACTAATAAATAATGACACAAGGATTTTATACGTGGAAAAACCCTGGGAATAAGGGAAAAAACCACGGGCACCAAGCCAGGAGTGATTGTTACTATGATTTTGGATAGCCTGTGAGTATTGTAGTATCGGGCGTGATGTGCGAATATATTGCTTAAGAATACAAAGTATATGAGTAAAAGTGACGGTCTATCAGATCATCCTTCTTGTCTTCCCCCACTTTCTATTTATAGGTGGTTGCTTTCAATCCCTTTGTGCCGTTTAGGTTTTCCTGGTAAATAGGGAATGTCCCCTATTTACCCGGGGATGGTTGCTTCTTTCTTAGCCGTTGCTTTTTGCTGCTCCCTATATTTTTGCCTTCGGAATTGGTCTTCCTTTTTGTAGGGAACATATGAGAGGCGCTTGTTTGTTACTGCAATGGCCTGGTGCTTTATCTTTTCAGCCTTCTTTGGTTATTTCTCTTTGTCTTTAATCAACTCCCGCTTAGTGCTGTCAATCTTGGAGTAATGCCTGGTTTTAGATCTCTAGAGCCTGGAAGTTGTCTTTGGCATTGCCTGGCCTATATCGAGCCAGGCGGGATAATTTAGGGCCCAACAATTGCCCCTTATCTTCTTATTCCTTTATTGGGTCTGGCCAGGAATGAGGAGATAAAAATTTGGGCCAGGCAAGTGATTTGTGCAGGGACTTTCTATCGGATTCAGAATTTGAGTTTGCTTCAACTTCTTGTAACGGTTACTTGCCATAAATAGGGTAGGTTCACAAAACCCTAGGAGAGTCATGATTGATCTTAACCACTTGCTTTCCTAGCCGTTATGGTTTTGCGGCTATAAATATCTTGTTTGTTTCGTGTATGTCTTCACATTCCAATCTCTAACTTTCTTCTTTCTCTTTCTAAAAAATTCTTCCTTTGCAAAATTTCATCTTTTAGAAAAAATAATATATGGCTGGTGGCAGGAGAAGGGCAGCAGCTTCAAAAGCTCCTGCTGAGGTTGAAAAAGTTCCTGTTGAAGTTGAAATGGAAGCTTCTGCTGAGGTTGAGGGGGTCCCTGAAGTCATTCCTGAGGATGACGTGGTGGAGGTTGTTCCTCCTCCAGAGATTCTGTCCATGTCTTATAAGGGGGTTGAGTATTCTCCTAATAAGGCTTTAGCAGTCTCTTTCCATGAGGCTAATCAACTGAAACCTGCTTTTGAGCATTATATCAAGGGCGGGGGTCTCATTCCTCATGGGGCCGAGGTTTGGATTCGAGAATGGTCCTATCAGGGCTAATTGGAGTAGCCCGGGTTGGTTCTGTATTTTTGAGTGGGCTTTCAGGGGTGGTGGTCAACTTCCCCTTTCTCCTTTTATGGCTGAGGTGGTTAGGGCTATTAGGGTTCCTCCGTTTCAACTCATGCCAATGGTTTGGAAGATTGTCCATTCTATTGAGCATTTATGTTCTAAGCATAAGTTGGTTATTACTCTGGATGATTTTAAGAATGTTTATCATCTGAAGAGTCATTCTCTTTGGGAGGTTCAATTTTGGTCAGGTCAAAGATGGCTCACCCGATCACCAATTTTGATTCAGGGGATGATAAAGGTGGGCTCAAACTTATATGTTTATCAAGGTCGATTCAATTGCCCCGACTGGACTATCTCAATTATCCAATTTGTTGAAGGAGGTAATCTTTCTTTCCGCATAATTTTTGGTTTGGTAATAGTATTTTTGGAGAGTTTACTTACTTTGCCCATGTTTTCTTTTAGTAAATGATTGGGTGAATAATCCACGATCTTTGAGGGTCGGTGGATAGGATAGCGGCGTTTATGGCGTTCTGAAGAGGAGAGGGCTTGGCCTCGCCTGTCTGGGGGCAAGCCGCTATGCCTCGTTTTAAGAAGGCTAAGTTGAGCACTTATAAGCCTGTGAAGAGCACTAAGGTTCTAGGGGCATCTTCATCAGGGAGTAAGTTCTTTTGCTTGTTTTGTTATTCTGTTTTCCTGTATTGGATCCATGCTTTTATTCGATTTTAGAAACTCGTCGTGCGACTACCAGGGCTTCGCCAGGATTGCTAGTTTTGGTCTGTCTTTGGTGAAGGCGGGGGTTTCTCAAATTACGGGGAGAAGTCAAAGAGCGGTGAGGCAACGGGGAGTGATAGTCTTTGTTCAAATTCGGGAATCGTGCGGGGAGCTCGGTTGGTATCGCTTTGAAAAGGTTGTGGATGGAAGTGATCGTCCCGAGAAGAGGAAGAGAGTGGATGAGCCTTTGGGAGGAGTTCATGAGGTCAGGGGAGTCAGGGCTCGTATGGATGAGGTCCAGTTTGCTAAGGATCAAATTCGGGCTCGGGCTTTTGTGGTTGATGATCCTTATTTCAAGTATCGAGCGAGAGGAGGCTTCGCTCGTGCTTTGGCCGCTATGTATCGTTCGGGATTATCTTTGCCAACCTGGTTACCATGCTTCGGGAGGTATATATTTTTTGTCTTTGTTCGTTGTGGGTTTTTGTGTGTGTTTTTTTTTTTTTTTTTTTTTGTGGCTTAGATGGGCATTTTCTTTTGTTTTTAGAATGTTAATGATGTCTTTGAGGAGTGCTGTCAACGGAATCAGTTCATGGTCTAAAAATACCTTCGATTGGGAGGTACAAATCTTGAAAAAAGATCTTTGACAAGTTTAAAGCCGATTTGGAGGTGTCAAGGTCGAGAATCATTCGTTGAAGGAGGATAATGAGGGCGGGGAAGGCTCGGTTCTTTGGTGGAGTCTGCTAATTTGAAATCTGCTCGGGATGCTTTGAAAGCTCTTGAGGCCAAGTTTGATATTGCCCGGGGAAGAATTGAAGGTGAAAAACAGGCTATGCGGGAGCGATTAAAGGTAAATGAAGAATTGGTTGTGGAGAGGGACGAGGTTCGGGCTAGGTATAAAGATCCGCCTGTATTTCTTTGGCAAGGGTCGTGTGGATGCTATGAAAGAGCCTGCTGAAGTCAGGCCTTTTTGGAATCCCGATCGGGAATTGGCCGATCTCAATACCACGTATCCCGAGCTTTGTAAGTTGCATGCTTTGATGAGGAGGTGGACTCTCCTCCATCTAAAGGGAAAAATAGTGATGTTGAAGGGGATGGAGATGAAGAAGAAGAGGCTGCTAATGAGGGGATTGGCTCTGCTCATCGTGTCCAAGGTGGGCTAGTTTGAAATATTTTTTGTTTTTTGTTTGTGTTGTTTTGGCCTATTCAGGGGGGGATGTTCCTTGAACAAATGATTTAGGATTTGTTTTGGTTTTTGTTGGCTTGGCCTGAATGAACGGTGTGTTCTTTTTGCCAGGAAGGATGTATTCTGGGTAGGTTTGAATATATATGTCCTTTCCTTCTTGATTTTCTTTCTTTGTTTTTTCGGAATTTGTACTGTATATTCATGTGATATTTTTGTTAGAATAACGCTTTGTCGGGAGGGCTTATGGCCCTCATTCCGTGTTTATGGGGAATGGTGGCTTTTTTTCACTGTCGGGAGGGCTTTTAAGAATGAGGGTGGTTGCGGTCGGGAGGGCTTATGGCCCTCACCTGTCAGAGGGCTTTTTTTTGACAAGTACTATGGTCTATTCCACCTTTGTACTTGTCTTTTTATGTCTCGAGCTCGTTTATTTTTCGGGTCGGCGGGCGGTGCCAAATTAGAGCATTTTTAGAAAATCTTTGTTCAGGTTGGGTGGAGTGGCCCTCAATCCGGATATTTGTTTAAGCCTAAAGTATAACATATAATAAGTAAAAAAGAAGGCGTAAAACAAGTTTTCAGGATTTGAAATAAAGTTTTAGGTGAAATTAAGAATGATAGGCAAGTAATTTAGCACATAGCAGGTATGGAACTTGGCACATGTATATAGGGTGAGTAGTTTTACCTGCTTCTCAGATATGAAATAGTTTTAAGTGGAGAATGTTCCAAGATCTGGGGATCATTTCTCCTTCCAGAGTTTGTAGCCTGTAAGCTCCTTGTCCCACTATTGAATCAATTAAGTACGGGCCTTCCCATGTAGGGGCTAGTTTGCCTGCATTCTTTTCTTTGGTGTTGGGGAAAACTTTCCTTAATACCAGGTCTCCTTCTTTGAATACTCTGATATTGACATTTTTGTTGTAACTCCTGGCTACTGTCTGTTGGTAGGCGGCTATCCTGACTTTGGCTGCATCTCTCAGTTCCTCTGTTAAGAGTAGGTTATCTTGTAATAGGGGTCTGTTTTCTTCTATTGTGTTTAGGCTGCTTCTGGTAGTTGGCACATGAATTTCAGCTGGTATTACTGCTTCACAACCATAGACCAGGGAATATGGTGTTTGGCCTGTGGCTGTTTTGGGTGTGGTCCTGTCAGCCCATAGAACTAGGGGGAGCTCTTTCCGCCCATCTTCCTTTTCTTCTTTTCAGCTTTTTCTTTTGCAACGATTACTACTTTGTTGCTTGATTCGCTTGGCCGTTGGCTTTAGGGTAGCCTGGTGTAGATGTGACTAAATTGATATTCCATTGTACAGTAAATTAGCTGTTCTTTTTCCCACAAATTGTGTCCCATTATCACAGACTATTTCTGAAGGTATTCCATATCTACATATGATATTTCTTTTGATGAATGATATGACATCTTTTTCTTTGACTTGCCTGTAAGAGTCTGCCTCTATCCATTTGGAAAAGTAGTCGATCATTGCTAGCATAAAGACTTTTTGTCCAGGCGCCTGAGGTAGCTTTCCTACTATGTCCATGCCCCATTTCATGAATGGCCAGGGGGCCGAGATGGAATGTAGTAGTTCTGATGGTTGATGGATGTAGGGGGAATGGATTTGACAGGCTTCACATTTCGAGCTGTATGCTATGCGATCACTCTCGGGGTTGGCTTGAAGTAGCCATCCCGAGAATTTTGCTTGCCGTGCTTCTTCCACCTTTATGATTTCTGCGAGTAGCCATTATGTATGTCTTTTATAACCTGGGTGGCTTCATTTGGTTCCGGCAACGTAAGTAAGGTCCGACTGAGACTTTTTAAACAAGGTGTTATTTATAATGGTATAAGTGGATGCTTTGATTTTCAGGGCCCTTGCTTCGTTTTTATTTGCAGGGAGTATCCCCTGTAGGAACCAATCATAGTAAGGTTTAGTCCAGGAATTTGTATCTTCCTGAATAGGGCAAATTCGTTCAGGCTTTTCTATGGTTGGTTCCAGCAGGTGGACGATGGGTATTTTGTCAAACACAAGAAGGTGAAATTTGATCCCAGTGGCTAGGGCATCCGCCTGGGTATTTAAGTCCCTTGGTATTTGGTCAATGTCAAAGGTTTTGAATTTTTTGCAAAGGTTTTTGACATATTCCAAATAGAGTATCATTTTTGAATCTTTTCAAAGATATACTCCTTTAACTTGATTGGAAATTAAAAGAGAGTCGGTTTTTACCTTGAGGTTTGCTACACCGAGTTCTATACATACCTTTAATCCAAAGAATCGGGCTTCATATTCAAACCTCATTATTCGTGGCTTTGAACTCACAACTAACTTTGTGCAATCGGGTCTCCCGTGGTGATTTTAGGACTAATCCTAGGCCAGTGCCTTTCATATTTGTTGCCCCATCTACATGGAGAATCCATTCCTGGTCTGTTTTTTGTGTGTCAAGAAGGTTGACCTCTTTTATGAGGTCTGGTTCTAGGGTAGGGTGAATTCAGACCACGAAGTCTGCTAGTGCCGAGACTTAATTGCCGTCCGGGTTCAAAGGTTATATCATAGGTCTTGATTTATCTTGACCATTTTGCCATTCTTCCGACAACTCAGGCCTTCTCGGGACAGATTTGATAGGCAAGTTGGTTCTTACAATGATTGGGTGACTTTCAAAATAGGGTCGAAGTTTAGTACAGGACATTACTAAAGCAAGTACATATTTTTCAAGTAGGCCATACCTGGTTTTTCGCATCTAGGAGACTTTTGCTTACATAGTAGACTGGATGTTGTTGGCCATCAATTTCTTTGGTCAGGACTCCACTTATTTGTTTCTGTGATCGATAGGTAGATATCGGGGGTTCTCCTTTGTCGGTTTGGCAAGTAACGGAGGTGTAGTCGGGTATGTTTTGAGTTCTGGAAGGTGACTCATGTTCGGCAACCATTTGAATGCTTTGTTCTTCCCGAGTAGGTCATAGAATGCCTTGCATCTTGCGATGATCCGGAAATGAATCTATTCAGTGGCAACTCGTCTGTCGGTTTTGAATATCTTTGGTGACTTGGGGGATTCTAGTTCTAGTATGGCTCTTATTTGTTCTGGGCTAGCTTCTATTCCTCTTTTGGTGACCATGTACCCCAAGAATTTTCCTGAGGATACCCCGAAATGGCATTTGGATGGATTGAGTTTCATATTAAAATCTTCTAGGATTTTAAAGGTCATTTCAAGTCCCCGACATGATCTTGACTTTCTTTGATTTAACTACCATGTCATCAATATAGACTTCCATGGTGTCCCCTATTTGATCTTTGAACATTGTGTTGACCAGGCGTTGGTATGTTGCCCCTGCATTTTTCAGGCCAAAAGGCATTCTTTGTGTAGCAAGATATGCCTCTTTCGTGATAAATGCAAAGTATGTTCTGATCGGATGGGTGCATCTTGATTTGGTTGAATCCACTTGAGGCATCCATGAATGTCAGGAGTTCATGTCCTTCTGTGGCATCCACCATTGCATCTATGTGTGGGAGTGGAAATGGGTCTTTTGGACAGGCTTTATTGAGGTCTGTGTAATCTACACAGACTCTCCACTTACCATTCTTCTTTTGAACCACCACTACATTGGCTAGCCAGTGGGTACATGACTTCTCTTATCATCCCCATGTCCAGTAGTTTGTCTACTTCTTCATTGATGATGGCATGTCTTTCAGCGGCAAATTTTCTTCTTTTCTGCTGGACAGGCTTATAAGACTCATCAACATTTAGTTTATGTGTAATAATATTGGCATCTATTCCGGTCATATCAAAATGTGACCAGGCAAAACATGAAGATTTACTTTTAAGAAAACTTACTAATTCCCGGTCGATATTGTCGGGGACATCAGATCCTACCAGTACATGCCTGTCAGGGTACTCGTGGTCTAAAATTACTTGATCAGTCTCCATTTTGGTTTTACGCCACATGAGTTGTCCTGACAGGGTACTTTGTAATTGCTAGGCGAGGACTTTGTCTTGGAAGGCTTCAATGCCTCGAGTATAACATTCTGGGCAGATTTTTGTTCACCTTTAATGGTTGCTACTCCCCATTCTGTTGGTATTTTGATGCACTGGTGATAGGTAGAGGGTATGGCTCTTATGTTGTGGATCCATGGTCTTCCCAATATAGCATTGTAGGATGACAGGCGATCCCAGGACTCCAAATCTTTCATATGAAGATACTCCTTCCACATATGTGGGTAGGTGTATTTCTCCTAGTGTGTTTCTTGTTTCCACACTTTGAATCCTACTAGGACATTAGACTTTTTATGATTTGGCTCTCATCAATCTTCATTGCTTTAAGGACATCAAGCATGATCGGGTTTCTTGAACGCCTCCATCTACCAGGATTCTCATGACACGTGCGATCCCTATTTGCATGGTGATTACCAAGTTGTCATGGTGGAGGTCCTGGAATACCCCGCATATCGTTGTCGTCAAAAGTAATTTGAGGTAAATTGATAGATTTAAAAGGAGATTTCATTTTTGACTCCCTGGCAATTTTCTTAGCAAATTGAACTGGTCAGGCCACAAATTTCGATCCTCCATTGATGAATTTGACTTCATAAATGGGTGGTGCAGGGGTAGGTCACGTTGTTGCCTTTCTCGTGTTTCTTCTTGTTCCGTCATCTTCCTTGTTCTTTGTTTGCATCAAGTCTTTCAGGTATCCTTTCTTTAGCAGGTAAGCCACTTGTCTCCGTAATCCCAGGCATTCTTCTGTTGTGTGACCTATGTCCATGTGAAATTCACACCACCTGGTGGTATCCTTTCTTGAGTTGGGGTTGTCTGACTTCTTTGGCCACTTGACAATGTCTCCCATATGGTCAAGTCTCTTGATCAATCCTGCAATGTCAACAGAGAAGTTATATTCTTGGACAGGAGGATAAGTATAGGAGTTACCTCGTTGTTCATGTGTATAGTTGACTTCGATCGCCGGTCTTGCGTAGGGAGATGGCCGGAATTGCTTCCTTTGTTGTTAAAGCTTTTCTGTTGGTTTTGTCATATCCTGAGTTGTTGTCGCATTGTCGCCTTGTAGCCTTTGTCTTCTTCCGACTGATATAGCCTATGGCTAATGCTTGACATCTTCAAAGGTATGACAGGGCTTCATGGTCATTTCATCATAAAAGTCACTGTCCAGGGGTAGCCCTTGCACGAAAGCTTCAATGGCTGTTCCAACATCACATCTGGGGATTGATACTTTTTCTTTGTTGAATCTTGTCATGTATGATCTGATTGATTCTCCAGGCTTCTGTTTAACCCTGTATAGGTCACTGGATCTCTTCTCTAGTTCCTGCTGTGGCAAACCGATGATTGAAAGAATTGACCAGGTCACAAAGGACTTGATGCTTCCATTTGGCGAGGTTTATGTACCACTTTGCAAGGCAGTCCATTGAGTTGTTCCAAATCCCTTACACATGCAGACTTGACGTAGTTCATGGGAATTGATCTTGCCAAAGCATTCTTTGCTTGTAATAGGCAACATGGTTTTGTGGATCAGTGGTTCCATCATAGATTCTCATTGAGGGAATCACAAACTTCTTTCGCGTGTCCTGTTTTTGCTATTTCATCCACGAAGGAGAATCAAAGCATAGCTTTTACGGATTTGCTTCTTCAATTGGGGTAGGAACTCCTGGGATCTTTTCAAATCTCTCATGAAGTTTTGGATTTCTGGAGCATAGCCATCATAATGGGTGTTAGTCCGATCTTGGAGTTCTTGACTTTGGAGTTCTCTGAGTCCGTTTCTTCTCCTGCTTTGGATGGAGTTGGAGTACCAATATTGGAGAAGTCAATGTTCCTTATGATGGAGGAGAATGGTGTGCCAGACTGGACTTTCAATTTTGATCCCAAGCTTTTTCTCCCAAAGTTTGTATCTTTAGGCCGGATTCGATTCTTTCAATTTTGCCACTTTGACTTGACTGGATCATTTTTTGTTTGATTGTTCCATCTCCAACAAGCTTGTTGTTTGGCAAAGACTAATTGTTGCTCAATGCTATCTCCTGCCATTTTTTCTTAGTTTTTTGTGGTATTTTGATGGTGGGCTTTTGATTATTTTTGAGTTAGATGCCCCACGGTGGGCGCCAATTGTTTTAGCAGGATTTTCAATGATCTAGAGCGTCCTGCCAGGGATTTATATGTAGGGTGATCTAACTCGAATAACTTGCCTGATTGGTGTAATTAAATGTAAAACAAACTAATAAATAATGACACAAGGATTTTATACGTGGAAAAACCCTGGGAATAAGGGAAAAAACCACGGGCACCAAGCCAGGAGTGATTGTTACTATGATTTTGGATAGCCTGACCAGTATTGTAGTATCGGGCGTGATGTGCTAATATATTGCTTAAGAATACAAAGTATATGAGTAAAAGTGACGGTCTATCAGATCATCCTTCTTGTCTTCCCCCACTTTCTATTTATAGGTGGTTGCTTTCAATCCCTTTGTGCCGTTTAGGTTTTCCTGGTAAATAGGGAATGTCCCCTATTTACCCGGGGATGGTTGCTTCTTTCTTAGCCGTTGCTTTGACTGCTCCCTATATTTTTGCCTTCTGGAATTGGTCTTCCTTTTTTGTAGGGAACATATGAGATCGCTTGTTTGTTGCTCGCAATGGCACAGTGGTGCTTTATCTTTTCAGTTCTTTGGTTATTTCTCTTTGTCTTTAATCAACTCCTGCTTAGTGCCTGTCAATCTTGGAGTAATGCCTGGTTTTAGATCTCTAGAGCCTGGAAGTTGTCTTTGGCTGTTGCCTGGCCTATATCAGGTCAGGCAGGATAATTTAGGGCCCAACATTATTATTATTATTATTATTATTATTATTATTATTATTATTATTATTATTATTATTATTATTATTATTATTATCTAAGCTACCCAAATAAATTATGAGCAACAACAACCGTAAATGATGAAAACAAAAGATTGCTTAGTACATACTCCCTCCATATCACATCAATGGTAACATTGAGAATCTTGGCACTATTTATGGTCGTAGGGAATTTTCGATATTATTCTTAATCTATGAGACAAAATATAGTCATGTGAGATCTTGTTTGATTTATCGTCATGAATGCTATAAAAATATCATTTTTTTATAATATTTAATAATGTGCAACGAAAGATATTAACGTTGCAAAATGTGTCTCGACAAGTGTGAAAAAGTCAATGTTACCATTGGTGTGATATGGAGGGAGTATTATTTTGTAATTTATTAATCTGTTATTTTTTTTAATTCATCCTTAATTAAGGAATAGAAGTAGATTAAAAATAGAAGCAAAGATAGGAGGAGTGAAAATTAAGGGATGTATTTTTCACATACGCATTTTACTCTTTCACATACGTCTTTTACAATTATACCCTTGTCATTTTTACCCTAATTGATTTTTTCATCTCCCTTCTTAGTCACCTGAACTCACCTCCCTCTGGCAATCCACTCCATCCAACCTCGTCGATCCAAGCTCCAGCCTAGTGCCGACCTCGGCTTCCCCTTTCTCCGACCACCCTTGTCCGGCCTTCCCTCTTCTGCACGCTCTTCCCGTGCACTCTACCAACCCATCAAAGTACTTAATGGGGGCTGATTTATATCGACGACGTTTTAGTAAATATCGACGACGTTTTTCATAAAAAAGACGATGACTGCCCTTTTAACTTTCTCTCTCTAAAAAAATTTCTCTCAAATTCAACTAAATTAAAAACAAAAAACAACAACAACAAGAATTAACAATATGTCAACCTAATTAGTTCATGACATTAATTTTGTAAATAACATATTGTAAATTGTTTGCGTAAATCTGAAATTTATACCCCCAAGGTTGAACCATGGACCAAACTTTGAGATCTAACGTCAGCCATGGACCAAACGTGGGAAATCAATGTTTGCCGTGGTCCAAACGTTGGAATCCCACGTTTGGCCACGGAGGATTTTTTTCCCACGTTTGGACCACGGCCAACGTTAGTTTCCCACGTTTGGACCATGGCAAACGTTGGTTTTCAACGTTTGGTCCGTGGTCGATTGTTGAATCTCACCATTTAGTTGATGAACTAGTTCACTTTTTTTTTTTTTAAAAACCGTGTTTAATACGTTTATTTGCCGATTTTTTAAATTTATTTAAGTTTTCTAGTCGATGTGCGTTAATTTCTAACATCTTTTAATTGGTTTAATGCAATGAGAGATCAAAATGTAGTTGATTTTTAGTAGAATTTGAGAGAAAATTGTTTAGAGAGAGAAAATAGTGTAATTATGCAAAGGGCATTATCGTCTTTTGGAATGAAAACGTCGACGATATTTACTAAAACGTCGACGATATTTACAAATCCGGTACTTAATCTTAGAACCGACAAAAGTGTAAGAAGGGAACATGATAACAAGTTATACATGTTCATTATATACGAAGTACACCATTTTCATTGGCGGCAGGTTTCAGAGCTTTGGTTGCTCAAGTATACGCTAACAGCACATTTTCCAACCAATCTTAATTTGGCATTGTATCATTGCTTCACTGTTAAAAGCAGCCGACCATATGAGAAAAATAAATTAATTGATAATCATTGATAAACCCTAGTAATTTATAATTGATATTTGATAAACAACTAAACATATTATTTTCACTAATTGATAAACTCTAATGATTTTAACAAAACATATTGATATTGATAATTGCTAAGGAATTGAATTGCTTCAGTTCAAGTTGTTAGAATAGAGAAAAAATAAGACTTAAATTGTGTAGGTTTAGGTAGAAGGGTATGCTATGTAAAGTTAATGAAAAAATGTATGTGAATGACTAAAGTTCGTATGTGAAAAGTAATTCTGAAAATTAATTGTGCTAAAAAATAGGAACCCACGTTCTAGAGTTGAAAAACTTCATTGTGTATTAATAGTAGATTAATGTACATATTAACAAAATTGTGTATTAATTGTAGATTAATGTACATATTAACAAAATTTACTTAATCACATGTACCCCAAGTCTCCTTGTGGTTTGGTGGTTACAACTTACAAGGTCTGCTAAACATATTGCATTATTGCTACAGGGATCGACTCAAAGCAGATGCCTAATTTTGAGAATTTTAAAACATAACAAGTCCGCCTTTGAAAATGTAATAAAAAAATCTTCTCGAAAGAGCATCCAACTTGAGAAGTCCAACCACTACAATCCTGTAAAGTGTAAACATACCTCTACTAGACCTGGCAATACGGGTCACTCGGGTCGGGTACGGGTCGGGTCAGTTTGGGTCGAGTCATTTCGGGTCTGCCACATATTTCGGGTCGGGTTGGGTCGGATCGGGTCACTTTCGGGTTTCGGGTCAATTTCGAGTGACCTGTTGTCGGGTCATTTCGGGTCGGGTCATTTTCAGGTATAGGTCATTTTGGGTCGGGTTGCTTTTGAGTTAATGGCTAAGCACTTAAGTTAATACTATTTTGATTAAGAAATGCTATTTTGCAAATTTAACCATTTATTAGGGATTATTGTAACCAATGAAACTTTATTTTGATATATATAATATTAATATGAGTTAGTACTGGTCGTTTCGGGTCATTTTGGGTCACTTCAAGTCATTTGGGATCAGGTCATTTATGAGTCGGGTCTTTTCGGATTGGGTCACCTCGGGTCGGATCAACAATGGGTCAAACAATGTTCGGGTCGGGTCGGGTCAATTCGGATTTCGGGTCATATTCGGGTCAAACAAGTTCGAGTCATTTTCGGGTCTCGGGTCAGCCTTTTCGGGTCGGGTCATTCGGGTCTGACCCATTTTGCCAGGTCTACCTCTACCTACTACCACTACGCCACTCGCCTTTTTCTGGTCATAATTCCCCCATTCCAATCAATTCTCATATAAATAACTAGTATAAATTTCGCGCAAATGCGCGATTTTTTAGATTATAATATTAGAGAATTTAATAATTATACTATTGTTATATAACTTCATTTGAAATTTAATTATAAAATTTACTATTAGTAATTTTGTATTAAGAGCTAGAAAAAAGATTGTTCAACACTTTTAATCGTATAAGATTGTAGGTTTTACTGAAATTATTTTACTAACTCTATTTTAAGAAAACATTATTTTTAAATTTTAATTATATCACTATATCCACTGAAGGCGTAATATAAACAGTTAAAAAAAGTAACCAAAGTTTAAGTTTTCATATAGTATGGAGTAAAGATAGATATTAAGTGAAAGTGTAAAAAAAAATACCATAAGTAAATTTTTCTTTTTAAAAGTTACAATTTATGAATACTCTCGACCCGTAGTACATTTGTATCAAAAGATAGAATAATAGAATTAATTAGAAAATGTTTTCTAAAAAAATGTTCTTGGTCATAATATTTAGTTTTAAAAATAATAACAGTAAAATATTTATATCACACTGTACATATAATTAGTGCAATTTCATGGATGTAACAAAATAAGAATATCTCGTTAATATGTCTATGCAAGTTAAAAGAATATTATCCCCTTTTTAAAATGGTATAAAATTATTTATTGTATGAAATTAATCTATGGTTCAGTTGTAGATATGATATTATGAAGCCCATTTATACCTTAAGTCAAAATTAATCAGGATGGCCCAGTTGTAAATATGATGTTATGAAACCCATTTATAGCCTAATTCATTTAGGCGGGAAAACTTTAGAGATCTCTTATTCTTTTAGTTTAGGGGGGGGGGGGGTGAGACCATTTACCCTTTGGGCCCCGTTTCCATGAACCGAAATGAACACCCTATGGGCTGCCCCGGCGAGACTCGATATCACCTTATAAATCCCCTTGATTCGCTAGTTGAATGTGTAGTACTCCCTCCTATTCATTATAAACTTCCTTATTTTTATTTCCGTTATTCACAATAACTTTCCTATTTCCTTTTTTGGTAAATGTTTGTGTGGTCCAAATTTAATTGTATGGTGGGGTATTATATTTGTGTGGTCCAAATTTATTTATATGATGAGGTAGTGTGTTTCCTTAATTTGTGTGTCAAAATGAAATAGAAAGTTTACCGTGAATAAAAGGGAGTATGATTTAATAATCACTCAACAACTTCATTCACTAGTTGGATATGATGGGTGATTTAATAAGGAAAATGAGATGGCGACACCCGGTGTTACCGATTTTGAGTAACACTGGGGGTAATTTTGTAATTTTAACGACATTTTAATATTTTTAATAAGATTAGTCAAATAATTTAGCCAAGGGCAAAAATGGAATATTATTACGTTCTTACTTCTTATGCATGTTAATGATCGGACCCTTCAAAGTTAAGCTTGCTTCTCGCCAACCGTCATATCCATCTCCGATGTGTCACCAGACACCACTATTAGCTAATAATAATACGCACTCTTTTCCATAGATGAGCGAAACGATGCAACATAGACTCGACTTTTTTAACCGAAATGTGCTAATAAAACATCTCACTTAAATCAAGTGATGGTTGTCGGCAAAACATCGGAGATGGATATAACGATTACAATGTGACAGCTATTGGCAAAACGGATTCCAATAAATTCGTGACTGATGAATTATTGCATGTATTAGCTAATTATAAGCAAACTCCTTTCGTAATCGAGATTTAAACCCGTGGCTGCTCGGGTATAAGGTATAGGCATAAAGCCATGTAAAACTTGTTGTATATGTAGAAGAAAGAAGAAGGCGGTAACCATGTAGAACCATGTGGATTTTTTTCCTTTGCAAACAGTAACATCACAGTGAAAATAAAATACATTACTTTTCTGCCCTTCCTTAAATCTCGCCAAAATCTAAACTAACTTCTATATTTGTTTTTTTTTTTTTATTATTTTAATAGGGTGTTACCGAGATTGTGTAACACCTGGTGTCCACTATTTTCTTTATTAATCCCTCCACTTCTCTCTAATGTTCCACATGTTTTAAAATGACAAATTTACAAAAATTTTCTATTTTTGTTATGTATTTATCGGTTATAATAACTTATGGCTTCATATTCTCATTCGTCCTTTCTTTTTCTTCCATGTAATAATACCAGTATGCCAATTTTTTTTTTTTTTTTTTTTTTTTTTGGTTCAAAATAATTGTTGAACTCCATGTGGAGGGTTGAGGGAGTATTAATTAGAGAACTTTTAAAATGACGGCTTAATCCCGATTTCTTCGAAACTAGCTCTGCAGGTGTCAACTACTCATAAACCCGAAGAGCTTTCCAGTGAGGTGCGAGCATGGATTTAGGCAGCTCTCCAACTTGTACTCAATTATTAGTCAACAAAGTTGGGATGTTTTTTTTGTTATAAAAGGGTAAAGATACATACTAGACTCTTACCAAAGTACAAGGTGACAACAAAATGGAAGGAAGTCAAGTAGCAGTAGTAATGGTGCCTTTCTTAGAACAAAGCCACCTTAACAGCCTCCTTCAACTCTCCCACATTCTCGCTTCTTACAATATCCCTGTTCACTACGCCTCATCTTCCACCCTCATTCGTCAAGTCACCCTCCGCAATAATCACCACCCCTCCAACCTTTCTTCTCATATCCATTTCCACTCCTTCAACCTCCCTCCCATCTCCCAACCCGATTTCAAACCCGACACCACAACCAACTTCCCCACTCACCTCCTCCCACTTTTCCAAGCCTCCGCCCATCTCCGCCTTCCCTTCTCTCAGCTCTTGCAACAGCTCTCCCCTCAATTTAAGAGAATCGTAGTTATACACGATTGTAATATGGCTTCTGTTGTCCAAGATGTTAAGGCTATT
This sequence comes from Silene latifolia, assembly GCF_048544455.1. Taxonomy (NCBI): domain Eukaryota; kingdom Viridiplantae; phylum Streptophyta; class Magnoliopsida; order Caryophyllales; family Caryophyllaceae; genus Silene; species Silene latifolia. The sequence goes on from NC_133534.1 coordinate 224,459,953, forward strand.
GTCCCTAATGCCGAATCTTATTCCTTTTTCGGCATCTCTGCTTTCAGTTTGTTCTACATGTTCTGGGATGGACTTCCTCAGAAGCCCTTTCAGTTAGATCAATCTGATATCGACCCGACCCGTATCCCTGGCGATGACGGGTTTATTCCTCCCGAGGTCATGGAGTTTGTTCTCCAACAGTTCTCGTTTCTGGGTTTGGAAAGCGGTAGGCTGTATAACACTTCAAGGGCGTTGGAAGGTAGATTCATGGAATTGCTGGAGAAATTAACGGGGAATTCTGAGATGAAGCACTTTGCAATTGGGCCTTTTAATCCGATTAATCTCAAGAGTAGCGAACCGGAAAAGCAAAGGCACGAATGTCTAGAATGGTTGGATAAACAGGAGGAACACGCTGTTATATACATCTCTTTCGGATCCACAACGTCAGTGAGTGATGAGCAGAACGCTGAGTTGGCACAAGGGTTAGAAAGAAGCGGGGTTAAGTTCGTGTGGGTTATAAGAAAAGCGGATACAGCTGATGTTTTCGCGGAGGGTGGAGTAACAAAAGCGGGGTTACTACCATTACCAGAAGGGTGGGAAGAGAGGATGAGAGACAGGGGTATTGTGATACGAGAATGGGCCCCACAGCTTGAGATACTAGGTCATAGATCCATAGGAGGGTTTATGAGTCACTGTGGATGGAACTCGTGTATCGAGAGCATCAGTATGGGAGTCCCAATTGCAGCATGGCCGATGCACTCAGAGCAGCCTAAGAATGCGTTTTTAGTATCAGAGGTGCTTAAAGTTGGGATAGTGGTCAAGGATTTAGGAAGCCTGGGTGAATTGGTAATGTCAAGTAGTATAGAGAATGTTATAAAAAGAATGATGGCATCAAAGGAAGGAGATGAGTTGAGGAATAGAGCTGTAGAAATGGGTGAGGTTGTTCGAGGTTCGGTTGCTAAAGGTGGTGCGTCTTCCTTGGAATTGGATTCTTTTGTTGCTCATATTACCAGATGATCATCAGGATGATGTTTTAACCCAATTTACAAGTCTTACCTTATTCGAATGTACTTTATCATGTACTCCCTAATGTTTATTTTGTATAATAAGCGTTGTTGAATCTACAAGCCTTGCATCTGTTACGGAATATATTGTATTATACAGTGGTCGTAGTTAGGGATGTCAATTTCACCCGCATCCATCAAAATCCGATCCACCCGATCCTAAAAGATGGATGAAAACCCGACTTAAATGGATGATGGATGGATGACGGATGAAACGGATGATGGATGACGGATGAAACGGATGATGGATGACGGATGGGTTGGATGAAGAAATTCCACCCGCCATCCGCCCGACATCCATCCATCACCCGATTTTATTACTATTTATTTATTTTTATTTTTACATATAACACATTATTAAGATATAAAATATTTAAATTATCATATTTGTCTACTTTCAATATAGATATTTTGTGAACCTAGCCACTAGAAAGTTAAATTAAATAATTATCTAACTTTATTTTTGTAGAGAAAAAAAAATCATCATTTTTTTAAACTTGAAATATATAAATACACAACACCCGTTTATCACCCGATCCACCCATTTCATCCATGGATGATGGATGGATGGATGACGGATGATATGTTTCACGGATGACGGACGGGTTGGATGAGATTTTAAAAGGACGGATGGATGACGGATGAGGCTTCACCCGACCCGAACCCGATCCATTGACATCCCTAGTCGTAGTATATGAGTTGGATATCTTGTATTATGGTAAATATGTTATATGGGTCGATATGGTTTCCTAAACCGATTAGGGTTGTATGAGTATATAATGTAACGTTGTACAGTCAATACAATTAACACAATAATTCCAAAACCCTATCTTTTGTCAAGTATCCTTTTAACTTGGCATCAGAGCCAATTAAGTGTGTCGGCCGTAGAGTTTTTCGTTCGCAAGTATGACGAAAGACGGAGACGCGTCCAAATCAGACAAGAAAACCTCCATTAGTCCTTACTTCCTAGGGCCAGGCGATAAACTTGGTGATAAAGTCGTACAAGTCATGTTGAATGGTGATAATTACGACAAGTGGTCTGTGAAGTTGCGTGGTGCCCTACGTGCTAGGAAGAAGACGAGATTCATTGATGGTACTATCAAGAAGCCCAGTGATACGTCGGAGGATTGTGAAGATTGGTACATGGTAAACGCGATGATAGTTAATTGGATTTTCAATGTTATCGAACCCGGGTTGGGTTCAACGATAACTTATGTCGATGATGCAAGAGTTTTGTGGGAAGATATTGAACAACGGTTCAGTGTGGGTAATGGACCGAAGCTTCACCGTGTCAAAGGCTCCATCAAGTCGTGTAGGCAGAATGAGAAGGAGCCCGTGTCCGAGTACTATGGTCGCTTGAAGAAATTGTGGGATGAACTCGATAAATATGATCGAAATCCCACGTGTGAATGTCGTGGTTGCAAGTGCAACATTAAAGGCAAATTGGATAAGAAGCGTGATGAAGGCAAGGTGCACGATTTTCTTATGGGACTCGATCCTCAGTACAATACTGTTCGTTCCAATTTGTTGATGCAGGAACCTCTTCCGTCCCTTAACCGCGCCTATGCTGCTATTGTTCAAGAAGAAGGGGTGCATGGAGTCAACACCGGCAGCAGCTCTGGTTCCTGTGGTGATAGCAGGTCCGAGCCTATTGGCTTTGTCGCGAAAACAGCCAACAATGTCGGCTTTAATTCACGGTTGATGGACTCGGACAATGATGCTCGTCCTCGCTGTGAGAAGTGCAACAGGTGGGGGCATCTTAAAGAGAAGTGTTTTGATATAATTGGGTATCCTAAGGGATGGAAGGAGCGAAGTAGGCAGAGCTATGGTGGTGGACGCGGTGGAGGTCGAGGTCGTGGTAATGGTGTTGGTCGCGGTGGAGAAAATCATGCACAAAGAAGTGATGAGACGACGGAGAATAAAGAGCAGTTCGTTAGCGTGCCTAAGGAGCAGTGGGATGCATACGTAAATAATGCCAAAGCTAATAATGCGAGTGCCTCGAGTTCTCGGATGTCTGGTAAGAATGATAATAATGTACTTTGGCTATTAGATTCGGGTGCTACCCATCATATGACAGGTAGTAGGCATTTATTGAAGGATGTATGTAAAATTAAGCCATGTCCAGTGACTTTACCGAATGGGAAATCGTCACAGGCTGTCGAAGAAGGAAAAGTCGAATTAGGAGGCAAAATTGTTTTGAATAATGTGCTCTTTGTTCCCGAGTTTGAGTGTAATCTTATTTCGGTTTATCAGTTAAGCAACGATCTTGACTGTACTGTTCAGTTTACTAATTCATCTTGTGTTATACATGACCGCGCATCGAAGACGAAGATTGGTACGCTTGAGCAATGCGGCCGGTTGTATCTGCTTCGTGGTTCAACAACACGTGCGTATGGGTCACAGAAGCGGGGTGATGAGGTTGGTATGTGGCATCGTAGATTGGGTCATCCTTCCAAGAAAATAGTGCAGTATTTACCGTTTATTAGTCATAAGAATAATAGTCATGATAGTAAGCTGTGTGAAATTTGTTATCGTGCCAAACAAACGCGTGAGAAATTTGTTGTTAGTAATAATAAAGCTACTGATATTTTTGAGTTGATTCATTGTGATTTGTGGGGTGATTATCGTACGCCCTCTTCTTGTGGTAGTCGTTATTTTCTGACAATAGTGGATGATTTTTCTCGTGCCGTATGGGTATATCTTATTAAAGCAAAGAGTGAAGTGTCACAGTTATTGAAAAATTTTGTTGCCATGGTGAGACGTCAATTTAGCACTGATGTTAAAGTTATTCGTACGGATAATGGAACAGAATTTACTTGTTTAAAATCATTTTTTGCTGAACAAGGGATAATGCATCAAACCACTTGTGTCGGAACTTCACAACAAAACGGGAGGGTAGAGAGAAAACATCGTCATATTTTGAATGTTGCTCGTGCTCTTCGTTTTGAGTCGGGTTTACCTGTCAGTTTTTGGGGTGAATGCGCGTTAACTGCAGAATATTTAATAAATCGCACCCCGTCCGTTTTGTTAAATGGAAAGACGCCATTTGAAATATTGTTTGGCAAACCGCCAATTTATGATAATATCCGTGTGTTTGGATGTCTCTGTTTTGTGAAGCATTCTCGTCGTGACGGTGATAAATTTGCTTCCCGTAGTCATCGTTGTGTATTTGTGGGGTATCCTTTTGGTAAAAAGGGATGGGAAGTCTATGATATGGAATCTAAAGAATTTTTTGTGTCACGAGATGTAGTTTTTGATGAGACAGAATTTCCGTTTCGTGCCCCTGATTCCTTGTCGTCTCGAAATATTGGAGCGAATGACGAGGTGTATGATGATGTGGTGTATGATGAGGAAATATTGTTGGGTGATGGACCGGATGTTGGTAGGCCCTCGGGTGACGAGTTAGTGACTCAAGGGGGGGGGGGGGGGGGGTGCCTGGAGGTGACGTGATTGAGACCACGCAGGAACCCGAGAGTGGTAGTGGTGATGCGGGTCCGAGTGATGGTGGTGCGGACGAAGTTGAGGGTGAATTGGGTCGGGGCAAGCGGCCTCATGTTCCATGGTCGAGATATGATGAGAGTGAGTACGTTACAGGTGCAGCACGTGTTGTTGAACCCGTTGAAGGTCATGATCGCCTGTCTTGCTCGAATGTCTCATCTTCGTCAGGTATGCCTTATCCTTTAGCACATTATGTAAAGTATGATCAGTTTTCAGTTTTGCATCGTTGTTTTCTGACTAACCTTGATGATAATGTCGAGCCTAAGTCTTTTCGTGAAGCAGTGAGGAGTGAAAAGTGGCGTCAGGCTATGCAGGCCGAGGTGGATGCTCTGGTTCGGAACGGCACGTGGGAGATTGTTGACTCTCCTTCTGGTAAGAAAGTAATCGGTAATAAATGGGTGTATAAGGTGAAACTACGTGATGATGGTTCCGTTGAGAGATATAAGGCGCGTTTGGTTATCCTTGGTAACAAACAGGAAGCTGGGATTGATTATTATGAAACTTTTGCTCCTACTGCTAAGATGGTGACAGTTCGTGTTTTTTAGCTCTTGCATTCTGGTCGTTGGGAGTTGCATCAGATGGATGTGCACAACGCTTTTTTACACGGGGATTTGGAGGAGGAAGTATACATGCGTCTTCCTCTTGGTTACTCGACCGACACACCAGGTAAAGTGTGTAAGTTAAAGAAATCTTTGTATGGGCTGCGTCAGGCTCGCGCTGTTGGTTTGCTAAGTTATCCGCTGCTCTTGTCGCGTTTGGTTTTGTGCAATGTCTATCCGATTACTCATTATTTTGCTCTGCTAAAGGTGATGCTGTTGTTTACATTCTGATGTATGTTGATGATTTGGTCCTTGGTGGTAATGATAATTCTCTTATTGTCCGGGTAAAAGAATATTTGAATACGTGTTTTCATATGAAGGATCTTGGAGCCCTGAAATATTTCTTGGGTATTGAGGTTGCCCGGAATTCGACTGGTATTTTTGTGTGTCAACGAAAATACGCTCTTGATATTTTGTCAGAGACAGGTATTATTGGTGGAAAGCCCGAAAACGTTCCAATGGAACAAAATCATCGGTTGGCATTGGCTAATGATGAGTTGCTAACTGAGCCGGAGAAGTATCGTCGTTTGGTTGGTCGTCTTATTTATCTTACTATCACCCGGCCAGAGCTGTCTTACCCTGTTCATATTTTGTCTACTTTTATGCAGCAGCCGCGCTTGTCTCACTGGCATGCTGCTTTGCGAGTCGTTCGTTATTTGAAGAAGTGTCCTGGTCCGGGTCTTTTGTTTCGCATCAACAATAATTTGGAGTTGTCTATTTATTGTGATGCGGATTATGCGAGTTGTCCTCTTTCTTATCGTTCTTTAACCGCTTATTTTGCGTTTCTGGGTGGCTGTCCGATTTCTTGGAAGACGAAGAAACAGCCTACAGTGGTGTGTTCATCGGTTGAGGCTGAGTATCGTGCAATGGCAGCTGCTACTTGTGAGGTTCAGTGGCTGCGTGGTTTATTTCATTTTCTCCGTATTCCAGTTACTCGGCCAGCTGTATTGTTTTGTGATAGTCAGTCAGCGTTGTCTATTGCTCGTAATCCTGTGTTTCACGAGCGTACGAAGCATATTGAAGTGGATTGTCATCTTGTACGCGACACTATTAATGATGGTGTTATTTGCCCCTCGTATGTTCATACGTCTGAACAGGTTGCTGATATTCTCACAAAAGCTCTTGGTGGTCGTCAGTTTGAGTTTTTATTGTCCAAGTCCGGCGTGTTTGATCCCCACGCTCCGACTTGAGGGGGGGTGTTACGGAATATATTGTATTATACTGTGGTCGTAGTATATACGAAGCCTGCCATATCAGGCTACTTGTTCCTCCCCTGCGGATCTACTAATCATAAACACGGACTGAGTGGCCTTCAAACCCTTTGACTGTTGCTGAAACGGTCTTCAGGCAATTGATAACTCGTTACGCGCTTAGATTTCTCTTTATAGAAGATTTTGAAGTGTAATTGAGACCTCGAATTAGTTACAATCATTTTTGTCCTCTTAAAGAACAAATGTCCTGCTCTACCAAAGGGGATTTGGCATCTCAAGTGTTTGCAGGAGTTGGGACATTAGGAAATTCCAGCAAATAACCAGGAAATGTGAAGTATAGTTTCAATTCTGATACCATATATCCTTGTGATTCAATTTGATATTGATTGGTTCAATAACAAGGCTAGGTACCTGATTCAACTTGATATCAATCAGTTCAGTAACAAGGATGCACACCTGTCTAGCTACTTGCTTATCAATCTGATTTATTATTGTTTTTTTAAAGTAGGAACTCTCTTTTCCGCGCAAATGAAGACTGATTCTGTATGTATGTTTTCGTGAGCAGTGTAAATTCGTCAAAAGTTTTGTTTACACATTTGTTATGTTTAATGATCAGTATCACTTACATGGTAATTTTGTGAGCTAGAATGCATGATACAAGTGAGCAGGATTGTAGCCAGGGACGGAACGAGGAATAAATTCTATCTAGGGTTAGATTTATAGACAATTGAAAGTTTGAAGCGTATTGTTTAAGGGTAAATTCAAACTGAGCATATGTTGTGCCACGATAATATACCATGAGCAGTAATGCTTGTGTGAGACGGTCTCACACGGTAAGACAAACACATTATATAAAAAGACAACTCATTTATTAGCACTAAATGAACAAATTTTTTATAAAAATGGAGTCTTATTCTAAAATTTGTGATTCATGTGTGAAATTGTAACATAAAATTAGAGTTTTGTAGACAAATAAATAATTTTGGTGAAGAATGGATATTGAAAATAAGGAAGAAAAAACTGCCAAAACTTTTTTCAATGGGAGTCTAACCCGCGCACCCTTGAGTAGGGATGGCAGTGGGTCGGGGACCCGACCCAGACCCTGAGGGTCGGACCCTAATGGGTCGGCTATGAGTCATTTTTTTAGACTCAATGGGTATGGGTCGGGTATGGGTCTTAGGAAAATATTTCGGGTCCGGGTCCGGGTCTAAGTTATGAGACCCATACCCGACCCTTAGACCCTTTATTAAAGAAAAAAAAATCAAAATCACAACTTTTCTGAATTCATACTGGCAGACTGTAGAAACCCAACTAAAGTCTCTTTCTCTTCCTTCATCCCATAAAGTAATAAAACCCAACCAAACTCTTCTGACAATACCACCATTCCACCACTGACATAAGAAAACCACCACCACAACACTGATACGCGACTGGCAACCACCTCTTTAATAGGCAGCGACCGACAACTACCATTAACGGCAGATTAATAAACTCATAATGTTAAAGTAGTATGATTTTTTTTTTTAATATTATAGACCCCATAGCTGTTAATCTTGTTACTAAAGCGGCTGAAACTCGGACCCGCGGGTAGACCCAGACCCTACCCTCACCCATAGGGTCCGGGTATGGGTCCTCAAATTTTAGACCCTTGCGGGTCTGGGTCGGGTACGGGTCCAAAGGGAAAATCTTGGGTCCGGGTCCCGGTCTAGGCGAACCCTACCTAGACCCAACCCATTTCCATCCCTACCCTTGAGTGATAACATATCCAATTACCAACTGTGCTACATTTTGTTTACGAATCAAATGTGCACTAAATTTTATTTGTAATTTCATCTAGGGTTATAGCCCTAGTAAACAAAGGCTAGATCCGCCTTTAATTCTAGCTATGACTGTAACTGAAAAGGAAAATACTGAGAATGCTAAGATCACGGTAAATGCAACTGTAACTGTGGAAGCAATTACAAACTAGTTTTAAACCCGTGATATTCACGGGCTGTTTTATACTCCATGGTTAGATGATTACCGTTAAGCTAATACTCCATATATTGGTAATAAACTTGAAGGCATACGAAAGTATATCTTATTTAAATGTACAACAAATTAGTTGGTTATGTGTAGAGTTCGTATCCATATTATTTTAACTAAATGTGTAGAACTCGACATATAGACCTGTCAAATTTCGACCTGACCGACCTCGTTTGTTTTTTCCAGGGTCAAAACCCAAAATTCTCGAGCATTAACCCGTTCGATCTGGAACCCAAAGTGACCCGTTAATTTAAGTGAAACTGACTCGAACAGGTCGACCCGTTGAGTCAAAGATAAATTAAATTTTTTATTAAAATATTTATATTTATATAATATATTTGAAAAAATAATTAAAAAACTAAACATTAAATATGATTAAAATATTAATATTAAATATACTTTAGTTTAAAAAAATATTTTTCCGATATATAAAAGGCGTTAAATACTAATTGTTGACCCGCACTTTAGCCCTAATACCCTGATTCATGACCTGTATGACTCGACCCTTATTTGAACCCACCGTACCCGATTTGTATGATCCGACCCGCCCAACCGGCTCGAGACAATATACAGACAACTTAAAGGATATATAATCCCACTTAAATGGTGTAAAAATTAAAGGATATATAACCTCACTTAAATGGGGTAAACAATTGTCAGGAAAATAATCTCAAATGAAGCGGCTCATAATTTAGAGTATCTTCTACTAAAATAAACTAAGTAGATGACAATTAATCCAAAGCATTAAAGTAGGGCGGTGCTCATTCATGAACGGGTTTTACTCTTCTATGGACATAAATGACCATTTACCCTTTCATCCCAATTCAATTTTTTCTCTCAATTTTCTCGCTCTTTCATTTTTACTGGAAATTCCTCAAAATTATCTGAGTTCGAGTCTTGAAAAACAAAAAAAATAAAAAAGTCTTAAAATTACAAAAATAACAAAAAAAAAATAAAAAAAAAAAATATTTAACAAAAGCTTTTTTTTTAAAAAAAAAAGAAAAGAAAAAAAAAAGCAAAAAGCAAAAAAAATTGAAACAAACAGGGACGTACACATTAATCCTCCCTACCCCCTCCCCTGCCACCATCACCCTAATGCCGCTAACAGCATCATCGGCACCACTGCCACCAGCGCCACCAGCTCCCTCCCAACGGTGACGTTGCACACCTCTCCTTGTCCACCCCCTCTAACAAACCCAAATTTAATTAGTATAAAATAATTCCCTAATTTGACATAAGATAATTAATAAACTTAATAAATCAAATATATTACTTCATTGACATGAAAATTAGCATCCATGATTGGGTAATTTGCTCGTTTTTGATTAATTTTGTGAGGAAGACAATTAGGGAGAGTTTAGAGAGTTTTTTTTAAGGGCATATACTATGGAAAAATAATGGGAAAAAGTCTATGAAAGTGTAAATTCCGTCCATGAATGAGCAACTACGTTAAAGTATTCGATCATTACTTATCAGTGAGGATCCTCTGTCCCACTTTTGTGTCTCATTCTGTGTCCCACTCCATACACATCTTGACACATCACTTGTTGCAAATAAAAAATACACAATAAATGTGGTAATGTATCAAAATGTGTATGGAGTGGGACACAAAATGGGACACTAAATGGGACAGAGGATCCTCACACATTACTTATAAATATAATGGTAGGAATACCGCCCTTCTACCCTCGTATACACATAAAAAAGTCATCGGGAAAAAAATAATGATGCTTGTAAAATTTATTCATAAATTATGTAGATTAAGACGACCTCATCTATGAAACTGTCCTTTTTTGTTAATAAAAAAACGTTTTTGTTAATAAAAAAACGTTTAGTTTTATTATTAACTTAACAAATAAATTGTTTTTTTTAATGAGTCAAAAATTATAAAATAAGAGGGTCTCACACCGTGAGACGTTCCATTTTAAAAAAAAAACTATCCATTTAATGCTAACAAATAAATTGTCTTTTCACATTATAGAATTAACCGTCTCATAGTATAAGACCGTCTTATCTTAATAACTACTGACAACCACAATAGCTGATGAAGTATTTTTTTTTACCATTACTGTAGTTTATAGATTTAACATGGTTAAGAGTACGTTATACTGCCTCACACACTCAAACCCGGTTGAACCGTTACCCGAATCACAACCCCTTGTTTATTTGTGTGAGTACCTTACCAATACCGTAAGGCCTGCCTTATACTCCACCAAATTCCAGTGAAGTATAATACCAAAGAGACACTTACAATTTCGATGCAAGCTCTCTTTGTTTCCTTCCCTCTGCCAAAAACCAAATGAACGAGCAAGGTATTTATAATACCTTAGAGTCAAGTTTGCAGCCACTAAACTTGACAAACCAAACATGCAGAATACATGTTCATACCACAAATTCAATGCACACACTATTCATGTATACTAGCTCATTGAATTCTTCCGTCCACAATTTCTACCAAGCAAACAAACATGTTTCCTTGAATTAAGGGTTGCCAAAGTCCATTATTTCGCACCGAAATATTACCGACCTTGGACTTAATGCCAACAATATAATTCTCCCCCTTCAGTCCAAGGGAGACACTGAAGAATTAACGATTGACCGATTTGAAATACCAGCTGCACACCCGAGTTAGTATCCAGTCCTCACCCTAACTCACAACCACGGTCAATGCACCGTGTACAGCCGCAACCGAGTCACCGCGTCAAATGACTCTGGAGAGGGACCTCCACCCCTTCACCTTTTTACCAGCAGGAATTTTACCCTTGCTCTCGTCTGCAACCTGGAAACAATTTACCTTCGTCGCCTCTACCGCGAACGAAACACGTCGACGTCTTTTCCGTTCCCAGTCACCCTTTGAGGTCTTCACCGCCAGACGGTACAAACCACGATGGAACTCCCCCTTCATGAGGACCATACTACCCTTAGTCACCTTCACCACTCCCCCATGAGTTTTAGACTCATAACCTTGGGAGTCCAACTGACTAAGTGAGATTAGATTCCGCCGCAACTTTGGAACATAAGCTACCTTGTCCAAAGTATGCATCACCCCACTAGAGGTTTTGATTTTCACCACCCCAACACCAAGGACATCCACTGTTGAATTATTGGCCAACTTCAACTTCCCGGGCACGCCTTCTTGGAGCTCATCAAAACTCTCTTTCCGGGTACAAACGTGATTGACACAACCAGAATCTAACACCCAATCTTCCTTGGAAGATGCATCGCTCTTATCCGTGACCGCAAGTAAGTCACACTCTTCGGTAAGGAAACAATCACTACTCCCTTCACCGGCAGCCAAGTTGGCGTCACCATTGTTATCCGGCACATATTTCCTAGGACAGTTCCGCCTTATGTGCCCAATGTCACCACACTTGTAACACTTTACTCCATCATTCCGAGAAGTGTTCCTGGATCGAGACCTGCTATGTTTCGATCCATAATCCCTATTAGACGATCGTCCTCTCCCATCCCGAGCAACACGGAGATGTCGCTTCGCATTCTGTCCTTGTCCTTCTTTCTCGCATCAAAGGACAACAATGCCGCCTGTGCTTCCTCCATGGTAATGGTATCCTTTCCGCATAGAATCGTATCCACATACGTCTCGTATGTATCCGGGAGAGAGTTGAGGAGTAACAACGCTTTATCCTCCTCCTCAACCTTAACATCGATCTTTTTCAACTCATCTAACAGTCCATTGAACAAATTGACATGTCCAATGAGATTTTCCCCCTCGTCCATCCACAACCGATATAACCGTCGCTTTAGCAGCAACTTATTGGTCAAGCTTTTCGCCATGTAAAGCTTTTCCAATTTCTCCCATATCGTTGATGGAGAGTCATCGTCAAGAACACAGTTAATGACGGAATCCGAGATGCACAACCTGATGGTACTAGCACACTTAGTACACACCTCCTCCCAGTCGACATCACTCAACTTTTCCGGCTTGCCTTCATCTCCTTTCAAGGCTTTAGACAAGCCAAGATGTACCAGGAGATCCTTTATCCTCCTCTACCAGAGGGTGAAACTACTTTTACCATCAAATTTTGGTACTCCAAACTGAGACCCCATATTTGACATCCCTACCGATCAAACCACCAGACCACTCAGACCGAGCCGAAGTGGCTCTGATAATACCATTTGTTGGGAAATAAGCTCCAATCTCCCACACGCAACAGAAGCACCGATCGATATATAATGTAAAAGTAAAATAAACCGCAAGCTAATAATAAGTTGAGACGAGATTTAGGGTCAATACCCAGGGCAAAACCCTCCAAGACGGGGTAAAACCCACCAGTCGAAAAGACTGAATCCACTATAAAATAGTGCCACTATAAAGATAGTGCCAGTACAACGTAACCGGTACCAAATTACACACCGAATTTGGACCCGACAATAATTTAGGAATACAAACTAGTACCCTCTAGACCCTCCAGTATAATTGGAAATCACCACCAATTATATCCCTAGACACTACTACAAAACTCGTTATGGACATCGGATTATCTGGAAAACCGATGTACATAACATGCACATCGGTTGTTTGCAAAAAACTGATGTGCATATAATTATATGTACATCGGTTGCGTTAAAAAACACATGTCCATTATTTCTGATTTTAAAGGACATGTGATAATTAATAAAACTCATGTCTATATAAAAGTCATGGACATGGGACATTGCATTTAACCAATGTGCATCTAAAGTGAAAATTATAGGCGGCAAAAATATTTGCCTCACCGCCATCACTTATAATTTCGACTACATACATTCTTCCCCAAATCCTCTCCCTCACTCTCACTCCCAAACCCGAACCCCCAAAACCATGTACTCACTCTCCCTCCCTCCAGCTACCAACCCCGCACTAGTAGTAAAAATACATTTGGCTAGTAGAAAAAGCTACGGTTACTATTAATAACCGTAGCCTTTTATAAAGGGCTACGGTTGTAAGTAAGAACCGTAGCCAAATCTGCGAGACAAAAAGAAAAGACTACGGTTGCTTTGAGAACCGTAGCCTAAAACTAACGAAAGCAAATAAATTAATATTAATGCCATTTAATAATGGCCTCCGCATCTCATTCTCATACTACTAGTTGGAAAGCCGCGTGCTCCGCACGCGGCTTCCAACGTTTTCAATTGCAGCGGTTGTGTTTGCAGACGATTATACAACTATTTTTAAGTTGTTTAATATTGTAAATAATAAAGACTGCTATTAAAATTCGATATAAAAAGTGTAGAAAAACATTACTTTATTTATAAGTACAAGTAAACATTTTAAAAAAAACAACAGGGGATATATTATACAATTATTGTATCCCTTATTTTTCTATTTACATTACTATTAACATTACTGTTTTGATAAAGCCGAGTTTACTGTTTAACTTGTTTAGTCATCATCTGAAAGCAATAGAAGTTCAATTTCAGGAAGTATTTCATGTCCTGTGGCCGTGTAGTAGGCAGCTTTTAAAGTGTTGTAGTTGTGTTGTACCAGTTGCATCTCGTAGTAGTTGAAATCAAAGACATCGAATCCATATAAGCTCTTCAGAAATTTTATAGCCTTTCTTGCGCAATTTTGATGGGACGGTCCGACAAGCTTGGACGATATCCCGATAATTTTTAACGTTTCGGAAGACGAATGATCAGTGTGAATGCGAACGTAACCTCTAAGTTCATCTTCAGTAACTGCATGAATACCGAATTCTGCATTCGGTAACTGAAGTTGTTTAAGTATTTCATTTAAAATAATTTTTAAGTTTACTTCAAAAGGACATCGTTGTATTCCTGAAGTGTCTGCACAAAATTAGATAACAAAGTCAGTTTAGTATATACAGGAAAATGTATAATCGAAAGAACAACGTTGTTCAAATAAATTTGAAAAGTAAGAAGAAAACTAATACCCATCGCAAAATATTTAAAACGATTAGTTGTTTCCAAGTTATCACCCCATGTATCGTATTTATACATATTTTTACGTGCATGCAACATGATTTTTCGTTTTTTTTTTGCCATCTGTAAGGTACGTGTAGCTTAGGAGGACTGCATTTAAAATACGTGGCGCTCAAATTCAACTACTGGGAAGGATTGAGTTTCTTTTAGCGGCAACCAGATTTGTATGAGTTAGCAGAGATTTAATTTAAATTACACATATTCAATATAAAATTACTTGAAAATGACTTTATGAATTAGTATTGTCCTTTTAAAAAAAAAAACACGATAATTAGAAACGCAGACTGTACAGCGCTTCAATTAAATTACATTGAAAAATATTAATTTTTTTTATCATCTTACGAATTCTTATAATTTTTTATAGAAGAAATTAACTTTATATAAAGTATACATTAAATGACGTCAGTACGACAAACTCAGCCACGGTATTAGACTATGAAATGAGTTTCATTTATTTACTGAATATTATTTGTTAATAGGTAGATGTATATACAATATATCTCCTTTTTTAGTTAATGTAATTCACTTACCATTAAATTATATTGACAACAATATTTAATTGTATATTCATTTATACTAAAACGTTTTTTTTAACATAATTAATATAGAAAGTTGTGCATAAAAGATCTATGAAAAGCGAATTAAAACCGCAAATTTTTTATTGGTATATGTAACACGTAGCAAAGGTAATCAAGCGAAGTACAAACCAAGACACAACACAAACCTGAAGACAAAATAAAATACAACACACATGGTACATACAGTGGATGAGTTGCTAATCAAACCTTTATTCTATCGATGACTATATACAAATATGTACATTATTACAACATAACATGTAGTAGTAATATCTTCTATTCTGCTATCTCTTCTACATGTTGGACATTAAATTTGATTTGTTTCTTCGAATCTCCAAACTGTATTGTCAATAACTTAATGATAAACAGTCGAGCACATATACTATCAGCAAAATTCCTTATAAACGAAAGTTGTTCCTGCGTAAAAAAATAGAAAATACAGAGTTTATAATCACAAAAAAATGGTGAAGAATTTATTTTATTTATTTTCTCTTTTTTTTTCAAAAAAGAAAGAAATAAATAAACCTCTTGTGAAAGACAGGAAATCTGGATTGCTGTTCGTTTTAAGACCTTTTCGGTTTGTTCATGAGAAAGAGTGAGTTTGATAGCAGAACTTTCATCATCAAAGCGGATTTCCAGGTTACACCTGTATATAAATTGTAAGTAGAAGGACAACATAGTCAACCAATTATGAATTAAATCTATTCGTAAAATAGAATAGTGTAGACATGAGAAATTAAATTCTAGTAATAACTAACCTGCACACGGATGTTCCTATATGTGGAGTTTCCGTTTGAAAACAGGAGAATTTCTTGCCAACTGAAACTTTTGTTTCATTCTTGCATATATTGCACGAAGAGTATACATACCTGTCCGGATTCATAACGCGTGTTATTTGACCCTTGATCCACACCGTTACACCATCCTGAAATATTTTTTAATTTTTTTGATAAAAAATAATTTAAAAATTAATATACGATAAAAGAAATGCAACATAATTAGTAACATCAAACTATTAAAATTGGTAGCACCTTCTGTAAACTGAGCGCAACGGCTGGTAACATTGTCCTATTGGTGATTTTATATTCTCTGCCTTCATGAAGTACGTCTGAAAAAAAAAATGACTAAGCATTGAGTTTAAATTGAAGAGGTATTATAGTATGAAAATATAATAAAAAAAAATTAACAAGTGAGGAAGAAGTACCCATTATGCTTCGTTTTTCTAAGAAATAGTGCAAATTATGTTTCAACATCTCTGCCAATCTATGTATTTATAGTTGTTAAAATTGCTTTTAAGGTTGTAATGGGGTGACAACAATATCTCTAATTTACAGGTGTTGTTTAGGCATGCGTCCTTCTAATCACTGTATACGTTGATATCTAAACAAGTGTCAGATAGCTATGTGAAGTAAATCTCAAATTTCTGTAGTAAATCATCAAATATATCTTATTTGCAGGTGTAGTTTAGGCGGCATCCTGCTAAGCACTATATACACGGATATGTAAATACGTCTCAGTTAACTATGTGCCTTGAAATTAAATATGTGACGTAAACTTCAAAGTTCTATATTAAACAATTAAATATATCTGATTCGTAGGTGTCGTTTAGGCGGACATCCTTCTGACAACTGTATACGTTGATATCTAAATACGTTTCAATCAACTATTTGATCTAAACAACAAAGTTCCGGCCATCCTTCTAAGAAATATATACATTGCTAAAAAAAATCGCTTTTGTAGTTGTAATTTATTGATTTTAATGTCTAATTGTTTTTTAAAGGAATCAGTGAAATAAAAATCAATACTACCGAATACGATATAAGCATAACGTAATTTCAACAAAGAAAAGTTGCCACTAAAAGTGTTATTTATTTACATAGGCAATGTTTTCTATTTATTACTGGACAAATTTTATTTTAGACATAACTAAAAAAAAAAAACTACTGGCATAGTATGAAGTACACTTGTGTTTGTTTATTTTACGAATAAAAAAAACAAAAGCGATACGTATTAACTAAGCAAATTATTATTGCAAAGTATTCTTGGTTGGATCTAGGCATTTGCTTCTGTAATCTGTTGCGGGCTAAAGCGCATCTGTCTAATTGGATCCTTTTTTATGTACGAAAGCAGCTCTATAACGAAGGACTGATCATTTACTCTAGTAAGAGTTTCATCTACAACTGATCTTCGTTCCTAACATGTTTACATAATAAATTTAAAATCTTATGTTATATTGAATAGTAAAACGTAATATAAAAAAATATAATATTGAAAGAAGAAGTTGACAATACCTCTGTCGTTAAAGCTGCAAGCTCATTGATGTTTCTTTTTAGAACTTTTTCAGCTAGGGAGTCTAACAGCGAGATGCGTGTATCTCCGGTGTCGTCGGTAAAAATTATTCTTAGATCACATCTAGTTTAAATATTATTATGGACAATGGCACACATGTTATTTAACGAAAGGTAGATTAACTGTAATAAAAATATATGATGTGAATTACTTACGTGGACTGCGATATGCCATAATGATCTGTTTGGCCGGAGACGCATTTGAAGCTTGAGCCGCTTTCAACTGTTGTAAATTTTCTACACTTATTGCAGGAATTGTACACAAAATTATCAGGATTTGTGATAGATTTTATTTTTCCTTCTATTAGTATAATTTTGTCTGCCTGAAAAACGATTTAAAAAAATTGATAGTTAATACTCCCTCCAATTCTATGTATTCTTCCCCTTGTTTATAGGCACGGGAATTAATGAGAGTAATAAAATAAGAGTAAAAAGTTGGGTGGGGTTTGGTGATTGAAGAGAGGGATGAATAATTATGAGTTAAATAAGGAATGGTGGGGCCAAACCTTTAAGAAAAGTAATAAAATATGAGTAAAAGTGTTGGGTAAGGTTTGGTGATAGGAAAGAGAAATGAATAAAATAAGAGTAAAAGTTTCCAAAATAAGAAAGGGGAAGAAAACCTGAATAATCCGTTTTAGGAAATAGGGAAGAATATATAGAATAGGAGGGAGTATATGTGAAGGATATAGGTTGACAATTGTAAAAGTTGTACACATATATTCAAATGATGACCTCTTGGTTTGCCAGAGAGCTAATAGGTACTGGTGTTTTCAAGTTTTCAGTTTGTTGACTTGAGCTTTCTCCAAAAACATTCGTACGAAAATTACTACTGAGATTTTGCAGAATTTCTTTCTTGTCCGTCGCCCTACATTTAGACAATAATTATATTGTGTTTGAATAAAACAACAAGTAAAACGATAAAAAAAATTATTAACATACCAAATGCGTAGTTCTTCTGCGGCTGAGGCGTTACTATCTAATGTCAGAGTTGAAAAACGGGTTGTATTCCAGCAACCTCCTATTAACGAAACTGGTTATTATAACTTTTAAGAAATAAAGTATTTTATAATATGTATACATACCTTTATAATTGGATGCCCTAACACGGGTTATCTGTATAACAGGCAGGGAGTTTATTTCTCTAGCAATTTTTTCAGTAGGCTGTAAAGCAAGTGTTTGCCAAGCTGTGACAACAACGGGCGTCATTCTGCAAATATAGTTTTATCTAAATAAATATATGATTTTCTATAAAAAAATTAACGTGGTGAAGGATGTATGTAAGAAAACACTTACTGCTGATCGACGATTATTATATCTCTTGCTTCGTGTCCACTTATAGTGTTTCTTAACGATGTAACAAAAATGGCGATAGCAAGTAAATCTGCATTGAGGAAACAACCAATTTTTAATCGAGTTGTTAAAAAATTATAGAAAACGGTAGATAAATCTATATGTAGTAGTAAAGGTATATACCCATTCGATCTCTGCATTCTAGATTCTCTTTAACAAAATTGACTGATACCCAATATGTCTTTGTACATTCAGCCGGACCAAGGTCAATCATATGCAAACCTTGTTGTAAAATCATCTTATATATTTGAGTTCCGACTCTGTATTGGTCAGGAACGAACCTCACAAGTGGGTTCTGAATTTCATATCTATAGCCTTCATGCAGAAGATTTGTAAAATAAGTAATATCCTCGTGAAAGATTGTTGCTGTCATTTCTTTTCCCTGTTACACAAGTAAAATTACTAAAGTCAATTTGTAAATAAAAACATACAACTAATTACAACTCATATATTTTTTTCATACCTCATCATCAGTAAAGAGTAAATTCTGGAGCGTTTTATCTTTATTGATGGAGTATTTGGATGCCTTTACGGATTCAAGTGTCAGGACAACAGTGAAGTTCCTACTACGATCTGTTACCGATGCAAGTGGTATTGTTGGAAGAGCCATTATAATCTGCAAATATATACCAAATATATCAGAGTTGGAGATTATCAAATTTGTTAAAAACAAATAAAATTATTTTTTAAAACTCTTAACACAAGTATTAGAGGAGAACCTTAAATCTAAGAAACTGCATGAATATCTTGTACATAAATGAATTCTACTAAATAAATTTGCATTAATAATAATTTATTATCTTTACTTTTTCTTAGTAATTTTTTTTTTGAGAAGAAGGTTAAGTTATTGTATTAAAGTTGCTATGATTTATAGGAAAAAAATATGTTATTATTCGTGGAAATTAAAAGCTACAAGTAAACGATAAGAATTCGTATCTAAAAAGTTGGTGTTTTGTTGATATTTATTAGAAACGTTGTGTAGAAAAAAATAATCTAATAATCCAGAATAGAAAAAGGTAATAGATAATATGTATTTAAAAAAAAAAAACAATAAGATGATAACTGAAAAAAAAAGATAACATGCATTAAAAAAATAAAAGAATAAGATAATAATTTAAACAAATTATGTATAATAACGTTAATGTACCAAAGAAAAAAAAGTATTGTTTACATACACAACTACCTTTATCTAGCATTATTTATTATTTCGTAACATACAATATTTCTAGTACGTCTCCAACTGTCACTTAAAGTACTATGCGGAAGGATATCAACTGTTATATCAGAGCTCTGTCTTGCTCTCGACAAGGCTACATACAATTGACCGTGTGAAAAGACTGGTCGTGGCAAATATATGCCAACTTTGTTTAGCGTTTGTCCTTGTGCCTTGTTAATAGTCATTGCGAAACTTAATCTAATCGGAAATTGTTTTCTTCTGAAATGAAACGGAAATTTGTCGGCCGGAGATGGCTACAGTGGAATTCTCAGTATGAAGACTCTTTTGCCTCTGTGATGTCCCACAGCAATTTCTGCGTCAATAACATTTCTGTCAAAAGCTTTGCAGATAAGCCGTGTACCGTTACAAAGACCTGAGGTAGGATCTAAGTTTCTCAATAAAATAACGGGACTATTTATCTTTAGGACTAATTCATGCGGCGGAAGACCATTAGGATGAAGTGTATTGAGAAATTCAGTTGGATATTGTTTAGTTGCGATGTCTGTAGCTTCGTCAAAACTTCTGTACGTAAACGCTTGACCTTGTTGTCGAGAAACTAATAGTGCATTTATCATCTGTGTATCATCATTTTTTGGAG
This sequence comes from Silene latifolia, assembly GCF_048544455.1. Lineage (NCBI taxonomy): Eukaryota > Viridiplantae > Streptophyta > Magnoliopsida > Caryophyllales > Caryophyllaceae > Silene > Silene latifolia. The sequence continues at coordinate 224,480,362 of NC_133534.1, forward strand.
TTAGTATTGCTCTTTTGGTTGTCAGAGACGGATTGGTGCTAATTTGGTTTATATCTGGATAAACTGCGTCAATTAGCTACTCAATTAGTACGGATTCTTGTGTTCCAGATATGACAATCGACTTTGGTAATTTGATATCCTTCCCATTTTCATAAGGATGCGAGCCGTCACCAACACTTAGGACAAAATCGCTAAAAGCAGGATCACGCATAGCCCTCATATTAACAGTTAAATGAATCCTTTCAAGTTTTGGCCACAACGGAGACATAACAAAGCTCGAATTGATTGCCTCTCGTACTGAACTTTTTGGTATAATAGGCAATACCTGTCGAAAGTCTCCTCCAAATACAACTATTTTTCCGCCAAACAATTCTCCATTTGAGCAAACGTCACGCAAGGTGTTTTCAAAGTATTCAATCGACTGTCGTTTTGCCATGGGAGCTTCATCCCAAATGATTAACCTACATGCTCGAATGAGTTATGCTAACGAACTCTGTTTTGAGATTTGAGAACTCTGGTTATTTTCTATATCAAGAGGGATCTTGAATCGAGAATTTGAAGTTCTACCACCTGTAAGATTGGCCGCTGCAATACCTGAACTTGCAACTGCAAGACAAATAAGGCCTCTAGCTCTGAGATTTGCAAGCAGTGTTGTGTACAAAAAGGTTTTTCCTGTACCTCCAGGTCCATCTAAGAAAAAAGAACCAGTTCCATTCTCTATAACCTTTCTGTAAATTTTATCATAGGCAAGACGTTGTTCTTCATTTAGCAAGTTGACAGCATTTATGTCTTCAGAACTTATCGGAATATTAAGCTCTTCCTCAATTCCTTTTGTTTTTGAATGTCTTAAATAAACACTGTCCAATTGCAGATCACCAAAGTCAAAAGAACTAAAACTCCTGCCCATTGATTCAAGTATCGACAAATATTTGTAAGGGTTAATTGCGATTTACTTTATCTTGTTGTGAAGGAAAAGCATATGCATAATCTTCTCACAATGAAGTATAGAATTTATCCCATAGAAATCTTGGATTCATTGGCTGGCAGTAAATGAGTAAAGTAGCAAATAATCTTCGTAAGCTATTTGTTGGCATCGATATCATGACCGCATACGCTAAACACTGTTCAATAGAGTTATCTGCTTCAAGCAATCCATGCAAGTAAGCCGATTCTCTAAACGAACTACATGTTATGCCATTTATTGACTTGAGGTCTTCAAAAGACTTGGGACCTCGAATGTTTGAGAGCAGAAGTCGTAAATAATACCTTTCTCCTTCAGAAGGATTTGCATATATTAAACGGCCTAAGGCAAATCCTTTTTCCCTAGGAGTCCAAATTTTTTCACTTCTTTTATTATGCCATACATAATATTCAGGAAGTTGACTGTATAATAAGGTTTGAGAGAAAGTATCAGTTTTATTTTGCTGGAAAAAAGCCGTTAACATTGTTCTGTTACGAGCTTCGTCATCCAAAACATTCTCAAGGTTTTCCCATGGTTGAAAACTAACAGTTTGCATGTTTGGTAAGTGTACCTGTAAAGGAACAACGTTAGGATGTATTTCGTTCAAATGGAATCCGAAAATTCTCCAAGCTGCCTCCGCTGGTGAAATCCATCTAGCTGATTGGTATGCGGTTATCTCATCAAATGATTCATGACCGCTGCCGCTAGGATCAGTAACAGCAAACGAAATACGATCATGTCCCTTATATACATACTTGTACATATACTTAACTGCTTTAATTGTTGAACATATCTCAACATTTAGGTGACAGTCATATTTCCCCAATAAGAATGGATTATATGGAACAACCCATTGATTATTAAGCCGTGATCCACGTACGGTAACCTCTAAACCCATATGTGTAACACCCGCGAATTTTCCATTTTTGACATTTAAAATTTAATAAACCGTTTGATTACTTTATTTTGTATTTTTGAATTATTCAGTTTAATTAATTTTATGTCAAACACGATTTTTATAAAAGTAATATATAAAAGCTCGTTTATATAAAAATACGTATTATTATTAAATTATATTTTTAATACATAATTTATATAAGAATATATGTATACGTATTTTTGGTCGGACAATAATAATGACTGTAATAATAATAATTCCCGTCTTCACTTCCGTCTAGCTATAGACCGTCACATTTTACTTTGTACCCTTTTTAATCCGGGCCAATCGAAAATCGACAACACGGTCACCTACCTCTTAGACCCTACTTTTAAATATCTTACATATTATTACTATTATATATTATTATCATTATTGTTATTATGTATTATTGTTATTATATACACTCCATCTCACACACTCCCAAAACGGTATGACCCACCCCCCTTCATTTCCCCTTCTTCTTTTTCGTTTCTATCTGCAGCAACACAAAACAACAACAGCATACTCAAACAGAGCTCCACGCCATTTTTACCGAGCTTCAAACCAAGATCTCTCCCTTATTTCTCAACCAAACTCCATTATTTTTACACCAATAGCTTCCCCATCTCGTCCTCCTTCTTTATATGCAAGAAAGAACCCAGCTTTCGTCATGTTTCTTTTCGCCCGTCTTTCAAAGGATGCGGTTTTTGAGCCTTTCTGTGCCATTTTTGGGTTTAAGATCATCCTAGGGCGGTTTCTTGGACGTTTAGGAGAGCAAAAAGGTAACGGTGATAGGTTACTCGACAAATGTCGAAATCTCTTGTTTTATGTCGTTTTGTATGCTAAGCTCGTATGTTTAAACTTCAGTTACGGTAAAGTCACATGCTTTTCGAGGTTTAGCTTCTTTTGTTTGAAAATGGCGTCTTAGCCGGGTAATAGTTCAACTCATTTGTATTATGTCCGTCGTCTTAAAACAACTCGTCTTTGGGACTGCTTTAGACGTGAAAAATAGAGGGACTGGGTGACTGTTTGAACTGGAATTTTGGCGTGGTGTGAATAGTGGTTGCGGGTGGTCTGTTACGGTCTGGGTTGAGTCCATTGTAATGGTTTTAGCTGCGTATTTTTGTCTCAAATGGCGGGTTAGATGGCGGGTTATCCTGTATTTTCGAGCACTGTTAGAACGGGTATGGTGAGGTGATTCATGTTTGGTCGTGCTTATTCTCGTTTCGATTTTGTTTTAATCCCGTCTTATGGTCTACCTATACTGTGGTTTGGGCAAGTGTTAGCTGCGGATGGTTGGACCTGTTTCATAGGTGTTGGGCTCGGTGGCGGACTGGTCGTGGACTGGTGGTTTGTGGGGGTGGTCACGGGTCAGGGGATTTAGCTACACCCTTTGGTTCCCTCCTCCCTTTGTGTATGTTTAGTGTGTTTTGTTGTTGGGCTTGCACACATATCTTGGGTCAATTGGGCCACAATTATATTATGGGAGCTCTTGGGTGCCAACTTTGCTTCGTTTGAATAATTAAATAACCGTCTCGTATTTCATATAACGTAAATCATTAATATTGTTCCTTCACATATTCTTTTGTTGGATTCCTTATAATTCAATTATGGGCTTGCTATGTTCTATTTGTTGGGTTTAATATGCCTTGTATGATGGACTAATTTATTGGGCTCCTTATAGCTTATTTGTCGGACCCATAAACGAGTCACTTAATTTGGTCACATTCCATAACGTAAATTATTCATTATCGCTTATTATATTTTATTTAACCGGCATATTAAATTATAAAATGGAATATTCATTAATATAATGCGAGTATGAGATATTTATTATAAGTACTTGTAAGAGTCACATTCTTGATAATGCCTTGTATTGTTCTGTTGTGAGAGTCTTGGTCCTATCGGATACTAGGGGTGAGCTATAAGCCCTCTAGTTGCGATATGATTGTCGGGATTGATGTTCCCATCCGTACTCATGGTGAGATGCAAGCCATGAGTATGAATGTGACATTAAAGATCCCGTGTCATATGATGTTTGCATGATCATTCTTACCCCTATTGTGACCCAAGTGTGACGTTTTACATTGTGTGACTACTTGACATTCCTTATTTACCCCTTTCGGACCTTTGGTTACAAGTGTGTGCCATGTTTCCGGATTGGGTTATCTTTCCTCTTTCGGACCTTTGGTTACAAGTGTGTGCCATGTTTCCGGATTGGGTTATCTTTCCTCTTTCGGACCTTTGGTTACGAGTGTGTGCCATGTTTCCGAATTAGGATATCCTTCTTCGGACCTTTGGTTACGGGTGTGTGCCATGTTTCCGATTAGAGGTTACTCGACCTTTGGTTACGAGTGTGTGCCATGTTTCGAGTCTTGGATACGATTGGTATATCGTTTGTCGAATCGGGTGACGTCCATCCCGAGAGTCTGGATCCAGGTTTAGACTAGGACCGTATTATGATCGTCGTCCTACCAAGAGGTTGGAGTCTAGATGGTTTGTCTTGTGAGTTCATACTAAGTATATGTCTTACACTTGTTGAGTCGTGTCAACATAAGTGGGTTGACTTGGTGATTCTATTTCCTTGATTGCATATTCATCCTCATACACCATGCCTATTCTACTAAGAAAGTATTATGCCTGTTTCACCATGATTGTTCATTATATCTCCTTATTCTTCATTGTTCACATATGTTGCATGATAATATGTTTGTTTAAGTGTTGTTTGTTACCTGCATTTCGACATATTGTGGCTGGGAGAACCTTGAGTTAGTCCCCACTGACTGTGGCGTTCATGTTTACATGAATGACAGGTGGTGAAGATGCTTACGTGGGGAAGACGTGTGGGCTAGCGAGAACTAAACCCTTGGACCTTAGTTTCTAGTTTAGAAACCCCTTATATGTTTATTCGTGGGATATCTTTTCCCCGCTTTCTAGACTTGGGTTGTAATAACCTATATTTGTCTATTTTAGTATTTGTTTCATTTAGTTTTTGGCACCCGCGTTTTAATCCTTAACTTGTAATCTAAAAGTTTTCAAAATCTCCTAAATTTCCGCATTTATTTATTAGTTATATTTCCGCGTTATCGCGGGGTGTCACAATATGCCTTCTGCGATATATAGGATACGAATCACGACCGTTTGTTGTTGTATCCGCAAACTCACGAGGGTAATGGTTCTTACACCAACCATCCCTCATGCAGGGGTTAGTAGGGTTGTCGTTACCGCATGGACCATGCATCATATGATGAACAACGGCAGAGAAAAGGTGAGGGTTTTCGGCAGAGTCAGGCAATTCAGCACACACATATTCATCATATTGGTCAGGCGTTCTTATTTTGCTATCAGAATCCAGAATGATTAGAAAATGTGCATGCGGAAGCCCTCGCTTCTGGAATTCAACGACGTAAATGTAACCGGCAACATTACCAAATATCTTACGAGTACAAATGTCCTTCTTTAACTCTAAAAGTTTTGCTCGAAAAACGCGAGAAACAAGATCAGGTCTATTTTGCGCTTCCTCAAAAGGCAATAACTCGCGCTCAATTTCTGCCCAATGCGGATTACATGTAATAGTCAAAAATATATATGGCTTTCCATAACGATGTACAACCGTCATTGAACTAAGATAGCGACGCCGAAAGTCACGATCACATCCAACAAAGCTAGCAGGCAGTATAAATATTCTGCCTATATTAGCCCCCCGTGTATGTCTGTCGTTGTAACTGTCAATGATTCCTTGATATAAGTCAGCCCGAATTATATTTTGATTATTCCTGATATAATCAAGTCGCGTTGTCTCAATCTTAATATACATATCGACCATATATTGTTGGAGAAGACGACCACTTTTTAGCAATAGCGACGAATCATTTGGGCGAATTTGCAGTCGGTAGCAGTAGTACTCTCGACATGATACTTTTTTCTCAGACTCAGAAGTGCCTGCAACTGTACGCAAACAGAAGCCTAAGCTAGCGTTTTAGTATTAACATAAAAAAAAAATTAAATCACAAACCTTGTTCCTCGCTTTCAAGCAAATCGTCTGCTGTTTGTATAAGAACATCATTTATTGGAAAAGTTTGAGGATCAGGACGACGTCTAGGATGGCTGCTAGCTCGATAGATACGTCTATGCCAGTCGGTTTCGCCAAAAGGAAACAAAAGAGGATACTGTAAAGGATCATAGCAACCGTAATAATGTAATATTCGGTGACTTGTCCCAGAGTTGGCATAAATGACGATATCATGACGAGGAGGTTGTGATGAGTTTTCATCATCAACCCAAATTGCGGCAACCTGTGATGTCGTCGGAGCGTTGTGCGTTCTTTGATCCTGGCTTGGATCTGATTTTATTATAATACGACTTTCCTCGTCTATACCCACATCTCTTAGATACACTACAACAAATTGTCACTTGCGCCACGAATTATGCCACGGGAATTTATAATTCGTGGCTAATGTTTGCTTAGCCACGGGAAAAACTTATTCATTATTTTGGAAAAAAATTTATGCCACGGGATAATTTTTCCCGTGGTAAAAAGCCACTTTCGCCACGAATTAGCCTACACCCGTGGCAAATAATTTTTTTAGCCACGGGCTATGTCACACCCGTGGCGAAAGTTTATTTAGTCACGAATTTTTCCGTGGCAAATATTTTGTTAGCCATGAACTAACAAACACCCGTGGCGAGTATCTTTTCTGACTTAAATCTGAATGAAATTTAATCAAATATAATAATATGAAAATACATTTAAATATAAATTTTGAGAACCACTTTGATTAATTTAATTAATATTTTTATTGTTTTATGTACTTTAATAAGCAATTTTAAAATTTTATAAACTTATATGCAAGCAAAGAATTTTATCGCCTAAATTTTTTGATTTTTCTACAAATCACATTTATGTTTGGTAGGTTTTTTAAAACAATAATAATTTAAAAAAAAAAATTTTAATATATAATTTTGTTTATTAAAGTCGTGAATTTCTTTTAATTTCTTTTTTTTTTTAAATTAAACTTTATAATCTTGAATAACAATCTTAAATGATCGTATCACATTTAAAGATATAACATATCAAATTGAATAAAAACCTTATTTCCATCTATGTTAGAGAAATCTAAAATGAATATATTGTTAAACTATTTCATTCAAAATTTGATTTCCAACTTATTTGTAGGATATTTTTAGAAAATTTTGAATTTGATATAAAATTTACGGAAATTTCCCGTGGTACCCTTGAACTTTGCCAGATTAGACATGACACCCCTTATTTTATGTTTCTACATATGGTGTCCTTGTGTTTACCTTTTTCATTACTAGAATACCCTTTGGCGAAAATTCGTCATAACGCCGTTACTCTTATAAGTAATTTGATGAATAATTAAGTATGTTATGTTGTTATTGTTATATTATTTAGGTACTAAATGTTATTTTATTAGACAAAATAAGGATTTAGGTATTTGATGATGAATTGATAGTGCATTAGATAACAAAAAAAGGCGTGACAAGGCATATGGGTACCGGCGTTATGACGGAAGTTTGTCAACGAGTATTCTGGGACTGAAAAAGCTAAATATAGGGGTACCATATGTAAAAACTTAAAAAAGGGCACCATATGTAATATGTCAAAATTCGAGGGTACCATGAACAATTTACGTAAAATTTAACTCGCTGAGAAAAAAAATTTCCAAATTTTTTTCATTGAAAATAAGCGCATTACAGAGAGAAATATAGAAATTATAATCATTTATAGTCACATTTCCAAATAATGTGAAATTTTGAGAAAAGAAACGGTAAACGATAAAAAAGAGAAATCGGTTTAGGAAAATAAACGATTCTTTTGTACAATAGTCTTTTTCGTGTTTTTTGGGTAAAAAAGTGACTACTTTTTGGTTAATACTGATCACTTTGGGGAAAAAAGACCTATAGTTATAAAAAGCGGTCATTACTTTACCGAAAAATGGTCACATCAGGTACGACGGTTATACAATATAATTTGCATAGAAAAATATATGAAAAAATGTGTACATGAGAAATGAAAATAAGAATGTCGATAAACAAAAGAAATAAAAAAAAATGTTAGGAAAAGACAATTACGTTTACTTTTTGGAGAAAATGGTTTGCTGACTTCGGCAAAAAAATGACGTCAAAATCATTAATCAGGAGGTTACTATCGAAAATTTAATTCTTTCGGCCAAAATAATGTTTTTCCCGCAAAAATTTGTAAATCATGTAACATTTATGTAATTAAATAGTACTAAAGGTAAGATTTGAAAAAAAAAAAACTTAAAAGGATTCAAAGTGCTAATTATATCAACAAAGTTAACATTTAATTTCGGTGGCACATCAAAAGAACTCCACAGTTAAGCGTGCTCAGGTGAGATTAGTGTTGGGATGGGTGACCTCCTGGGAAGCCTCTCCGATGCTCACAAATGCATGACCGGCGAAACCAAATAGCGTTCAATTGAATCAAGTTAACTAGCGAAACAATTACCTTGATTGTCATGGTTCCGTATATGAAAAAATACCAATTGTGAAAAATAAATAAATTATTTTACGTTTTATTTATTTAATTTTCATATATATTGTTTGCCACGGGAATTATTTTTTCGCCACGGGAAATTTCTTTGGCCACGGGAGTTATTAGCCACCAGACAATCTGTGGCCAAAAATTCAATAATAGCCACGTTCTTGTTTTTCCCGTGGCTATGTCTTTGCCACGACCATTTGCGCCACGGAAGGTATTCTCGTGGCAAAATGATATAGCCACGGAAATTTAACACTTGCGCCATGAATTTAGCCGTGGCCCAAGTGCTAATTTGTAGTAGTGATATCTGAAGAATTGAGTGTACGGGTTCATTTCCATTATACGCATCAAAATACGAAGAACATTTGTGTCAATTTCTTCAGCAATATGAAGTCTATGCCACAATTCTCTATCTGTATCGAAAAAATACAGTTGAATATATCTAGGCCGTGCATCTGTAGGCAAGATATCATTAATGAAATGATAAACCTGCCCTTGAACTCTAAACGTATAAATTCCACGATTTCTCTGAGCGAGTTCACGATCTTTCCTAACTCCAAAGGAAGTAAAAGCGAAAGAACTGTTATATAACAGAACATATTTTCTGAAATTTTGAGAAATAGCGTCGTTTGACATGAACAGCATGCGAAGTTCATTTGACATCACGTTGTTTGCCAAACATATATCTCCTTGGGCACAACAAAAAAAATTCGATTCATTTTTGAAAAGTTTTGCTCCGCAATGTCGACACAAGGTAGGCAGAGGAAGAACATCTGGAAGATCCGGGGGAATTGAAGAACCTTTAAATGTATTAAAAATATTTGAATAAAGTGAGATTTGGAATGTTAAATTTGGCTAAAAAGTAAGGTAAACAAATTACATATATAGTTGCAGGGGAAAGAGTTTACCCTTTCGAGTAGTAATTGATGAAACTGAAGGAGTTTTCTTTTGTACATGATTTGTACGGGAGCATGAAGTAATGTTCCTCAATAGATTCATATCATATATATTTTCAAAAGATAAGCAGTACTTTTCTTATTACACCAACTAAATCACATAAAAAAAAATTATTAGTTGTACAATTAGGAAAAAAAAATTGGCATATTTTTTTCGTTAAATTAATAATTTCGGACAAATAGACAACATAATTACCCTTATCTATATTTATCTTCCAACATCATCAACTACCCGTCCCTAATCATAGCATCCTTTTTAAAACAGTTTTTCTTTTTTCTTTTCAATTATCTTGTATAACTACCAGTAAACGCTGAATAATTAAATTAAATTTTGTAAATGAACATCCAAAAAATCGCGAAATCTAACACTTTAAGTGATAATCTTGAAATACGAGTTATGAAAGTAGGTAAAGTTAGTTTAAAAGTTTTGAAATTTAAAATGTCCTTCGGTAAATATTTTAGTAGAAATCTTTCATTAATAAAAAAAATTGTCTAATGATTATCTGTTTGTTAATAACAAAATATGAATTTTTTTTAGATTTTTAAAAACCCCAACAGGTAATTTAGTGGCCTCAAAACGACTAAAAGACGGTATGGAGATGCGTCGTCTAAAAAGAGGCATGCTCGTCCAATTCAGTTTTAAATGCAAACTGACAGAGGGTAACGAAGTAACTCGATAGTCGAATAAGCAAACTAAAGCGTTTGATGATAGATATAAAGATAAATGTAATAAAATGGTTGTTTTTTGGACAATGGAAATATGAGGAAGAAGAAGGGGATGAATCCTGCATTATTCCAAAAAAATTAAATCTAGCAATCGTATGCTATGAAGTAATTAATACTTTCTATGGACCGAATTAGATTTAAGTTTTAAGCCCATTAATTTTTAGGTTCTGAATTTTCTAAGATGAAAATTCGATAAGGCAATAAAGTTACGATTGAATCTAATCTAATTATTTTTTTTACTAATATTTTTTTTGCACATTTTTGAAAATAATATGGATTATTTCATAAGAATAATTCATCATATTGCTGTCTTTCATACATTAATTTATCATTTAAAATAATCTAATTTAATCCATTTTATTTTATTTATCTTCCTAAAACAAACTTACCTAAATTTATTACCAGTTACAACAGGTAAACCTTCTTCCTCCTCTTTATGTAAATTACATTCTCTTATTTATCTTTATAATATTAGACTATATATTTTTTTTTAACCAACCCTTCTTAGACATAATTTATCATCCTTTCTCACTGCAGAAACCAAAGTAAATCAAAATCCACCATAAAAACTCCGCTAAGCGTATACGTAAATTCATTCATCGACCACCGTAACTTCCTGATCGTCGTCCAAATCACAACCATCGTTCACAATTTTGATCCTGGACTCAAGAAACTCTTACAATTTAAGCGTCAATAAGTAAGTCTTTTATTTTGAAAAAAAATGAGATTTTGGGAAAGAAAAAGAAGTTTTTGTTAATATCAATAATGAAAAGAGTAAATGGATATCAGATATCATTAGAGAGTTTAAAAATTGTTGTAATGATTGATTGGAGGAGTTTTAGTGCAAATGAAAAGCTTCTTTTCAAAAGTTATTTTGATGTAGAAGCTAATGAATGAAATCCTGTATTGGTGTTAGCATTTATTCTGAAAATGAAGGTTGTTCCCAATTTTCTAAGGAATGCCGTGATTCCGCATCGAAACAAAAAAATTGAAGCATGTTAATATTGACATTGCCTGGGACAGTGGGAATAAATCGAGTATGAGTGTATCCTGTGCTTGTAATCCGAGTTAGCCGTCATGTATGGAATGTGTTGATGCACGACCGTCGGAGGCTTCTTCTATTTTCGCTGTTGTTGGTATGGTCAACTCGAATGTTGATTAGAAGATGAATAAGGAAAGAGATTGATGAAGAATTAACGACAAAATTTTAAGTACATGGATGAAGATTAAGAATGGCTAGATTTATGAAAATCATTAGGTAAATGGATAAAAAATGGAAGACATCAGACTTTTAACCCTTAGAATAACAAGGGTAACCTGCTGTTCAGGTTTCCCTGTCTCCTCGGGTTATTATTGGAAAGTATGGTGTATTGGTTGACTTTAATTGGAAGTATTGATAGGATGGAGTAACTACAGCATACAATTAATAGGGTGGATTATTGATAATTATGTTAATGGATTTCGAATATTTATAGTAGTTACAAATATGAAGAGAGAATCTATAGATAATTCGGATAAAAATTGACAACTTATTTAATAACATGGCAACATTAGTAAAATTTCAAGCAAAAAAAAACAATGTTTTTTTTTATTTAAAAAAAAGAAACTATGCTACTAATAATCTCTAAATAACGTAAAATATTACTGCATCAGTCATTATACATAAGCATTATATAACTAAACTGACAAAGAAAAAATATTTCTTTTATCACATTTTTCAAAGTTTATTAGATACTAATAAAAAATTATAACTATACTGCAGTTTATTAGGCAAAAAAAAAAAAAATTTCCTTTATCACATATTAGTTTGTTACATAGTAAAATTGGAGGTAAGAGTAAGTGAATGATCTATACTATAATCTTTTTTTTTTCAGTTAAAGAACTAAACAATCTAAGTTTCCAGTTAAGGAATTCAAGTCAACTTCCGTTAAATTTATGTTAACTCATTAAATTAAATCAGACAAAGCTTTTCTTGTATTTTATTTACAAAATTGATTATCATTTTTTTTTTCTGTAGGATCAAATGTCATTATTTTTATGTGCTTTGTCTCCTCTCAATCTTTTATGATTGTATGCAATTTTTAATTTGCGACATCTCCTATTGGCTACATCTTATACTTCCAAAATACGAAAGCAAACCTTGAAAAATTGCCTTCCCGATCAAAGCGCTCAACATATTGGCGATCGAGTTATGCTTTTGAAGCTACATGAAGTGAATCTATGGTACGATCATGGTTCAAAATCGTGAACAAGATGTACAGTATTATTTTTTTAATTTTACTAATACGAGATTTCGGTCGAAAAATAACGCAGAATTATTTCGATTCGGTGGAGACCGATTTCCCTGCTTTCAAGACCGCAACTGATAATTACATTTTAAACCGTAGTTATGTAGATAATTTCTCATACTGATAAGATATTTTTGTAAAGCTAGGTGGATATATGAATAAACAATATTGTGATGCAAGCTATACATATTGGCGATGGGGTGAATTTTTTTTTTTGTTTAACATTTAACTTTACTGTATAGATTTTTATAAATTTATTGTAGAGTTTTCTTTTTTCAAAGGTTGCATGATATACGATCAGAGGTAAATTGTAAAAGAATAATTAGGATGAATGGTATAGTAATCAATTGTATTCTTTTTTCCCGAAACACTTTTATCAAAAAAATATGGTGAAGTTTATTTTTTAAAAAATGGCAGAGGATTCATTTCAATGGAAGAGTAAACATGTGAGTGAGAAAAGGTGAACATGAGGTGAAGATTGGGTAAACATGTAAGGGATGAGGACATAGTACGAAGATTATCAATCACAAAAAAAGGAAGGAGTTTTAATGTCAGTTTAGGACTTTGGGTAATAGAAATGTAGCTGTTAAGAGTAGTTGTGCTCGTAAAATATTTAACGTTATTATATAAGAGTCCCTTAATTGGGAATTCTGAAAGTTGAGTCTTTTAACTGTAAAAAAAACTCCATAGTTGAGTTCCTTATATTAGCCTTTAGTCGATAAAATTGTATTCCTTTTAAAAAAATATGTAACCGAAAAAAATTATTGCAAAAAGATTTAATACGTATGATTAAGGTATGAAATAGTACTCATGTAAAAAAGAGTAGGCTTAAACACAACAGAGAAGTAAAACAACTATTTTTTTTATAAAAATTAAATTTTCGTTATTGGTTGTTCAAACTATCACTAAAAAATATATTTAAAAAAATAAAATAAAAGTTAATAGATTATCACGGAAACATACTTTAGGTAAAAAAACAAAGGGTCCAATTTTTTTTTTTTTTTTTTTTTTTTTTTTTTTTTTGCCGCAGCGATCCAATTTTTTTTTCCCTTAAATCAATCTGTCTAATTTCCAAAAAATTTAAACAAATTGTTTACAAAAAGTAGAACTAATTTCAGACAAGCGTAAATAAGAATTTGTAGTAGATGTTATATTAGGTAAAAGTTACTCTAAGAAAACAATCTAATAAAATGTCAAAAGTTAACTTATAGAAGATACAACATGCTTTTTTTTGTTTTATAGAGTTACTAATATAGACCTCGTACAATATATGAACGTTAATTAAGTAGTGGACAAAATAAGTAAAACACAAAAACTAACCTGGAGTTTTTTGTTTAAAGTGAGGAATTAAGGTAGGCTACTGTCCTGATTGCAAGCCTATAATACCAACGCTGAAGAAAGTTTTTTTTTATTTAGTTTGTATGCAGAATGTGAAAATGAATGCGAAAATTGAAGCAAACACTTGAACTTTTTTATAGATAGATAGTGCAAGGAAAAAGCATGTATATCTCAATACATAAAGATGTAAGACTCGCACTTATCTAAAAATGAAAAAAAAAATATATACAAATGCATGCTTCAGTCAGTTATTGTAGTAGGTGTCAAGACGAAAACATTGATTTATGCAGTAAGACTGAAAAATCTGAAGAAGATAACATGCAATTCCCTATTCGAACATGTGTTTCAGCCCCTGCACAACTGAGTAGCAGCTACTGCCCTACATTCAGTAAGTGTTGTCAGCTACTGCCCTACATTGAATAAGAGTTGTAAGAGGTATCACATGCTGAGAGAAGAAAAAAGTTTCTGTTCAGATAAACTTCAAAAACGGGATAAATTTGTAATGCAATTTTTTTTTTTTTATAATATTCTAGAAGATTTGTACATAGGAGATTGGATGGTCTTCTCAGGAAACACAATTCAGTAAAATTTGATACTTCCATCAGTTAAATTTTGATCAAGAATTTTCTGCATACCTTGCACCGTGAATCTCCTAGCAAGAATACTTCCAAAGTTCAACGAAAATTAACGAAACTGGTATTGCTACCTGAAAATGCTGAAACAAAAGTGGCAGCAAGTATTTAGTTTAAAAAGTTAACGAACTATTTTATGAAGTTTAAACTAATTTCACTTTGATTGCCTATAGTGCTGTAAAACACACTTTGTTAACTGAGTTTTGGAAACTTTCTAACTTTGGTGACAAAGGTTTTACTAATTTCCAATTTTCGTGACTTAAGATGTAACATAGTCTAAACATATATATAGTAATGAAGTTTTAGGAGAACTCATTTGCGCAAGAGGTCATCAAATTAATAAACAAACAAGTCTTCGACCATAAAAAAGGATTTATCTCGATGCAAACCATAGGGTATGAAAGTGACAATGTTCCAATAATTTATATGGGAGTGATTAAATTATAGCCAAAACTGAGTTTATAATTCAAGATGGATATGACATTACTGGCATTAAAGCTTTAATTCCTGATTTTTAACACTTGCATTTTGAGGAAAGTGGCCCTAAGACATCGTGTTTAGCTGGATAAACTTGCCACGAGCTGATCCAAGCAAATCTATACCTTATAAATGTCTGTATTTGAAGCTAGATTCACCCGACAATTTTTCAGGAATGTCCTGTTTGACTTCGAACTTGAGTAATGTTAATCTAATCCATCTTCGAAAGTATTACAGACCATTAACCATGTCAGGCAAAGTCGGCCTATTGAGATTATTTTAAGCTCCAAGGATATACTACTAACACCACAAATCATCTCCTTTAAGCACAAACATAAGAAATTAGGCCATTGTACGATCAGTAGATGTAAATAACGTTTATAACTCATCTAAAAATGCTGGCAAAATAAGCAAGTGAGAAGTGGCAACATACCGAAGTTTCAGCGTCCTTGACAGGGATCCCTAGGTTCAGCAAAAAGTTTCACAAATTGAGCCATTCCTATATCGTAAACTAAATCATCAGTTTCACTTTCTAATAGAAAACAGATTCAATCAGCTTGCTACCATATAAGATAAGGTAAGACCAAGCGAAAAAAGGTTATTCACCTGTATAAGGAGGACATTTTCTCTTCTCAGTCGGTGGTTTGAACTCCAAGGGAGATCGAGGCTACAAAAAAATTCAACAATTTGTTCGGCAAACAATTAGGGTGAGATTGCTCAATCTATACAGAGATCTAAAAAAAATCATAACTATTCAATAACTACCTCTAACTATTGATTCACAACACTACAAAAATACAAAGTATCGCCTAAAACAGCTGTATGTAACTGAATTGTTAAACGGGCACAAATCATCCCATTTGCCAACAGAATTAGCACTTAATTATCCCACATGACACATACAACTGTCTTAGCTATCAGGAACATTAAAAATGTAGCATAAAAATTCACCTGATAAATCATTCAAATTAAAATTAGCTGAGGTATATTATTTCCAGCTCGCATACCCTATTTGTAGTGTGCTTGTCACCTGATAAATCATTCAAATTAAAATTAGCTGAGGTATATTATTTTCAGCTCGCAGACCCTATTTGTAGTGTGCTTGTACACTTGGATGACGTAAATATTTACAGAAGTGCAATTAGGTTGTTCTTTAAATTGCTTTTTTGACTTTTAGTTGTTATACTTTGTGATCATGCCTCCCACTTCTGAATTTTTTTTTTTTTTACTTATGTTTCTCAATTTTCCATCCTCATCAGTATCTGTCTCACCTCCATTACACCTCTCTTTTGTTAGCTTGTGGTTGAAAATTCACATTTTTATTTTATAAAGCATTTTTTGATCAAAAATTCACATTTTTGACGGCTAATATCCGTCACAACCTTGTGACGGGTGCATTCCTCTTCGATTCACCCTCGTTATTACATCTATTCTAATCTACAAACATTTTGAACATACATAATACATGACAACATTAGACAAGAGCTATCTTGATTATCAACCTGTACGGAGTATTATAGTACTTCATAGTATATACTGACTTGTGGGAATACTTTGTGCTGCGGGAGTCATTAGCTCTCAATATCAAATTATGATCAAAGATCCACGTTGTTAATTTCGGTCTCAATAAAATCTCACTCCTAAAATTCTAAGATTTAAGCACCCTTTCAAAGGATAGTATCCAATAGTTTATACAAAGGCAACAAGTATTAAGCAAATATCCTGCTAACAAAAAGAACAAGGAGTTGATCACAACTGGCCAAGAAGCCTCCAAATGGCCTGTTTTGCACTCCAAATTATGTGGTTTCGGCTTCATTACCCACAAACGCATCCGTTCATAAGACAACTACGTTCCATATGAGATGATTTTCGTATCAATTCACTAAAAAAAAGAAAAAAGAAAGACAGCGGAATTTAGTCTATATATAAGCATACGATTCATGATAATGTTAGGCAGCTAAAGGTTATAGCATCGTAAGATTTAAAGATGATGGTATGCTTTCAGCTGCTAACTTTAGTAATACTAAGAAATTGAAAATATTCTAAAAAGTGTTAATATGGCAACATAGGAATTTCAAACCCGATAAAAAACAAGGAGTTTTAGGACAGGATCCACCAAATCGGAGCGACGAATTTTAGGTTCGCCAATATACCATGTAATCATACATCCTGACTATATGGCATTTTTTTTAAAATTTCTTTAGATTATAGGCTTCATTATTTAAGAAAAATTATATCCTCACTTTAACAATTCTAATTTTCACACCAACAAAGGTGGAACAGAGAACTTTTAAAAGGTGAAAGTAGAGATGGTGGATGTAATTTCTCCACAATTTAGCCACTATATAAACGCAACAATTCACAATCCTGAAGGCGTTGAGCTAAGCAAAACAAGAGCTTAATTTCCAAAGGGATGTTTAGGAGAAATGGCCATGACCTTCCGTTTTCAGAGCTCCCACAGCGAGTAAGATCAGAAAGCTAGCTACTTTGGGGAATCAATGGGTAGCATGAGCTCTTACAATGGTTTCCAAGATGGGTTTGGGAGTGGTCTCGGAGCTGGGCAAATGTCAGAATAGTCGAACTACTCAAGTATGGATTCGGCAGGCCTGGGTATGGGTGGCAACCAAATGGTTAGTTGCAACTATGGGATGAGCATATGAAGTGGAATGCGTATGGGGTATCAAGTCGGCGGTGGGTTTGGTTCAAACATGGGAATCAGCGAGGAGAGTAGCTACTACTCTGCCAACAATGGCTCATTTGACTACAACCCATGCCCAAGGGTAATTACCCCGAAATTTAGTCATTTTTTTCCCGTCTGATGATATATGGCTTTGATCTGCAGTTCTAAACACAACAATTAACAAGAGTAACAATGATTCATGAAAAAAAAAATTAAATAAAACCAAAATATTAAGAAAAAAGTAAAGAAATTATTTTTATTATGAGCAACAAGTTTGATGAAGGATCAAGCTACGAACAACAAATGAAAAAAAAAACAAGTAAATAAATACTACAAACTACAAAGGAGGGACAATAACAGCATATAGTGTGGGAGTATAAAAAATCATAAAAACTAGTCTTCAATAAAACCTTAAACAAATAGCAAATCATAATATGTAAGCCTAATTAACAGTGTATTAAATCTAACAATTTAATGAAGATCTTACCATTTTGAGCTGAATAACATTCGCTCGGTTTTGGCTAACGTTTTGGCGGTAGTAAGAAGTCATCGTTGTTGAAGTCCGCCACGTCGTACCCCGCAACGAAGGATAAAAACCGGTTTTCAAATTAGGGTTGATTGATTTGGGGAAGAACATAAGGTTTGGAAATAGAGAGAATTTAATCATTTGGATAGTAAAAGGAGTATAATTGAGTAAATCCAAAAAAAAGATGAATCTGATGAGCATGATATAGGAAAGGGCTAAGTGATGCAAGAATCAAGATGATGCAGGTGATCGTTAATTCATGATGACTATGATGATAGAGTGAAACGGCGGATAGATGAAAAGGGGAAAAGAAGAGACCAGATTTTTAGAATAAAAAATTCAATAATGGCAGGACTGTAAATAATGACGTCACATGAGGATAGAAGCATGTGAAAATAGGTGTCAGGAGAGTATCCTCTTTTGGTTTCGGCTTCATTACCCACAAACGCATCCGTTCATAAGACAACTACGTTCCATATGAGATGATTTTCGTATCAATTCACTACGAAAAAGAAAAAAGAAAGACAACGGAATTTAGTCTATATATAAGCATACGATTCATGATAATGTTAGGCAACTAAAGGTTATAGCATCGTAAGATTTAAAGATGATGGTATGCTTTCAGCGGCTAACTTTAGTAATACTAAGAAATTGAAAATATTCTAAAAAATGTTAATAAGGCAACATAGGAATTTCAAACCCGATAAAAAACAAGGAGTTTTAGGACAGGATCCACCAAATCGGAGCGACGAATTTTAGGTTCGCCAATATACCATGTAATCATACATCCTGACTATATGGCATTTTTTTTTTAAATTTCTTTAGATTATAGGCTTCATTATTTAAGAAAAATTATATCCTCACTTTAACAATTCTAATTTTCACACCAACAAAGGTGGAACAGAGAACTTTTAAAAGGTGAAAGTAGAGATGGTGGATGTAATTTCTCCACAATTTAGCCACTATATAAACGCAACAATTCACAATCCTGAAGGCATTGAGCTAAGCAAAACAAGGGCTTAATTTCCAAAGAGATGTTTAGGAGAAATGGCCATGGCCTTCCGTTTTCAGAGCTCCCACAGCGAGTAAGATCAGGAAGCTAGCTACTTTGGGGAATCAATGGGTAGCATGAGCTCTTACAATGGTTTCCAAGGTGGGTTTGGGAGTGGTCTCGGAGGTGGGCAAATGTCAGAATAGTCGAACTACTCAAGTATGGATTCGGCAGGCCTGGGTATGGGTGGCAACCAAATGGTTAGTTGCAACTATGGGATGAGCATAGGAAGTGGAATGCGTATGGGGTATCAAGTCGGCGGTGGGTTTGGTTCAAACATGGGAATCAGCGAGGAGAGTAGCTACTACTCTACCAACAATGGCTCATTTGGCTACAACCCATGCCCAAGGGTAATTACCCCGAAATTTAGTCATTTTTTTCCCGTCTGATGATATATGGCTTTGATCTGCAGTTCTAAACACAACAATTAACAAGAGTAACAATGATTCATGAAAAAAAAATTAAATAAAACCAAAATATTAAGAAAAAAGTAAAGAAATTATTTTTATTATGAGCAACAAGTTTGATGAAGGATCAAGCTACGAACAACAAATGAAAAAAAAACAAGTAAATAAATACTACAAACTACTAAGGAGGGACAATAACAGCATATAGTGTGGGAGTATAAAAAATCATAAAAACCAGTCTTCAATAAAACCTTAAACAAATAGCAAATCATAATATGTAAGCTTAAATAACAGTGTATTAAATCTAACAATTTAATGAAGATCTTACCATTTTGAGCTGAATAACTTGTTGGAAATCTATATCTCATTATATAACATATTCTTATATGTTTCATATTTATTTGGTCATAAAATAAATTCTAGATCTTATGCATGCAAACATCAATAAGGTAAGAGAAGAAATCATTTTCTCACCATAATAATTTCGGTCATATTGGGCACCAACAAGATCTCCTTCTTGTTAGTTCTTGAGCTTTCCATTAATGGATGAACATACATGACCTCAAAATAGAAGCCCTCCAATTAGTTGCACCCAAGACTATCCCTCAAACCCACAAACTAACATGTACTAGATGTTTATATTGTGGTTTACCTTAAATTTGATTACTAATACTCATATATTACTTTGATAATTTTAGTAATCTTTGAACAAATTTGGATTAAAATCTCATCCTCTTTGATGAAGATTAAGGAGAGAGAAGAGAGAATATTCATGAACATTTTGCATGTTGATTGAATGGTAATCTTAGAAGAATTATAGAAAGAACCAACACTACTCAATTAAGAGTAGTGTGGCCGCTCAACACATGCCCAAGGAGCATCATTGCTTTTCTTTTTCTCTTATCAAAAATATAGGTGTGTAAGAAATGTAAGACTAGTTGTAGGTAGGCATCATTATGTTTATTTTATCAAATAAAATAAAACAACCAAAACCCACTAACACACCCTCCATTTTCGGTCCATATACATAAAATGGACTACCATTTTATTTTGTCAATTTGTCATTTGTCACACAATATGTCACATGTAGTATGATACATGTTATTAATTAATTTAATTCATATTTATCACATAAATATCATTTTATGAATTAATTAAGTTACATTCAACAAATTGACTAGTGATACTTGATCACATAAATAAAATGGGTCAAATAATTATAATTCACAATATCTTGTAATTATAATCAACCATTCATTCTTATTTTTATTGTTTCTCAAACAATAAACAATTTTAGTAATAAAGCATTTTATTACTAAAATAAATCTTATTTAATCCCATTACAATAAGATATCAATATTCTCTCTCACAAATCGAATTGTTCAATTTTAAGGAATTAATTAATCTGTATCGGTATACAACTAATTAACCTTTTCAATTAAGGGAATCGTCCTTTAGGTGTGACCTTAAGGGATCAACTGATCACCACCGTCGCACGACAGTAATGTCAAACTCTAGCCAACCAATCATTACCGATATGTGTGGACCAGTTGACTATATATATATATATATATATATATATATATATATATATATATATATATATATATTATGTATCATCCCTTTCGTATTCTTGGTATGAGATTTAATAATGATATTAAAATCATGTGATCGCACTATTGTTGAGGACACATTTCCCAACAATCTCCCACTTGTCCTCGACAAGTGTGTGTCACCAATTCTCTTGTCCTATTACTATCTCCCACTTAATGCAAGGTGTCTTTCGGGTCGTACTTGCAAGTGATCATATCGAGAGTGGTTTCCTCGATCTGGAGAATAAGCGATTGACCGGATTTATCTATCATAGATACCTTCCGAGCGTGGCCACGCATTTCGAGTTCATTACTCCTCGAGTGGCCACGAGATATTGTTTTAACCACGACAAGGGGTGGACAATTTCTATCGCACTTATCCCTTCGACTAGCCACAACCATCATAACCCAAAATATGCCCATTTGACCCCATTTACGAAGGTCGTAGTAACACAAATCAAAGTTAATCAAACTGTGCCATCTTAGGCAGTCTTTAGTCAAAAGAATCGACTCATTAGAATACTATAGTAGCTCTCGCCATGACCAGGCTATATAAATTTGCCAGAACTCTATAAGCGGTCTTTGCCCGACAAAGTGTTCTGATGATCTGCCTATGTGATCGACAAGTCATCTCACATGACTCTATGGCACTTGAACTTGCCATCAATCGCATCACACTCTAGTCTCTTCGAGACGTCACCTCATACAAGCGACTATGGGCTAATACTATGTTAATCCGGGTTCACTTTAACGGGGTTCAATGTTGTCTCTACAACCCGTTTGGATGTAACAAAGTATAATAAAAGAGTTTTAAAGTAAAACTCGAACGACAAATGCGATTATCACATATGAATAGTCAATGCCTGATTACTATTTCATGTTCTATAATCTAATTTGATCTTGTACGTAGTTATTCATCTCAATTTAATTGAAATGACATGACTCATCATGTTAAGTCTATGAGAAGGCTTTGGTTAGTAGGTTTTATCAATTTCTTGTACCTTACTCAACCTTACTACATACTCGTTTTCCTTTGTAATGTATACATTTGCATCACAAAACTTTCTGAGTACATGTCGAGATCCAATCAAGACATAGGTCCTCTAGCCTTAGAATAGCTCCCACTGTTTTCACAGTGTGCGGGACTCATTCTCTTGCACATCTCATGATTGCAAGTGTACTCAATTTCCGTTATAAATATCTCTCATTGTTCTTTATTGCCTAGAACGATTCTAGAAAATCTACTTCTTAATTAACATTGCCACAATGGTATCTTAACCATCCCAATGTGTTTTGATTATGGTTTTGTCAGTAACCATGCGCAATATCAATTGTCAATTGTCACTTGTGTAACACCCTTACACAAAATTGCATCATAAACACTTTGCTTTATTTCCTTAATGCTTCTGCAAGTACTTAAGGGTAATCTTTATGGCTTACTTGATAAAGATTACTGAAATTCGATTTTGAAAACAACTCATCATACTCAAAGTATATGAAGTGTTATACATCATTACTCATTTAATTGATCCAAAAAGGAAGCAAATGAAATCAATCAAATATGTTCAATTTAATTGAACTAGTCATGAATCTTATCAACGTAAGACTTCTTATTGACGCTAATATCATGTGGATTTATCTTCATAAATCTTGATATTAAAGATGTATTATAATACTCCAAAAGTCTTAAATCATTCTCGATGATCAATATGTCATTCACATATAAGACTAATTAAAATTTCCGTAACTCCCACTAAACTTCATGTATAAACACAACTTCTCGACTTATCGAGAAATGTTTTATCACATGATCAAAATGTTGATTCCAACTCATTGATGTCCTACTTAAGATCCTCTCTTAAGTTTCACATTATCTTAGGATTGCAAGAATCTATAAAACTCATGACATGTATTGAATACATTCCTTCTAATTGAAGAAGTGGGTTTTAGATTCACTCGCTATATATCTCATAATGATATATAATCCCCAAGAAGATCCAAATAGACTTAAGCATTTCAACTAGTGCAAAACTCTTTGCCACCAATCAAGCTTTGAAATCTCTCTTTATTAGTGCAAAACCCTTTGTCACTAATCAAGCCTTTTTATTTCGGATTTCCATGGCTCAAAGCCTTATAGTGAGTTGTGACTTAAACATTCTTATGTAAGTCATTTATTCATTACTTTCCAGAAGTAATCAACTTGAATCAAACATTTTCTTTTGTAAGTTATAAGCTCTTTACTTTCTTAAAAGTAGCATGAATTCATCATTTTCAACAAGTGACGAATTTTAACCTCCTAGGTTTTAAAGAAACAACATCTTACAAAACGTCTCATGTAGCCAAGAAAGACCAGTTTCTTGCGACATAACATTCTTTGTGGCTCTTGAATAATTTTCTCCCACTCTGTCTTCTAGAAATAAACTTGTATTTTAGAAAGATGACTTTACGAGCCACAAACCGGTGTACTCGTGATAATAGAAAAGGGAAAAATGAGCATTTGTTTCTTGTGAAAACTTACAAGCATGGTACCCTTACCATTTCATATCTTATATGATTCGATTTAGTGGAAAAATAATCTAGACAAAATGATAAAATCCCCAAAAGGATCAAGTAACTCAAAGTAACTTGATCGAAGTCCAAACCTTATCGAATAGCGTTTGAATTCTTATCCAATCATACATTATCCCATAATGCGTGTTAAGAGAGATTAATTTGTGATGCTATATCACAATTCATTTGGCTTATATCAAAGTCTTTACTTTGATAATCCCATCACGACTAAATCGTGATTCCTTGAACTCTTTAAACTTCTTCAAAGATTTTTCTATTTACCTTATTAAGTGAACATATTGGCGTCAACTTAAGTCATTGGTTAAAGAAAATGATCAACCTATTTTGGATCGATGATTTACAACCTCGATCTCCTTTTCAACCAAAAGGCAGGAGACATCTTGCTTTGAATACAAGATACGCATATACCATTAATAATCTAATGGTTTCAAGAGTACTCGATAACTCTTTGCGTTCATCATTCCAAAATTTAAGGTTTAATCTTGGGTTACCAATTTGAGTCTTGCATCATCTTTATGATTTATCATTCTAATTTAGTTTAGGATATTATCACCTTGATAATGGGCTAGCCATACATCAAATCGTGGTGTATAGGGTCACAAAACTGAAAACCTCTTTTGTATCTTAACAAGTTTATATTCTTATTTAGAGTTTATGTACTTAATAGTCATAATTAAGTACAACTCCAAACCCAAAAACTAGATTTAGTACACAATGACTCTATCTCTCGACTTCATTGTTGCTAGTCGTCATATTCTAATCATCCTATGTATCAAACATAATGATGAAAACCACCACCGGTTTCTAATATTGACGAAGTAGTACTAGCAAAATTTATGTTTAATCAAATAAACATTTAAAGAAGAAGATCTCATTAGATGTCCCACAACTAACTTGTTTATCCTTCAATAATTTGGGGTAGTTTCCTTTCTTGTGTCCAACATTTAAGACAATGGAAACTTTATTGGTCGGGATTGATAGGTTTAGTATCGTCATTCTCAACAACTTTACCTTTAACATTACCTTGTATCAATTCCATTATAATTTTTACTTCTTGAACCTCGTCCTCATCTTAACGGTTTAAGAGAATGCTCCCACTCATTTCAATGAGTCTTTGCTTTGAGAAGCAAAATTGAATTCATGAAGATTACTCTTCATTTGTTCGTTTTAGTCTTAAAACTTTCATTGAAGTGGTTGCGTTATTTTGGTCAATTACGAATTCTTGACAAAACTAATTACCAAAACAATTTATCGCTTCAAGGTACATAATTCAATTAAGTATATGAATAACAATCCATTGTAAGTAGATGTGTTAGTCAAAAATCAAAAACCTGTTTGATAATGAATAACTTTTATCTATACTCTTTACAAGAGATCCTTCCAATGGATAATATGAGGTTTTAGAAGAAAATTCATATTTGTCTTTAGTTACGATGTTTTAATGGAGATTTGAATAAAAAATCGAAATGATATCGTATATGAATTGTGGTAAAGAAATAGAACAATATGATAACGGAATAATGAAAACAAAACATTCATCGTTATAATAATACTTGTAAACAAGTATAGCATTTACATAGTGACCTCTACCCAACTATGATAAATGATTCCAAGATCGAAATTCATATTAACTTGGGCACGGGGTAGCCGATGAAACCCTTATCAATATAACTCGGTGGATTAACTCTTTAATCGATTCTACTTTTAGAACTCTCGGTCGATAAAATTACTCTAATATTTATCTATAGCCCAAAACACATTCGACAAGGGCACGGGGTAGCCGATGAAACCCTTATCAAAAAACTTTTGTTGAGTTCAATCCAAATTTCGAATAAATGTGTCCATGATCCAAACCCATATTAACTTGGGCACGGGGTAGCCGATGAAACCCTCATCAACATGAATTCGGTGGATAGACATTTATCACCCACTTCCCCTACGTAACAAGGTTTGTACCCCGGGGTAGCCGAGTGCACTCCCTCGCGAAATAGGTTTTCATGGTTTCTACTATTTGGTAAGGCCATGTCTCAATTGTTTATTTTAGCGAGAGGTCATGTCAATTTATTATCTATCACATTTTAAGTGAACTAAAGCGGTGAACTACGATAATTTTAATTGACACGGTCGATAAACTCGATGAAAGAAGATGCATGTTTTAGTTATGGCGATTTAGCGATGCACGTGACATAAAATAAAATGCAAGCATAAAATAAATCCTAGTATGGCCTTTCCTAAAATAGAAAAACTATTTAACTATTACATATTCGGAAACCAACTCCATTGGTCCCTTGAACTTCGGTTGTGGCACGCATCTCGAGGTAACACCTTTTAGGACTCAAAATTTAGTCTTCACTAATTATTTGACCATAATTAACTCATATTTCTAAAATTGTTCATTAATGGACCAAAAATTACAAAAATAAGCTATAAACTTCAAATAAATCACAAAATTTCAAATAAATTCAAAATTTGAAATTTAAACTCATGAACATTCTGGATAAATACCATGACACTCATAATGTTCAAAAATTTAGGTTAAAAATTTCGAAAATTTTCCGGAAAAACAATGTTGCGGTTTATCGGTTTTAACTAAAATAATCATAAAAACATGAGAAAAATTTTATTCATCAACTTTTCAATTTTATATCTGAAAAAGATAATAAAATGCAACATATAACGTTTTTCCTTAGTCATAGATTATGTTTTATTAATTTTTCACTAATAATGTCACTATTTATGCTATTTTTCTTCAAAAATCCATAAATCATGCAAAAAGACTTCATTATAGCCCATTATTTTACACACATCTTGTAAAATTTCATGTGACAACATACTAAATTTCTATGACCAGATTCGAAATATTTCTCATATTAACCTATTTTTCATCTAAATCCAATTTTATCATGAAAAATCCATTTTTTGAGCATAAGAACTCATAAAATTATGAAAATTTCCAGATAATCTAAAAATAATATAAGTGAAAACATATCCAAAAACCACTGGAAAATTCGAAGTTTAGCTAATTTTCGTCCAAAAATGACATTTTTATCATAAAAATCACATTTTAATGCCAATATTATATAAAATGATCAATAAAATCCATAAATTAACCAAAATATCCTAAATACATTTTAGGATCAGAAACTTTAACATGCAAAAATTTATTTTGTGATATATCATAATAACACAAATTTACAAGTTTTATTTGTTAATCGTATAACTCGGAAAAACTATAACCGATTTGCATGCAAACAACCTTGTGCTCTTGATACCGCTTGTTGGAAATCTATATCTCATTATATAACATATTCTTATATGTTTCATATTTATTTGGTCATAAAATAAATTCTAGATCTTATGCATGGAAACATCAATAAGGTAAGAGAAGAAATCATTTTCTCACCATAATAATTTCGGTCATATTGGGCACCAACAAGATCTCCTTCTTGTTAGTTCTTGAGCTTTCCATTAATGGATGAACATACATGACCTCAAAATAGAAGCTCTCCAATTAGTTGCACCCAAGACTATCCCTCAAACCCACAAACTAACATGTACTAGATGTTTATATTGTGGTTTACCTTAAATTTGATTACTAATACTCAGATATTACTTTGATAATTTTAGTAATCTTTTGAACAAATTTGGATTAAAATCTCATCCTCTTTGATGAAGATTAAGGAGAGAGAAGAGAGAATATTCATGAACATTTTGCATGTTGATTGAATGGTAATCTTAGAAGAATTATAGAAAGAACCAACACTACTCAATTAAGAGTAGTGTGGCCGCCCAACACATGCCCAAGGAGCATCATTGCTTTTCTTTTTCTCTTATCAAAAATATAGGTGTGTAAGAAATGTAAGACTAGTTGTAGGTAGGCATCATTATGTTTATTTTATCAAATAAAATAAAACAACCAAAACCCACTAACACACCCTCCATTTTCGGTCCATATACATAAAATGGACTACCATTTTATTTTGTCAATTTGTCATTTGTCACACAATATGTCACATGTAGTATGATACATGTTATTAATTAATTTAATGCATATTTATCACATAAATATCATTTTATGAATTAATTAAGTTACATTCAACAAATTGACTAGTGATACTTGATCACATAAATAAAATGGGTCAAATACTTATAATTCACAATATCTTGTAATTATAATCAACCATTCATTCTTATTTTTATTGTTTCTCAAACAATAAACAATTTTAGTAATAAAGCATTTTATTACTAAAATAAATCTTATTTAATCCCATTACAATAAGATATCAAATTCTCTCTCACAAATCGAATTGTTCAATTTTAAGGAATTAATTAATCTGTATCGGTATACAACTAATTAACCTTTGCAATTAAGGGAATCTTCCTTTAGGTGTGACCTCAAGGGATCAACTGATCACCACCGTCGCACAACAGTAATGTCAAACTCTAGCCAGCCAATCATTACCGATATGTGTGAACCAGTTGACTATATATATATTATGTATCATCCCTTTCGTATTCTTGGTATGAGATTTAATAATGATATTAAAATCATGTGATCGCACTATTGTTGAGGACACATTTCCCAACATAACATTCGCTCGGTTTTGGCCAACGTTTTGACAGCGCAAGAAGTCATCGTTATTGAAGTCTGTCACGTCGTACCCCAGAACAGAAGGATAAAAACCGGTTTCTGAAATTAGGGTTGATTGATTTGGGGAAGAACAGAAGGTTTGGAAATAGAGAGAATTTAATCATTTGGATAGTAAAAGGAGTATAATTGAGTAAATCCAAAAAAAAGATGAATTTGATGAGCATGATATAGGAAAGGGCTAAGTGATGCAAGAATCAAGATGATGCAGGTGATCGTTAATTCGTGATGACTATGATGATAGAGTGAAACGGCGGATAGATAAAAAGGGGAAAAGAAGAGACCAGATTTTTAGAATAAAAAATTCAATAATGGCAGGACTGTAAATAATGACGTCACATGAGGATAGAAGCATGTGAAAATAGGTGTCAGGAGAGTATCCTCTTTTGGTTTCGGCTTCATTACCCACAAACGCATCCGTTCATAAGACAACTACGTTCCATATGAGATGATTTTCGTATCAATTCACTACAAAAAAGAAAAAAGAAAGACACCGGAATTTAGTCTATATATAAGCATACGATTCATGATAATGTTAGGCAACTAAAGGTTATAGCATCGTAAGATTTAAAGATGATGGTATGCTTTCAGCTGCTAACTTTAGTAATACTAAGAAATTGAAAATATTCTAAAAAATGTTAATATGGCAACATAGGAATTTCAAACCCGATAAAAAACAAGGAGTTTTAGGACAGGATCAACCAAATCGGAGCGACGAATTTTAGGTTCGCCAATATACCATGTAATCATACATCCTGACTATATGGCATTTTTTTTTAAATTTCTTTAGATTATAGGCTTCATTATTTAAGAAAAATTATATCCTCACTTTAACAATTCTAATTTTCACACCAACAAAGGTGGAACAGAGAACTTTTAAAAGGTGAAAGTAGAGATGGTGGATGTAATTTCTTCACAATCCTGAAGGCATTGAGCTAAGCAAAACAAGAGCTTAATTTCCAAAGGGATGTTTAGGAGAAATGGCCATGGCCTTCCCGTTTTGAGCTCCACTGCCGAGTAAGATCAGGAATCTAGCTACTTTGGGGAATCAATGGGTGGCATGAGCTCTTACAATGGTTTCCAAGGTGGGTTTGGGAGATGTCTCGGAGGTGGGCAAATGTCAGAATAGTCAAACTACTCAAGTATGGATTCGGCAGGCCTGGGTATGGGTGGCAACCAAATGGTTATTTGCAACTATGGGATGAGCATAGGAAGTGGAATGCGTATGGGGTATCAAGTCGGCGGTGGGTTTGGTTCAAACATGGGAATCAGCGAGGAGAGTAGCTACTACTCTGCAACAATGGCTCATTTGGCTACAACCCATGCCCAAGGGTAATTACCCCGAAATTTAGTCATTTTTTTCCCGTCTGATGATATATGGCTTTGATCTGCAGTTCTAAACACAACAATTAACAAGAGTAACAATGATTCATGAAAAAAAAAATTAAATAAAACCAAAATATTAAGAAAAAAGTAAAGAAATTATTTTTATTATGAGCAACAAGTTTGATGAAGGATCAAGCTACGAACAACAAATGAAAAAAAACAAGTAAATAAATACTTCAAACTACAAAGGAGGGACAATAACAGCATATAGTGTGGGAGTATAAAAAATCATAAAAACCAGTCTTCAATAAAACCTTAAACAAATAGCAAATCATAATATGTAAGCCTAATTAACAGTGTATTAAATCTAACAATTTAATGAAGATCTTACCATTTTGAGCTGAATAACATTCGCTCGGTTTTGGCCAACGTTTTGACAGCGCAAGAAGTCATCGTTGTTGAAGTCTGCCACGTCGTACCCCAGAACAGAAGGATAAAAACCGGTTTCTGAAATTAGGGTTGATTGATTTGGGGAAGAACAGAAGGTTTTGAAATAGAGAGAATTTAATCATTTGGATAGTAAAAGGAGTATAATTGAGTAAATCCAAAAAAAAGATGAATCTGATGAGCATGATATAGGAAAGGGCTAAGTGATATCCTCACTTTAACAATTCTAATTTTTACACCAACAAAGGTGGAACAGAGAACTTTTAAAAGGTGAAAGTAGAGATGGTGGATGTAATTTCTCCACAATTTAGCCACTATATAAACGCAACAATTCACAATCCTGAAGGCATTGAGCTAAGCAAAACAAGAGCTTAATTTCCAAAGGGATGTTTAGGAGAAATGGCCATGGCCTTCCGTTTTCAGAGCTCCCACAGCGAGTAAGATCAGGAAGCTAGCTACTTTGGGGAATCAATGGGTAGCATGAGCTCTTATAATGGTTTCCAAGGTGGGTTTGGGAGTGGTCTCGGAGGTAGGCAAATGTCAGAATAGTCGAACTACTCAAGTATGGATTCGGCAGGCCTGGGTATGGGTGGCAACCAAATGGTTAGTTGCAACTATGGGATGAGCATAGGAAGTGGAATGCGTATGGGTGTGGACAGCGGGGGTGCCCACGGGGGCGCTTGGGAGGAAAGAGAAACAAGCGTTTGCATTTTTGTATGGAGTCGCCACCAATGTTTATGGGAAATTGGAACCGTTCGAATACCTCGTGTCATGTCAAGTCACAAAGTAGAGACATGAACACTAAGCAATCGTTACCCTTAGCATTATATGTCTAGAATGACTCTCGTAGATGCCAATGAACACGGGTGCTCACGGAGATCTGGAGTAAGGGGTGAGGGTACGTATTAGGAAGCTCTTTTGATCGAACACCTAATCCTGCCCGCCTCGATAGCGGCCTCTACTAATGATTAGGGAAGTTATTCGTACGTGATATATCGTCGGCTATATGCATGCAATGCAACATCCAAGTTTTAATCCTAACATGTGAGAATTAACTAAGTCGGTGAACAATTAATTTAATCATACAATGGGGTCGAAGTAGGATTTAATGTTCAATTACATGTGAAAACATACAAATGATACAAGAAGTATGATAAATACGATAAAATTACAATAAAGAAAATTACAATAATGAAAATTACAATAATTACATTGGGATAGGCGATTTATGTCGAAAATACCTTTAAAACGAATAATTTGAGAAAACGAATAAAGGAATAAATTAACGAACACATCAGGAGGTGATAATACGGATAATAGCTGATTAAACGTAAACTAATTAAACTAGGTCAAGCAACAACGGAGTTCAGAGACAGAATTCAACCTGGAACATGCGCAGCAGGACTGCGCCCTTTGGAAGAGGCGCAGCAGTTGCTGCGTCTGTTCCAAGGGTGAGTTCTGGCTGTGAAGCCGGAACTGCAAATCGTTAATGTAAATTGGTGATTTTAAGGTTTGATTAACATATTTACTCGGATGGAAGTGATTAATAGGTTAATTACATATGATTAAGGTCATAAAAGCAATAAAACATAGATGAGACGGAATTAAAGACGAATTATTTACATGAATGAACGATTGATTAATGACATGGGTGAATTAAATAGGTTAAACATGATGAATTAACGGCAAATTAATGACGAATATGATAAATAACAGATGAAAATATATCAAAGATCGAATTACAGAAACTCAATATGAACGAATTGAATTTCTACAACCCGGATTGAATTTAATGACAAAAACCCGCAAATATGAGATTACTTAGGATTCAAGCCGAATTTATGATGAATTAAACATGTTAGCGGTGAATGATAATATACATGTGAAATATTATACTATTATGACGAAGAACTAACAAAAAACCACGGAAACAAATAAGAAAGAACAAATTATAGAGGACGAAGGAAGAAGAAAGGAAGCAGGAACTGCGACAGCCTCACGAAGAGGCGCAGCAGATGCTGCGCTCCTTCGAAGAGGCGCAGCAGTTGCTGCGTCCTTTCTCGACGGTCATCTTCTGGAAATCCGTAAAAAGAGGTTTTGAACACGGTTTTAATGATATTTTCGACATAAATCTTACATTGATGATTACAAAAAGTAAATAACAATAAATAAATAAGGATTATACACCCTCAGACTTACATGTTTGACGAAACGAGAAGGACTAAGATATCGATTAGTAATGCTCGACGCGAATGTAAAGAAAGTGCCCTCGTAAGAGGAAAACGATTAAATTAATTAAAGTTGATTGATGTGGAGTTGGTCAAATTGGTCGGTCATGCAAACGAGGCTGGTACTCAGAAGGATCCGAGCTTACGTGGTCGAATGTTCAAGCACGTAGATGCCAAAAATTAAGAACAAAGGTCTAGAATGCAAAGGGAGAAGAGAAAGGCGGACACTCGCGTGAGAAATATGAGGAGCGAAGGCTCCTATTTATATTAATCAAGTGAAGGAATTAGGGTTTCGGAGACTCTTTGGAAGTGAATCTCGGAAAGATATGAAAAAGATACGAGAATTACGCAGAAAAGGACCAGGGAAGAGGCGCAGCAAGAACTGCGTCTCTTGGAAGAGGCGCAGCACCTGCTGCGTCTGTTCCCAAGTGGTTTCCTCCTGCGGAAGAAAAATTTCCGTGTTTAAGTTATGGTAGGACGGAATAATTTGGTTTTCCTTAATATCTTATGTGAATATTTCGGGAAATTGTTTACCAAAGGATGAAAATTATGAAATATGGAATAGAAATATCCGGAACATTCCAGAACATTCTGACTCGGGATTTAACGGTTATCAGAAAATGAAGACAGTTTTAGGCCCGGACTCCAAATGTACTCTAATTACTGTCAAAACGACCGTATCGGCACGTAGATGACAACTAAGAGGTAGAGATTAATATTTGAGCAATCACTTGACGATAATCTTACGAATTGTCACAAATCATTCCGCGTACCAAACATGCGGCCCAATCATCACCGGGTGGTTTGCGAGAGGTGCAGAAATAAGGTATCTACAGAGCCCCCACTTTGACTGAGGCTTGGACAAGGGGAAAGTCAAAGTATAGCCATCAGGTCAATCGAAGATTACAACCTGACGACTATGGCGACGCGAGGCGGCTCAAGGGGTTTGAGCCAAGGACCTGTCGTGGGGAACATTTTAGAGTCTGTCGACTATCGTGGAGGGTCGTTTAAAGTCCATGAGACTACGTAAGGAGGCTCGCCATCGATAAGAAGAGACCATACCTGAGACTTCTTCTCGAAATGCTTCCGGAGGTACATGGGAGCTAAGGAGCGAAGATCAAGCGTAAGGGCTAAATAAGGTGAGTAGCAGGACACAGACGGGAACTGCTGAAAGAAGACTGCTTGGATAGTCTTCGAGAAATAATCGCGAATAGCAGGACACAGGCGGGAACTGCTGAGGAGAAGACTGCTTGGGTATTCTTCGAGAAGCATTATAAATAGCAGGACACAGTCGGGGAACTGCTGAGGAGAAATCTGCTTAGGTAGATGTTAATCTTCATGTCTTGAGAGGGACAGTACGTCCGCTTACTCTCGCTGGGGACATGATTGGGAATTAATCTCCATGTCGTGAGAGCGAAAGTGTATCCGCTTACTCTCGTTATAATGTAGGCGTGTCGAATTCTGTGAAGGAATAAATGCTTGTTGCGACAAGCAAAGGAATAAATAATATGCAACAGTCTGCTGCTGGCTTGAGAAAATGCGGATTGGAATGAAAGAAAATCGTCAAACGGACCAAAAGGGTAAAATAGCATCGGGGAAGAGGCGCACCAAAGATGGGCCCACAAATAACGAACTCATAACGAATTTTTGAAAATCCGTATGGAGGGAACACAAGGAAGAGGCGCAGCAAGAGCTGCGTCTCTTGGAAGAGGTGCAGCGCCTGCTACGTCTATTCCCCAAAGTGTTTTTTCTGCGTAAAAACGCGATAATCAGGAGGCTTATGTTCATTTGTTCGAAACATAATTTACACATTTCTCTCTCAAATCTTCACCATTTCCGCCAAGGTTTGATTCAAAAGCTTGCATTAATCATGACTAATCGAGGTATGTGTCTCATTCTTGCATTAATCTTCCGTATTTGCTCAATTTTGAGTCGAAAAAATTAGGGTTTATGACCCATTTGATCGAAAATTTGGGGCTTTTCCCCCAAATGCATTTGCTTTGTGAAATTGACATTAGAAATGGATAATTGGTAACATTAGGAACATAACCATGTATTTGTCTCGAATTTTCGTTGAGTTTTGAGCCTTTGAATGAAATTTGAGACGGTTTCACAGCTAAACCGTAAATCGATTCGAAAATAGCCTTTGGATCGCCCATTTGCGATGAAACTTGATATTTGGGGTCCTTGAATGATGGGTAAACTTTCTACCATCTCGGAATTTTGGTTTGTGACAGCTTTTTCAGGACACTTTTCTAGGGCATAATCGCTGTTATAACGAAATGCTGCCGAAATTTCGACTCGAACCCGGAACTAGGCTTCAAATTAGGCTTGACTTGACCCAAGTTACCACATGAGTGATCGGGTTGGTGAGAATGTGGCCAAAGGTGGCGAGAAAAGAGCGATTTCAGGGCTTCCGAAGGCTCGAAAATCCCCTAACCAAGGCTTGTCGTCACGTGACGCGGCCTAAATTTGTTTTAATGTTGCAGGTGATGTGGCTTCTACTTCTGGGAGGACTCCCATGGAGATAGACGTTACTACTGTCGAGGAGGCTTTAGAGCAGGCCTTCACCGCCGCGGTGATGGCTGCTGGGGACGAGGTCCATGAGGAGGAGGCTGTTGAGGAGGAAGAGGCCCCGAGACGGGCCAACGTTGGACGAGGAGGTCGTCAGCTGAGAGGAGCTCCTGCGTGGGCTGAGACTTGGGAGAGTAGGCACTGGGCCGTGGGTCTGCAGAGGGTCACCTGTCCTACAGGACGGTGAAGAGCTTGGTAAATAGGAATTCACTACTCATTACTCATCCTCTTTCATTCATTTATATCTCTTTCGATTTTCATTCAAAACTAAAGATAGCTTTTTATTTCAAATCACGATAGGAGGCCGGGAACATCAGGTCGTTCTCGGGCTATACGACAGCGATGGAGCACTACGAGCGGCTGTCGGCGGAGGAGCGGGCCATGATCGAGCGTGGAGCGTTCGGTCCTTTGGTGCAGGCCTGGAGATATATCGCGAAGAGGAAGCTACGGGCTAACCTTAGCCTGGTCCGCGCTTTCTTGGACCGATTCTGGGATACGACTTCCACGTTTCACATGCCTTTTGGTGAGGTGGGAGTCACTTTGGAGGATTACGGCATGATTTCTGGTCTGCCGTGTGGGACCGAGGAGGTGGAGTGGCCGGAGACTGCCATGAGGGTGGACTCGGCCGAGGCGAGGAGATTGATCGGCTGGAACCTATCACCGAAGGCCGTCACAGTGCCGGGCTTGGTGCCCAGCTCCTACGTTCGAGACTACTTTGCGGGAAAGATCCCGGCGCTGGTGACGATTGACGGGAGGGAGACGGCTCCTCCTCCTCCTGTCTGGAGCGGAGGGCTCGTTTGTGGCTCTGGTGGTTTTGTCTTCGATTTACCTCGGAGACAAGGGCGAGAGGTGTCGACGAAGCTTCTTCCCTTCCTTTTCGACCCGAGTTCCCTAGGGCATTGGGGACGGGTCACTTGCGGCTTTGCGGTCCTCATCCGCTTCATGAGGGCCATAGTTCGTCCGGAGTTGATGGAGAAGGGGACTTCTCCTGGCGCTGTCGGACCTGGACTACTGCTGGAGGTATGAACCTTCATTGAGGCCGAAATCAATTCCTTTCTTTATCAAATTATGAAAGATCGCTATTAACTGTCCTGTTTTGCAGGCGTGGGTGTACTCCTACTTCCCGGGCCTTGCGCCCAAGAGGACGGAGCCGCTGGAGAAGGCCTATCCCGTGGTGAGGGATTGGGTGATGTGCAGGACGAAGAGCAAGCGTTCTTCTCACGGTGTCTACCGGCGGGATGTGAACGCTCTTCAGCTAGACAGCGTAAGTATCTTGCTTATATTCATTTGTTTCTATATTGCTTTTAAATTGATCATGAGAATGATTCCTTGTTTATCTTGTCCCAGTGGGTGCCCAGGCCTTGGGCGGAGTACGCTGACACGCCTCCTTTTGTGGCCGAGGTCCTTCGACCTAGGAGCTCGAGCCAGCTGCTGTTGAGGATGTCGATGGGTCCGGTGTGGTACTTGGGCGAGCGCTTGGCTCGTCAGTGCTCTCGGGATGTGTTGACGGTTCCCATCAATCCTCCTAGGACGATGTTCAGGGAGCCTTCTGAGGCTGAGAGGGAGGCGGACTTGGCTGGTGCCAGTGGTGACGCCCTCCTTCTTCCTGGCGAGGACTACTCGGCGTTCCTCTACGGGAGGTTAGCGTACTGGCCGGTAGTGGTGAGCATCTTTTACTCTTCCTCTTGATTTGATTTCCTTTTTAGAACTATAATGAAAGATCACCAATTAACGAGAAATATTTGGTTTTGCAGGAGGTTGAGGCGGCGGGCATCGAGCCCCCAGAGTACCCTGAGACCCTCGAGTACACTGACGCGACCAGGAGGACGACGATCTCCGAGCTGCGTGACTTTGACGTGGCTGTGACGGATGCTGGCCTAGACGATTGGCAACATCTGATTCGGAGGGTAAATCCTCTAACTTTGCATAACTTTTGTGTAAGAACACATTTGATTGAGTTTGTTCATTTATTGAGAACTTCTTTTTGAAAATGCAGGTCGCGCCGTCTCGGTTCGTGGCGTTGTGGAGGGTGGCCAACCGGCTGCGAGCTACGGCCGTCGAGGCACTTGTCGGCGGTCGAGGCCGTCAGGTATGAACCTTATGCCTGTTTCATTTTTGAATTTTGATTTTCCAACTTTGCTTGAAACGATTGACATGAGCCATTTTGTTGTTTTCAGGGGGACCGCGAGCTGGAGCGAGAGTTGACCCAGTCTCGGGAGGAGACAACTCGCTTGTTGAGGGAGCTCGAGGTTCGGGACGCCGAGATTGCCGCTCTTGCGGCAAGAGTTGCAGAGCTGGAGGGCGACCAGCAGTAGTTTTGTGTAGCTTTTTTTGTTTGTTTGTTGGCTATATTTTGCACAGTTGTACATTTGGACCTTCATTTGGACCTTCATTTGGACCTTCATTTGGAACATTCTGGACTTTGTTTGGGGCTCGAGCCCTCAGTTTGTTGTACATTTCCCTTTTTTGGTTGTATATACGATGGCCTGAGTGCCTTTGCTGCTGGGTTGTGTTGCTTGTACCTGCAGGTTAGCTTTGAACAGGTTTGGTGAATGAC
Source organism: Silene latifolia (assembly GCF_048544455.1). NCBI lineage: Eukaryota > Viridiplantae > Streptophyta > Magnoliopsida > Caryophyllales > Caryophyllaceae > Silene > Silene latifolia. The sequence continues at coordinate 224,517,792 of NC_133534.1, forward strand.
GTTTACGCCGTCATGCCGCCGAAATTTACATAGAAAATCACGCAAAACATACATTTATATATACATATGGCATTAATTAGCGCAAAACGAGTGACGCAAAAGAATGCCAAAAAATGCAAAAAATCTGCCGGAAAATGACCGGACGGTAGGGAGGGTTACCCCCCAAAAAAAGAAAAAAAATAGAAATCTATAAGTTAGAGGTGAGATGATGAAATAAATGAAATTAAATTGAAATGAGATTTATTTCCTAAAATTAATAAAAATGAAAATTATTTCCTAAAATGAAAATGGAAATTATTAAAAATAAAAATTATTTCCTAAAATGGAAAAAAAAATGTGCAAGTGCGGTAAAATGGCGAAAATGTCGATGTCGCCTCGAAATGCGTGCCCGCGGAATTAGGAAACCTGAAACATGGTAATCTACACGTATTTACCAAAATAACAACCCGTAGGAATAGGAAATTATTCGTCATGGAATTAGGAAAGATCCAACGCGGAAAATCACAGAAGTGAAGCTGAGGAAGAGGCGCAGCATGAGCTGCGTCCCTTTGAAGAGGCGCAGCAGGTGCTGCGCCTGTTCCCAGGTTGCTCTATTCTGGCAGATTTTTGGAAACAGAAATTAGTATAAATAGAAACGTCGATGGAACTTTTATTCACACAATTCTTCCGTCTCTGCTTCATCTAATTACATAAAATTCTTAAAATAATCTTTTCATCATGAATACTTTGGAGATTCGTTTGAAGGAATGGACCAACGAATTTTCGAACATGGAGAAACATGATATGGGTGCTTATAATTTTGGGTCTTTGTTGAGTTTAAAACTCATCAAGGTTGTTAAACCATTCTTGGATGCTTGTCTTGACTATTGGGACCCGAATTACCATGTTTTTGCGTTCCCTGGGGGCGATATTTGCCCATTTCCTGAAGAAATTGCCGCTATTGGTGGGTGGGATCCCGAACACTTGCCTGCCATTCCTTCTACTTCGCAAGGGTACAAGAGCAAATTTAGAGACTTGCTTGGGTTGACTAGACTTGAGGTGGACCGTCTAGTGACTTCGAAGGGAGTGCGAATGTTGGATTTCATAAATCGATTCATCAACAGGGCCGACCCCACCGTTTCTCATGTTGCTAGGCGGAGGGCATTTGGCTTTTGCTTGTTACATGTGTATGTTTTCCAAGGGCATGTTGATGAGACTTGAGAGGTGATCCCCGTCTTCTAGGCCTTGTTGAGCAAATGGAGTTGCGCAGGAGCCCAGCTGGTTTATGCTTAGGAGAGATTCTTTTGGGCTTGGATAATAGGAAAGCCAACCGTGACCTACCGTATTTGGGAAGTCCCGTCATTCTGCAGGTAAAAGACATTTTTTCTTCTTCTTTTTGTTTTCGTTTTTTTTTTTTTCGTTTTTTTTTTTTTTTTTTGATGTCTAATACCCGCTTTTGGTAGGTTTGGTTTATGGAACGGCTCCGATTGATCGAGCCCCCAGTTCATGTTCCTTCCTATCATGCTCGTTCAATTGCGATGAGGACTAGGCTTTACATGGTGGATTTCACCCGGGTCTGCAATTATTGGGAGAACAAACTGAAGAGCGATGATGGTCCCTTGATTAGGTGGATTGTGCCGTGGTGGCACCTCAAATATGTCACTGGAGTGTCTTCCTTGGATCCTACTCGGTCCGTGCGCATTCCTGGATTGGAGTTTATGGTGTGCATCTTCCCGGAGAGGCTGATGAGACAAGTTGGGCTGAAACAGACGATCCCGAAGCTTGATACCGTCCCGCAGACTGCTATGGCGCTTACTACAGAGAGCCGAAGGGAGTGGGACATTAAATGGGCTCAAAGAAATGTGTAGTTCTTGAACTCTTCTGCAAATGCCTTGTGGGTGTCGGATTCTTATCTGCGATGGAGAAAGGCTACTACTCCGGAAGAGCGCGAGAGATTGAGGAAGCGCGAGCCCGTTGACTACAAGGTGCGCGAGGTAGAGAAAGAAAAAGGAGAAGCATCTGACAGAAGGAGAAGAAGAAGCCGGGCTTCGAGTTATTCATCCTTCGAAGAAACCGAAGATCTCTCCTGTCGTGGAATTGGTGATTGGCAAGAATGGAAAGTCTAGGCCTCGAGAAAGACCTTTGGTGATTAGGTCTGAGGTGGCGCAAGAGCGTCCGGCTCGAGGTCGTGACAAGAAGTATGACAAGAATGACAAGGGCAAGGGGAAGATGGAGGAATAGCCCGAGTCTTTATTTATTATTTGATTATTATTATTATTATTATTATTATTTATTGTTGTAATAAAGAAAGGTGGGGTTTTTAGAATCCTAGCCTCTTCTATTTTTATTATGTAGCGTACTATTATTAATAGAAAATGGATGAAATAAAAAAAAAGGTTAAATGGTTATGAAACCGTTGTGATTTTCTATTTATTATTCTTGTCGAATTCCAAATGCAATGCAAATGTCCTTCTATTTACATTTTAAAATAAATGGGTTGTATCCTGTGAAAGATTGCCTACGTATTCACTTAAAAAAAATGAAATCAAACCCTTGCGCGTAGTTCGAGTAAATGTAAAAGAATAATTGTTCTAAGCAAGAGCTTGTAATGAACTTAGAAAATAAGCATGAGCTTTTTGCTTACTCTGAAGGTGCAAATTTAGTTTATTTGATGATACGAGGATGACAAATTTGTCAAAATACAAGAGTACAGTGACATTAGCTTATTTCAGCTTGGCCAGGGGCCGTTTATTTCGTGCCACAAGAGCGACACGTGGGGTTACACGAGGCGCGTTTTTGTCCCTATCCTAGGCATAGTACCGTTTTAGTTGGTCAAGGTTTGTTGGGTTTGAAAACTCATTCCCATCTAGGTCAGTGATTCTAACCGCACCCCCTGGGAGTATGGATTTGACTAGAAATGGTCCGGCCCAATTAGGTTTGAATTTTCCCCGTGGGTCAACAGGTAGAAGAGCTCTAACCGATTTAAGTACTAAGTCTCCCTCCTTGATGTTCCTTGGCCTAACCCTTTTGTTGAAAGCTCGTTTGATACGTGCTTGATATGTTTGGACATTATGTAAGGTGCGTAGCCTACGTTCATCCAGGAGGATGAGTTCTTCATATCTATCCCTTTTCCAATCAGCTTCTGGGATTTGACTCTCGAGTAAGATACGCAAGGATGGTATCTCTAGCTCAACTGGTTGTACAGCCTCCATGCCGTAGGTCAAATAGAAAGGAGTAGCCCCAGTGGGCGTCCTAACAGATGTGCGATATCCCCACAGAGCAAAGGGTATCTTGCTTGGCCAATCTCGATAGTTGTCAATCATTTTCTTGAGAATCGTGACAACATTCTTGTTTGCCGCCTCTACCGCGCCGTTAGTCTGTGGTCTATAGGGCGAAGAGTGTTGATGCCTAATCTTGTATTTGGCTAGCAATTGCTCAGTCTCAGCTTGGAAATGTGATCCATTATCACTAATGATCTCATGTGGGCAACCGTATCGACAGATGATGTTGTTTTGTATGAACTTTGCCACATTTTTAGCCGTGAGACTGGTGTAGGAAGCCGCTTCGACCCATTTGGTGGAATAGTCAATTGCCACTAGGATGAAACAGTGACCTCCTGTTCCGGCTGGGGTTATCTTCCCGATTATGTCAATTTCCCACGCAGAAAATGGCCAGGGAGACGTCATCGTATAGAGCAATGAAGGAGGAACGTGTTGTACATTCCCGAAGATTTGGCAATTATGGCAATGTCTTACATATTTGATGCAATCGGATTCCATTGTGGTCCAATAATATCCCAAACGTGTGATTTTCTTTGCCATCATGGGCCCACTCATGTGAGGACCGCATTCTCCGTCGTGGACTTCTTCCATCACCTTTCGTGCCTGTGAATGATCAAGGCAGCATAGGATTACACCAAGAGGTGTCCTTTTGTATAATTCTCCTTGCATGAGAACGTATTGGGAAGCTAGTAGGCGTATAGCACGTTGTCCCCTCTTGTCCATATCGGGTGGATAGGTACCATTGAGCTTAAAATTCAGGATTGCTTGGAACCAGGGGTCCTGCGCGACCTCCTCTTCATCGGTGATTTGGTGGACATAAGCCGGCTTTGACCGTCGTTCGATGCATAAGGGCATTTCCACCATGTGATCTGGCATATTAATCAAAGATGCAAGTTTCGCAAGAGCGTCTGCAAATTGATTTTCCTCCCGAGGTAGGTGTAGGTATGTCACGTGATCAAAGAATTGGGCAACTTGGTCTATTCTGGCTTGATAAGGTGCGAGGATTTCGCTTCGAATTTTCCAAGATCTTGTAACTTGGTTGATGATCAAGGATGAATCTCCATGTACTCGGAGGTTTTTAATGCCTAAGCTTACTGCCGCTTGTAATCCGATGAGACAAGCTTCGTATTCTGCAGCATTGTTTGTCACCTCGAAGTCGAGTTTGACAGCAATTGGTGTATGCTCGCCTTCAGGAGAAATTAGCAACACTCCTATTCCAAATCCTCTTAAGTTTGATGCTCCATCAAAATAAAGGTCCCAGGAATCTACATCAGTTTGGAGTATATCCTCGTCTGGAAATGACCAAGTGTCTATCGTTTGTGCGTCATTGATGGGATTTTCTGCGAAGAATTCGGCGACGGCGCGACCTTTTATAACTTTCAGTGGCACGTATTTGAGGTCAAATTCTGAGAGCATCAGAGTCCATCTTGCTAGGCGTCCGTTGAGGACGGGTTTCTCGAAGAGGTATTTGACCGGATCCATTTTGGAGTATATTTTGACGGAGTAGCTAAGCATGTAATGGCGTAGCTTCTTTGTTGCCCACACAAGAGCGAGGCATGTCTTTTTGAGTTGGGAGTATTTACACTCGTATTCCAAGAACTTCTTACTAAGGTAGTAGATAGCTCTTTCTTCATTTCCTACAGTTTGAGCCAGCATGGCACCCATGGCTGTGTCGGTTACTGTGAGATATAAACCAAGAGGTTGATCTCGTTGTGGCGGCATGAGCACTGGTGGTTTAGCCAATATCTCTTTGATTCTGTCAAATGCCTTTTGGCAATCATCATCCCACATGGTGTGGTCCGTTTTCTTGAGTTTCTTGAAGATAGGCTCACAAATCATTGTAAGTTTCGATATGAATCGACTTATATACTGCACTTTTCCCAGGAATCCTCTGACTTCTTTTTCTGTTTGAGGTTGTGGCATTTCGATCAGAGCCTTGATCTTTGAAGGGTCTATTTCTATACCTCGTTGGCTAACGACGTATCCCAGGAGTTTGCCAGATGTCACTCCGAATGTGCATTTCAGAGGATTGAGCCTCATGTTGTACTTTTGTAGCCTTGTAAAAAATTTGCGAAGGTTCGCAATATGCCCTTTTCTATCCTTGGATTTGACAATCATGTCATCTACGTATACCTCAACTTCTTTGTGCATCATGTCATGTAAGAGTGTAGTTGCGGTGCGTTGATATGTAGCTCCGGCGTTGATCAATCCAAATGGCATGACCGTATAGCAATAGGTTCCCCATTGAGTGATGAAGGCGGTCTTATGCATGTCTTCTATGGCCATCTTGATTTGGTTATAACCCGCATATCCATCCATGAAGGATAGTAACGCATGGTCTGCAGTATTGTCCACCAATATGTCGATGTGAGGTAGAGGGAAGTCATCCTTAGGGCTTGCTTTGTTTAAGTCCCTAAAATCAACACAAACACGGATTCTCCCATCCTTTTTGGGTACGGGTACTATGTTGGCTACCCAATCAGAATACTCGGAAACTTTGATGAACCTGGCTTTGAATTGCTTGTCAACTTCTTCCTTAATCTTTAGAGCCCATTCTGTCCTCATTCGTCGAAGCTTCGTTTTCTGGGTTTGAAACCTGGCTTAATCGGAATCCTATGTTCAGCGATATCCCTGTCGATCCCTGGCATGTCTTTGTAGGACCAAGCGAAAACGTCTTTGAATTCATTTAGGAGGTCTATGAAATCGGCCCTTTCGGTAGAGCTCAAGGTAGTCCCTATCCTAAGTTCTTGGGGTTCTAGTTCAGTTCCTACATTGATGGGTTCGGTGTCCTCTATTACTGGTCCCCCTTCCCCTTCCTGCAGTATTTCTTTGGCTACGTAGGGAGGAATTTCGATCGAGTCTGGGTCTTGGTCATCCTCAGTATCATCGTAAACATAATTGCACTCAAGATAACACAAAGAGTAAGTAGAACCTGATTTATTCATATTAAAATTTGAGTAGAGTTGAAACAAAGAAGCCAACTGATCCATGGTCAGTGGCGGCAAAGGGACAGTGGTTGGGACATTTTCCGAACTACTGTGACTACTCGAGGCTAAGCTAGGAGAAACAAAGGGAGTGGGGATGACGACAGGAGGAGGCTTTCTAATGACTTCTCTAGACTCCGACTCTGACTCCGAATCCGACTCGAACTCATCGTCTTCTGGTTCTCCTTTGAACATCTCTCCTTCTCCAGTGGTGAGCTTGAAGAGTCTTCCTTAATTGTTTGTCCACTTGATTGATTTTCTCCATCCTTTCTGTTGACTTGTGTTGGTTTCTGTGATTACCGCGGTGGGGTTGAAGCGATCGTCTTGAAGTATCATGGTAATGATCTCATCCTGCGCGGCCCTAACAAATCGATCTTCTCCGAACAATAGGCTAACAGCTTGTTCGTCTAAGCAAGGTGCTTGACGGGTTTTGACGGTAGGAACCGTCTCTGGAGGGATGAAGTAGCAATTGTGAAAGATCTCGATTCCGGCTAGATTCCTCTCGAGATAATGCCAAGGCTCGGGAAATCCATGAAAGAGTTCTAGGCTTCCTTCTTGAACAAAGTACCCATTTAGAGTAGGGAGATAGGGTCGCATTTGGACTCCTACGTGCTTGCGGTTTTGGACTTGAGCAAGCATTTCGAGAACCTCTTTTTTAGTGGGTTTGTACCCTAGTCCAAGTGGTATCCTCTTTGAGTTGCCTTCCTTATATGGTGCGAAGGTGTTTCTTCGGGTAGGGTTTAAAGGCATTCCAGGGAAGTATCCCTGGGTTTTAAGCATGTGGTTGACCACCAAGTTGGAGTAGGGATCATAGTATAAGGGTGCCAATTCGCTTTCTATGACACTTATGCTTTGGAAGCCCCCAAGTTCGTATACGGGATCTGCAAGAACTTGATTGTTCGACTGTTTTTCGATTATTGCCTTGATGGGTGACGAAGTGATCGTCACTACTTTTCCATTTAGTGGGATCTTGATCTTTTGATGAAGAGTGGATGTTACTGCTTTGGAAGCGTGAATCCAAGGCCTTCCTAGAAGTATGTTGAAGGAAGCTTCGATGTCCACTATTTGGAAGTTAACCTTTCGCTCAATTGGCCCTGTGGCTATGGTTAGGTTAACAAGTCCTACCACCTTTCGTCGTGTACCATCATATGCCCGCACACCTTGATTGGTAGGGGTCCAATCCGACTCTTTCATGCCTAGCTTGTATGCCGTTTTGAGGGGTATGACGTTGACCGCGGAGCCATCATCTACCAAGGTCATCGGCACGTTCTTCTTTAGACAAATTACAGTGATGTAAAGAGCTAAATTGTGACTAGCGCCAAAAGGTGGTAAATCTTCGTCTGAGAAAGTAATAGGATTACTTAGCTTTGGTGGTTCTTGGAAGACCAAGTTGACTACATCTTCGGGTGTCGAGTTGTGTGCTACATTTAGTTTGGCCAAAGCTTGCAGTAAAGCTTGGCGATGTGGGAATGAGCTTGCTATTAATTGCCAGACTGAAAGATCAGCCTTCGTTTTCTGCAATTGCTTGAGCAAATGGTCAGTAGAGTCCTCTTCGTTATCATTTGGTGTGACCATGTTGGTTGGACCGCTTTGAGCAATGCTTTGATATGGACGACCCGAACGAGTTAAGTGGTCCACATCTTGGTCTTCACAATTTTGGACTATTTCTTTGACTAGGGAGTTCTCAATGAGGTACTCGTCCTCGTCATCGTCGGCCCAGACCCCATTGATTGTAGCTAGTTTCCTCATTCTCATGATTTCATCCTCTAGTCGTATGATTTGGTCGACTAGTTTATCAACCACGGTGACTACCTCTTGCATAGTAGCATTTTGAGAGAAGATTAGCGGCACATGTTCTTTGGGTGTTGCGTTGGGATCGCGTAGAGTAATCACCACATTTTCCAATTCCCACACTTGCCTATCTACACTCCTTGCCCATGTGATGAAGTCGGAAATGGTAGGGGAAATAGTAGAGTAGAAGCCTTCATTCTCGATGGCATGGATATCAGTTGCGATTGGAGAAATGAGGTGTGAGCAATCTAAGGTAGATTCGTCACTTGTAATCACTAGAACTCCAAGAGGATTCTGAGTGTTGTTGGGTTTACCTCCCGGCGGTATTGGCCATCGACCATCTTCAATCATGTCTTGAAGCACATTTTTCAACTTGTAGCATTTTTCTGTGTCGTTCCCCTTGCCCCTATGGTATTCACAGTACGAGTTCTCGTCCCAGAATTTGGATTTCCTTTCGGGTTCGGGAGTAGGCCCAATGGGTTGGAGTTTACCTTGCTTCATTAACCTTTTTAGAGCGTTGGAGTAAGTGTCCCCAAGATTTGTGAATTTCCTTGGTGGGGTAGTTTTCTTGGATGGCTCGAGAAGGTTAACTTCATCTGTCTTGCTAGTGGAGCCGTATGAACGACTTGTTGAACCTTGATATCCTCGACCTACCGTTTTGGACAAGAGTCCTTTACGGATGTCGTCTTCAATCCTTGTCCCTAGTACGGTTAAATCCTTGAAAGTCTTGATATTTTGGTATCTCAAATGATTGGCATAGATGGGTTTAAGATTGTCCACAAACTTCTCCACAAGGGTAGCCTCATCCGGGCGTTCAACTAGTTGGGTACTAGTCTTCCTCCACCTACTTAGGAAGTCGGTGAATCCTTCTTTGTCATTTTGGGTAAGAACCTCTAGGGTGCGCATGTTAACTTGGATCTCGGCATTATCCGCATATTGTTTAGAAAACTCGATTGCGGCATCTTCCCAAGTAGCGACCTTCTTATGGTCTAAGGAGTAGAACCATTGCTTCGGGATGGTGTCAAGAGATGAAGGAAAGATCCTTAAGAACATCTCGGGTTTGATGCCTTTGATAGACATATAATCCTTGAAGGCACGGATGTGGTTCAAAGGGTTCTCGTGCCCCTTGAATTTAGGGATATCCGTCATATTGAAGTTGGTTGGCAATTTGGAATTGACGGCCTCATACTTGCGATTGTTCTCCCTATAAATGTCATCCCCCTTAAGGTACATCAATTGCTCCTCTAAGTATTGGAGTCTTTTCTCAGCTACAGTCATCCCCATGAGAGGATTTTCATCCTTGGATTCATTCTCGGAGTCACCTATTACTTCACTTTCCTGAGGGGGCAATCTCCCCTCTACGGCATATATTCGGCCCTCGATGGTCTCAAGGCGGTCATAGACTTGGTCTTGGGTAACTTGCATTTGGGCTAGCGCGGCTAGGATTCGATCATTACCATCTTGAAGTTGGTGGAGGTTTGTTTCACTGGATCCAGGCATCTTGAAAACTGGATAAGAGATCAAGGACGAATCAAAACGCGATCGACCATTCTAACACACTTGCTAAAAGAAGAAATGTTTTGACTCGTGAAGTGGGTGTGTGCCACTTGTGTTGAGTGAGCTTTGAAGAAAGACAAGGTTTTTGAAAATGTGTGTCCTAGTCAACTATAGTGTAGTTGTAGGAGTGGACTCAAAGTGAGGTTTTGAAATGGGCTCGTGACCCGAATCTTGACACGACAAATGGACAGAGTTTTGACTGGGTTTTGCGCTAATCAATGGCCTATTTTTTTCGAAATTTTTGATTAAAAAGAAGGGTTTTGATTTTTGCAAAATCGTCGTGGTTTCGTTTAGAAATGGTGATCACGTAAGGTACAAACATTTATACAAGCATTATAACGGGATGCTGAGTGCATTTAAAAGGGTTTTGGTTTAAAGGGTGGGTTGCCATACCGAACCATCAAACCCGAAGTCTGTGGAGAGGCTCGTACCAAACAAGAGTAAGGCCGATTCCTTGTCCATTTCCTCAAGTAGTGAAGGCCCTTGATACAAACAGGAGTAAGCATCATGGTATGGATGACGTCAATCGCTATCCATCCTTAGGCCCAAATAAGAATTAGGACCGTTTAGATGGGACGATTGGTCGAATGGGTTGGGTTGGGCCTAGGAAGGCCGAATAAAACGATCTAGGAAGACCGAGTTATGAAAACCGACAATTGTCTTGTACAAACTATTCCCTAACCTTGTTCAAGTTTCACCCTTGCTACACGTAAGTGTATTATCCCCAGCGGAGTCGCCAAACTGTGGACAGCGGGGGTGTGATACCCGTCGTTATGAGTACCAAAAATAAGATTTATAATTTCCTATTAAGACTAACCTAGGCTAGTGGTAACAGGGTCGAACCACAAGGAGGCAGACGTAATTTCTAGCTGTCTAATTCTAGTCTAAAGGTAACAATGATGTGGGGGTTTGATTGAATTGGTCTATAGCTAAGAGTAAATAAAGACAATAAACTAAAAAGACGGATTAAACAGATAAAGAGGGGGTACTAGGATGGTCGGTTCATTACAGCTTCAGCGGCAGCATACTAAGTCGGTCTGAATCAATCACATGTGAGGCGGGAAAACAAGAGGTCCTCTCGGTCCACTCTTAACAGATAGCATCTTTCGATCTCGCTATAAGTCCCTAATATCACTAATACTGACTCTCGTCCTGAAAAGTGACTAACGGTCTAAACTATACCTATCTTTCGATCTCAGCACAGTTTAGTCATTTTAATTGGTGGTCTAACAACTGTCCCTCTCTTTTGATCTAATGGGTCAGTTATAAAATAAGCATCTAACTGGTCGCATGCATTCGATTCGTTAAATACAACATTAAAATCAATTAAAACGAAAGGTAACCTCACGTGGTCAGTCGATTGACCAGGTATGGCGGTCGATCGACTGACACGCGAATTCAGTCCAAAACAATACTACGCCGCCTACGCTATAATCCGCCTACATCCTAGCTAGCACAATTAATCTAGCTACTCATGGTACTGATAAAAACAACAATAACAATATGAACTAATGAATTCATGCTTTGAAGTATTCAAATAACAAATAGCGATAAACGATAATTGGCTTTGGATACTAACTAGCAATTCTATACTAATAATGGAATAAGGATAAATCGAAATAAGGCAGAAGAATACCGAGATTGCAGAGGAACGATTGAGAATGAGAACGAAAATTCCAATGCTAAACAATATTCCAAACCCTAATTATAAAACTAAATATTACTGTGTAAAACTTGGGTAAAATTCGGAATTAAAACTGAATAATTAACTTGGTATTCTAGGTCACGTTATATAGCAACTAACGTAACTTTATTTCCTAAACCTAACATAACTTTGGGCTTCAAGATTCACGGTCTTTTAATTCTAAATGCGGAATAGCGATTGGGTCGATCGACTAAGAAAGGCAATCGATCGATCGCTTTTTCGATATATATCTGATAGCTTCGGAACCGCAGTTGGTCGATCGACTGAAGGTGGTGGTCGATCGACTGCTTGAGCTGCTACTTGACTTTCATAATCTCGTGGATTTGTCTTTTGGGCCTTGAAATGCGCACCAAGCTCGTTCCTCGGGTGAATACTTCACGTCAATTGCAATGCAGGATAGTCGGGGGCGGATTTAGCTCGATTTCCGCTGGATTCTTCACATTTCTGCAATAATGTACAAAAATACGAAAGTAGACGGAAATAGGGAGAAATGTAGCATAAACTACATGAATGAGCTCTGAAATGCGTGTAAAATGGGATGTAAAACATCATATAAAAGACACCGCATCAGGGTGCCCACGGGGGCGATTGGGAGGAAAGAGAAACAAGCGTTTGCATTTTTGTATGGAGTCGCCACCAATTTTTATGGGAAATTGGAACCGTTCGAATACCTCGTGTCATGTCAAGAGACAAAGTAGAGACATGAACACTAAGCAATCGTTACCCTTAGCATTATATGTCTAGAATGACTCTCGTAGATGCCAATGAACACGGGTGCTCACGGAGATCTGGAGTAAGGGGTGAGGGTACGTATTAGGAAGCTCTTTTGATCGAACACCTAATCCCGCCCGCCTCGATAGCGGCCTCTACTAATGATTAGGGAAGTTATTCGTACGTGATATATCGTCGGCTATATGCATGCAATGCAACATCCAAGTTTTAATCCTAACATGTGAGAATTAACTAAGTAGAGACATGAACACTAAGCAATCGTTACCCTTAGCATTCTATGTCTAGAATGACTCTCGTAGATGCCAATGAAAACGGGTGCTCACGGAGATCTGGAGTAAGGGGTGAGGGTACGTATTAGGAAGCTCTTTTGATCGAACACCTAATCCCGCCCGCCTCGATAGCGGCCTCTACTAATGATTAGGGAAGTTATTCGTACGTGATATATCGTCGGCTATATGCATGCAATGCAACATCCAAGTTTTAATCCTAACATGTGAGAATTAACTAAGTCGGTGAACAATTAATTTAATCATACAATGAGGTCGAAGTAGGATTTAATGTTCAATTACATGTGAAAACATACAAATGATACAAGAAGTATGATAAATACGATAAAATTACAATAAAGAAAATTACAATAATGAAAATTACAAGAATTACATTGGGATAGGCGATTTATGTCGAAAATACCTTTAAAACGAATAATTTGAGAAAACGAATAAAGGAATAAATTAACGAACACATCAGGAGGTGATAATACGGATAATAGTTGATTAAACGTAAACTAATTAAACTAGGTCAAGCAACAACGGAGTTCAGAGACAGAATTCAACTCGAACAGCGCGAGATCGCCCTTTGGAAAGAGCGCAGCGCATTCTTTGCGTCTGCATTCAAGGGTGAGTTTCAGGCGTGAAGTTTTAAGCGCAAATCGTTAATGTAAATTGGTGATTTTAAGGATTGATTAACATATTTACTCGGATGGAAGTGATTAATAGGTTAATTACATATGATTAAGGTTATAAAAGCAATAAAACATGGATGAGACGGAATTAAAGACGGATTATTTACATGAATGAACGATTGATTAATGACATGGGTGAATTAAATAGATTAAACATGATGAATTAACGGCAAATTAATGACGAATATGATAAATAACAGATGAAAATATATCAAAGATCGAATTCCATAAACTCAATATGAACGAATTGAATTTCTACAACCCGGATTGAATTTAATGACAAAAACCCGCAAATATGAGATTACTTGGGATTCAAGCCGAATTTATGATGAATTAAACATGTTAGCGGTGAATGATAATATACATGTGAAATATTATACTATTATGACGAAGAATTAACAAAAAACCACGGAAACAAATAAGAAAGAACAAATTACAGAGGACGAAGGAAGAAGAAAGGAAGCAGGAACTGCGGCAGCCTCACGAAGAGGCGCAGCAGGTGCTGCGCTCCTTCGAAGAGGCGCAGCAGTTCCTGCGTCCTTTCTCGACAGTCATCTTCTGGAAATCCGTAAAAAGAGGTTTTGAACACGGTTTTTGAAATCGGTTTTAATGATATTTTCGACATAAATCTTACATTGATGATTACAAAAAGTAAATAACAATAAATAAATAAGGATTATACACCCTCAGACTTACATGTTTGACGAAACGAGAAGGACTAAGATATCGATTAGTAATGCTCGACGCGAATGTAAAGAAAGTGCCCTCGTAAGAGGAAAACGATTAAATTAATTAAAGTTGATTGATGTGGAGTTGGTCAAATTGGTCGGTCATGCAAACGATTTGGTACTCGAAGGATCCGAGCTTACGTGGTCGAATGTTCAAGCACGTAGACGCCAAAAAGTAAGAACAAAGGTCTAGAATGCAAAGGGAGAAGAGAAGGGCGGACACTCGCGTGAGAAATATGAGGAGCGAAGGCTCCTATTTATACTAATCACGTGAAGGAATTAGGGTTTCGGAGACTCTTTGGAAGTGAATCTCGGAAAGATATGAAAAAGATACGAGAATTACGCAGAAAAGGACCTGGGAAGAGGCGCAACAAGCACTGCGTCTCTTGGAAGAGGCGCAGCACCTGCTGCGTCTGTTCCCAAGTGGTTTCCTCCTGCGGAAGAAAAATTTCCGTGTTTAAGTTATGGTAGGACGGAATAATTTGGTTTTCCTTAATATCTTATGTGAATATTTCGGGAAATTGTTTACCAAAGGATGAAAATTATAAAATATGGAATAGAAATATCCGAACATTCCAGAACATTCTGACTCGGGATTTAACGGTTATCAGAAAATGAAGACGGTTTTAGGCCCGGACTCCAAATGTACTCTAATTACTGTCAAAACGACCGTATCGGCACGTAGATGACAACTAAGAGGTAGAGATTAATATTTGAGCAATCACTTGACGATAATCTTACGAATTGTCACAAATCGTTCCGCGTACCAAACATGCGGCCCAATCATCACCGGGTGGTTTGCGAGAGGTGCAGAAATGAGGTATCTACAATGGGGTATCAAGTCGGCGGTGGGTTTGGTTCAAACACGGGAATCAGCGAGGAGAGTAGCTACTACTCTGCCAACAATGGCTCATTTGGCTACAACCCATGTCCAAGGGTAATTACCCCGAAATTTAGTCATTTTTTTCCCGTCTGATGATATATGGCTTTGATCTGCAGTTCTAAACACAACAATTAAATAGAGTAACAATGATTCATGAAAAAAAAAAATAAACAAAACCAAAATATTAAGAAAAAAGTAAAGAAATTATTTTTATTATGAGCAACAAGTTTGATGAAGGATCAAGCTACGAACAACAAATGAAAAAAAACAAGTAAATAAATACTACAAACTACAAAGGAGGGACAATAACACCATATAGTGTGGGAGTATACAAAATCATAAAAACCAGTCTTCAATAAAACCTTAAACAAATAGCAAATCATAATATGTAAGCCTAATTAACAGTGTATTAAATCTAACAATTTAATGAAGATCTTACCATTTTGAGCTGAATAACATTCGCTCGGTTTTGGCCAACGTTTTGACAGCGTAAGAAGTCATCGTTGTTGAAGTCTGCCACGTTGTACCCCAGAACAGAAGGATAAAAACCGGCTTCTGAAATTAGGGTTGATTGATTTGGGGAAGAACAGAAGGTTTGGAAATAGAGAGAATTTAATCATTTGGATAGTAAAAGGAGTATAATTGAGTTAATCCAAAAAAAAGATGAATCTGATGAGCATGATATAGGAAAGGGCTAAGTGATGCAAGAATCAAGATGATGCAGGTGATCGTTAATTCGTGATGACTATGATGATAGAGTGAAACGGCGGATAGATGAAAAGGGGAAAAGAAGAGACCAGATTTTTAGAATAAAAAATTCAATAATGGCAGGACTGTAAATAATGACGTCACATGAGGATAGAAGCATGTGAAAATAGGTGTCAGGAGAGTATCCACTTTTGGTTTCAGCTTCATTACCCACAAACGCATCCGTTCATAAGACAACTACGTTCCATATGAGATGATTTTCGTATCAATTCACTACAAAAAAGAAAAAAGAAAGACAGCGGAATTTAGTCTATATATAAGCATACGATTCATGATAATGTTAGGCAACTAAAGGCTATAGCATCGTAAGATTTAAAGATGATGGTATGCTTTCAGCTGCTAACTTTAGTAATACTAAGAAATTGAAAATATTCTAAAAAGTGTTAATATGGCAACATAGGAATTTCAAACCCGATAAAAAACAAGGAGTTTTAGGACAGGATCCACCAAATCGGAGCGACGGATTTTAGGTTCGCCAATATATGTAATCATACATCCTGACTATATGACATTTTTTTTTTTAATTTCTTTAGATTATAGGCTTCATTAGTTAAGAAAAATTATATCCTCACTCTAACAATTCTAATTTTCACACCAACAAAGGTGGAACAGAGAACTTTTAAAAGGTGAAAGTAGAGATGATGGATGTAATTTCTCCACAATTTAGCCACTATATAAACGAACAATTCACAATCCTGAAGGCATTGAGCTAAGCAAAACAAGAGCTTAATTACCAAAGGGATGTTTAGGAGAAATGGCCATGGCCTTCCGTTTTCAGAGCTCCCACAGCGAGTAAGATCAGGAAGCTAGCTACTTTGGGGAATCAATGGGTAGCATGAGCTCTTACAATGGTTTCCAAGGTGGGTTTGGGAGTGGTCTCGGAGGTGGGCAAATGTCAGAATAGTCGAACTACTCAAGTATGGATTCGGGAGGCCTGGGTATGGGTGGCAACCAAATGGTTAGTTGCAACTATGGGATGAGCATAGGAAGTGGAATGCGTATGGGGTATCAAGTCGGCGGTGGGTTTGGTTCAAACATGGGAATCAGCGAGGAGAGTAGCTACTACTCTGCCAACAATGGCTCATTTGGCTACAACCCATGCCCAAGGGTAATTACCCCAAAATTTAGTCATTTTTTTCCCGTCTGATGATATATGGCTTTGATCTGCAGTTCTAAACACAACAATTAACAAGAGTAACAATGATTCATGAAAAAAAAAAAATTAATAAAACCAAAATATTAAGAAAAAAGTAAAGAAATTATTTTTATTATGAGCAACAAGTTTGATGAAGGATCAAGCTACGAACAACAAATGAAAAAAAAAACAAGTAAATAAATACTACAAACTACAAAGGAGGAACAATAACAGCATATAGTGTGGGAGTATAAAAAATCATAAAAACCAGTCTTCAATAAAACCTTAAACAAATAGCAAATCATAATATGTAAGCCTAATTAACAGTGTATTAAATCTAACAATTTAATGAAGATCTTACCATTTTGAGCTGAATAACATTCACTCGGTTTTGGCCAACGTTTTGACAGCGCAAGAAGTCATCGTTGTTGAAGTCTACCACGTCGTACCCCAGAACAGAAGGATAAAAACCGGTTTTTGAAATTAGGGTTGATTGATTTGGGGAAGAACAGAAGGTTTGGAAATAGAGAGAATTTAATCATTTGGATAGTAAAAGGAGTATAAGTGAGTAAATCCAAAAAAAAGATGAATCTGATGAGCATGATATAGGAAAGGGCTAAGTGATGCAAGAATCAAGATGATGCAGGTGATCGTTAATTCGTGATGACTATGATGATAGAGTGAAACGGCGGATATATGAAAAGGGGAAAAGAAGAGACCAGATTTTTAGAATAAAAAATTCAATTATGGCAGGATTGTAAATAATGACGTCACATGAGGATAGAAGCATGTGAAAATAGGTGTCAGGAGAGTATCCTCTTTTGGTTTCGGCTTTATTACCCATAAACACATCCGTTCATAAGACAACTACGTTCCATATGAGATGATTTTCGTATCAATTCACTACAAAAAAGAAAAAAGAAAGACAGCGGAATTTAGTCTATATATAAGCATACGATTCATGATAATGTTAGGCAACTAAAGGTTATAGCATCGTAAGATTTAAAGATGATGGTATGCTTTCAGCTGCTAACTTTAGTAATACTAAGAAATTGAAAATATTCTAAAAAGTGTTAATATGGCAACATAGGAATTTCAAACCCGATAAAAAACAAGGAGTTTTAGGACAGGCCAGGATCCAACAAATCGGAGCGACGGATTTTAGGTTCGCCAATATACCATGTAATCATACATCCTGACTATATGACATTTTTTTTTTAAATTTCTTTAGATTATAGGCTTCATTATTTAAGAAAAATTATATTCTCACTTTAACAATTCTTATTTTCACACCAACAAAGGTGGAACAGAGAACTTTTAAAAGGTGAAAGTAGAGATGGTGGATGTAATTTCTCCACAATTTAGCCACTATATAAACGCAACAATTTACAATCCTGAAGGCATTGAGCTAAGCAAAACAAGAGCTTAATTTCCAAAGGGATGTTTAGGAGAAATGGCCATGGCCTTCCATTTTCAGAGCTCCCACAGCGAGTAAGATCAGGAAGCTAGCTACTTTGGGGAATCAATGGGTAGCATGAGCTCTTACAATGGTTTCCAAGGTGGGTTTGGGAGGGGTCTCGGAGGTGGGCAAATGTCAGAATAGTCGAACTACTCAAGTATGGATTCGGCAGGCCTGGGTATGGGTGGCAACCAAATGGTTAGTTGCAACTATGGGATGAGCATAGGAAGTGGAATGCGTATGGGGTATCAAGTCGGCGGTGGGTTTGGTTCAAACATGGGAATCAGCGAGGAGAGTAGCTACTACTCTGCCAACAATGGCTCATTTGGCTACAACCCATGCCCAAGGGTAATTACCCCGAAATTTAGTCATTTTTTTCCCGTCTGATGATATATGGCTTTGATCTGCAGTTCTAAACACAACAATTAACAAGACTAACAATGATTCATGAAAAAAAAATTAAATAAAACCAAAATATTAAGAAAAAAGTAAAGAAATTATTTTTATTATGAGCAACAAGTTTGATGAAGGATCATGCTACGAACAACAAATGAAAAAAAACAAGTAAATAAATACTACAAACTACAAAGGAGGGACAATAACAGCATATAGTGAGGGAGTATAAAAAATCATAAAAACCAGTCTTCAATAAAACCTTAAACAAATAACAAATCATAATATGTAAGCCTAATTAACAGTGTATTAAATCTAACAATTTAATGAAGATCTTACCATTTTGAGCTGAATAACATTCGCTCGGTTTTGGCCAACGTTTTGACAGCGCAAGAAGTCATCGTTGTTGAAGTCTGCCACGTCGTACCCCAGAACAGAAGGATAAAAACCGGTTTCTGAAATTAGGGTTGATTGATTTCGGGAAGAACAGAAGGTTTGGAAATAGAGAGAATTTAATCATTTGGATAGTAAAAGGAGTATAATTGAGTAAATCCAAAAAAAAGATGAATCTGATGAGCATGATATAGGAACGGGCTAAGTGATGCAAGAATCAAGATGATGCAGGTGATCGTTAATTCGTAATGACTATGATGATAGAGTGAAACGGCGGATATATGAAAAGGGGAAAAGAAGAGACCAGATTTTTAGAATAAAAAATTCAATAATGGCAGGGCTGTAAATAATGACGTCACATGAGGATAGAAGCATATGAAAATAGGTGTCAGGAGAGTATCCTCTTTTGGTTTCGGCTTCATTACCCACAAACACATCCGTTCATAAGACAACTACGTTCCATATGAGATGATTTTCGTATCAATTCACTACAAAAAAAGAAAAAAGAAAGACAGCGGAATTTAGTCTATATATAAGCATACGATTCACGATAATGTTAGGCAACTAAAGGTTATAGCATCGTAAGATTTAAAGATGATGGTATGCTTTCAGGTGCTAACTTTAGTAATACTAAGAAATTGAAAATATTCTAAAAAGTGTTAATATGGCAACATAGGAATTTCAAACCCGATAAAAAACAAGGAGTTTTAGGACAGGATCCACCAAATCGGAGCGACGGATTTTAGGTTCGCCAATATACCATGTAATCATACATCCTGACTATATGGCATTTTTTTTTAAAATTTCTTTAGATTATAGGCTTCATTATTTAAGAAAAATTATATTGTCACTTTAACAATTCTAATTTTCACACCAACAAAGGTGGAACAGAGAACTTTTAAAAGGTGAAAGTAGAGATGGTGGATGTAATTTCTCCATAATTTAGCCACTATATAAACGCAACAATTCACAATCCTGAAGGCATTGAGCTAAGCAAAACAAGAGCTTAATTTCCAAAGGGATGTTTAGGATAAATGGCCATGGCCTTCCGTTTTCAGAGCTCCCACAGCGAGTAAGATCAGGAAGCTAGCTACTTTGGGGAATCAATGGGTAGCATGAGCTCTTACAATGGTTTCCAAGGTGGGTTTGGGAGTGGTCTCGGAGGTGGGCAAATGTCAGAATAGTTGAACTACTCAAGTATGGATTCGGCAGGCCTGGGTATGGGTGGCAACCAAATGGTTAGTTGCAACTATGGGATGAGCATAGGAAGTGAAATGCGTATGGGGTATCAAGTCGGCGGTGGGTTTGGTTCAAACATGGGAATCAACGAGGAGAGTAGCTACTACTCTGCCAACAATGGCTCATTTGGCTACAACCCATGCCCAAGGGTAATTACCCCGAAATTTAGTCATTTTTTTCCCGTTTGATGATATATGGCTTTGATCTGCAGTTCTAAACACAACAATTAACAAGAGTAACAATGATTCATGAAAAAAAAAATTTAAATAAAACCAAAATATTAAGAAAAAAGTAAAGAAATTATTTTTATTATGAGCAACAAGTTTGATGAAGGATCAAGCTACGAACAACAAATGAAAAAAAAACAAGTAAATAAATACTACAAACTACAAAGGAGGGACAATAACAGCATATAGTGTGGGAGTATAAAAAATCATAAAAACCAGTCTTCAATAAAACTTTAAACAAATAGCAAATCATAATATGTAAGCCTAATTAACAGTGTATTAAATCTAAAAATTTAATGAAGATCTTACCATTTTGAGTTGAATAACATTCGCTCGGTTTTGGCCAACGTTTTGACAGCGCAAGAAGTCATCGTTGTTGAAGTCTGCCACGTCGTACCCCAGAACAGAAGGATAAAAACCGGTTTCTGAAATTAGGGTTGATTGATTTGGGGAAGAACAGAAGGTTTGGAAATAGAGAGAATTTAATCATTTGGATAGTAAAAGGAGTATAATTGAGTAAATCCAAAAAAAAGATGAATCTGATAAGCATGATATAGGAAAGGGCTAAGTGATGCAAGAATCAAGATGATGCAGGTGATCGTTAATTCGTGATGACTATGATGATAGAGTGAAACGGCGGATAGATGAAAAGGGGAAAAGAAGAGACCATATTTTTAGAATAAAAAATTTAATAATGGCAGGACTGTAAATAATGACGTCACATGAGGATAGAAGCATGTGAAAATAGGTGTCAGGAGAGTATCCTCTTTTTATATAAGGTATAGATATGATATACCCCAATTGTTACTCCATCAGTTTCTCCCTGAGACTCTCACATCAAAAGTAACACTTCGAGTCTTCGATCAACCGCCTCATCGGTCTCCTTACTTGGCCTCTCAACCACTCGACGTTTGACCCTCGACTTGCGTAGCCACCACAGGTTCCCTTTACATGTAATTTGTTTTTTAGATTTCGATTCATATTGGTTTCATATCTAGGGTTTTCCACCAACTGGCTGTTGTTCAATGGTTTCATATCTAGATTTCGATTCATATTTGTTTGAAGATGCGTCTTATTGATAAATATCGATACGAATTAGGGTTCATATGAGGTTGGGGCTTTTTCGCTTAACTAGTTAATTACATATCTTAGTCGTGTAATTGTGGAACTGATATGTTACGGAGTACTTGTATTATGTTTGATTGGATTTCGTTCAGTTTGGAGGATGGGATTAAGCGTTAGCTGTAATGGAACGTTGAATTTGACTTTGCACACCAAGTGTTCGATGAAATGTGTGTTCCAACTCTTTGCTGCTGCTATGAATTATTTTGCTAGTTGTATTTTTTTTTGTTTCTTTACTTATTAAAGTTCCTTACAAGCAGTTTGTACCCTTTATGATTTCAAGCTTTGATTTTGAGTTTCAGACCTATTAAAACAACGTTATTAGTGAGATTTTAAGCGGGTTCTTGTCTTGTTTGAATGAGTGGTGTTCTTTTACATTATCTATCTTATACTTGTGTAGGATGTGAGCTTGTGAGCCATAAACTAGACGAGCTAACATGACAATGCATTTCTAAAAAATAAGATATGAATGTCGACAATTGCTTACCTTCCTAAATGTATGATTGAATGTTTTTCATGTGTAGTTGATGACTATGCCTGGATCAACGTGACACATTTCGTGAGCAGCAGAGGGATTATTTTTCATTTTCCAGTTGGTATGTTCCACCATTACCCTTTAACAATTATGTTGGCTTATTATTGGTTTACGTCCTTCTGACATCTTTATTTAGTTTCTTTTGTCCCTAATATACTTATATTGGCAAGTCTTATTTTTAAAATTAGTGAATGTGTTCACCATTCTTAAGTTGCAGAGGTTTTATGAAACAAAGTCGCATGGTTCTAAAAGAATGTTGGCATGTGTACTTGGACATTGTTTGCGTTAGTTTGCCGCAAAGGTCTGAATCCAACTATTAGAAACGTAATGGCCTTCTACTATTTATGTATAAAATAGAGCATCTGTATTATTAAATTTCAATGTTGTTAAGAGAAAATTAAAATTGTTTTTACATATCTTCTTCAAAGTAGGCATATAGTTCAGCTCTTGCTAAATATTCATTACATATCGCAAATCGTTGGCGAATGTAATTAGCAAATTACTTATTTTTTCCTACTCTAACTTTTAGCTTGACACTTACTTTTTCCTACTCTAACCTAGGATCAATTGAGCAATAATTCCTTGAAGGTTACTAAGTAGCTACAAGTTCTCTTCATGTTTCTCAATTCCATAGTTCAGTGGGGAAAATATATGAGCTTTATGCTGACCCGATAGGCAAATATTCCCTAGTCTCATTGGGGTCCTTTTTATTTTACTTTTGTGAGGAGAATTTTGCACACACTAAAGAACTTGAGACAGCTACAACAGATGATTTGAAGATCTATAAATAATTTATGGTACATCTAATTGATTTTGAGTTGAACAAAAGACTTGAGTTTATAATGTTGTATATGTGTCTGACTTTTCTATTTCTCTCTAATTGTTTACCATTTTATGGATGTTTTCATACCATATACCTCCTCCTCCTCCCCCCTTGGCTTTAGGCTTTTCATTGTCATTCAAAAGTGGAATTGTCCCCCAACTTATCTATAGAAAATGCCTAACTTTCCTTTTGAACCAGGCGGAGCTGGCAGTTTCAGATTTTTTTTCAGGAACTGGCGCTGGGATTTTAGCTGCTGCTAGCAGAGTCATTAGTACATTTGCACTTGTTTTTGTCGCTGAGTGGTGTGACAAGTCATTTTCATTTTCTATGCATTGTCATTTTGCATTGTCATATATCCATTGCTAGTTGAACCGATTGATTGTATACAGATATTTTTTGTTGATTATGGAATCATTTTGCATTGTCATCATGTGTACGACTAATATGGGCAACAGCATAATATTTTTTTTTTATAAAAAATAATAATTATAGACATCGGATTTTTGCAAACAACTGATGTCCATTGATCAAATAGACATAGGTTTTCCTGAAAATCCGATGTCCATTGATCAAATAGACATCAGTTTTTCTAAAAATCCGATGTCCATTGATCAAATAGACATCGGTTTTCCTAAAAATCTGATGTGCAAATTTTAATGGACATCGGTTTAAAATCCGATGTCCATTAATCCACAATGGACATGACCAAACTCTACATCGGTTGTGTATCCGATGTCCATATAGCGAAAAGTCTGATGTCCATCACAAGTTTTGTAGTAGTGAGAGTAACCCTCTGAATTATTGTAAGAGAAGACCCGTTATACTGCCTCAGACACTCAAACCCGGTTGAACCGTTACCCGAATCACAATCCCTTGTTTATTTGTGTGAGTACCTTACCAATACCGTAAGGCCTGCCTTATACTCCACCAAATTCCAGTGAAGTATAATACCAAAGAGACACTTACAATTTCGATGCAAGCTCTCTTTGTTTCCTTCTTTCTGCCAGAAACCAAATGAACGAGCAAGGTATTTATAATACCTTAGAGTCAAGTTTGCATCCACTAAACTTGACAAACCACACATGCAGAATACATGTTCATACCACAAATTCAATGCACACACTATGTACACACTATTCATGTATACTAGCTCATTGAATTCTTCCGTCCACAATTTCTACCAAGCAAACAAACATGTTTCCTTGAATTAAGGGTTGCCAAAGTCCATTATTTCGCACCGAAATATTACCGACCTTGGACTTAATGCCAACAATTCTCCCCCTTCAGTCCAAGGGAGACACCGAAGAATTAACCATTGACCGATTTGAAATACCAGCTG
Organism: Silene latifolia; assembly: GCF_048544455.1. Classification (NCBI taxonomy): domain Eukaryota; kingdom Viridiplantae; phylum Streptophyta; class Magnoliopsida; order Caryophyllales; family Caryophyllaceae; genus Silene; species Silene latifolia. Next base: position 224,541,826 of record NC_133534.1, read on the forward strand.
CACACCCGAGTTAGTATCCAGTCCTCACCCTAACTCACAACCACGGTCAATGCACCGTGTACAACCGCAACCGAGTCACCGCGTCAAATGACTCTGGAGAGGGACCTCCACCTCTCCACCCCTCCACCCTTTTACCAGCAGGAATTTTACCCTTGCTCTCGTCTGCAACCTGGAAACAATTTACCTTCGTCGCCTCTACCGCGAACGAAACACGTCGACGTCTTTTCCGTTCCCATTCACCCGTTGAGGTCTTCACCGCCAGACGGTACAAACCACGATGCAACTCCCCCTTCATGAGGACCATACTACCCTTAGTCACCTTCACCACTCTCCCATGAGTTTTAGACTCATAACCTTGGGAGTCCAACTGACTAAGTGAGATTAGATTCCGCCGCAACTTTGGAACATAAGCTACCTTGTCCAAAGTATGCACCACCCTTTGTTTCCCTCTTTCTGACAGAAACCAAATGAACGAGCAAGGTATTTATAATACCTTAGAGTCAAGTTTGCAGCCACTAAACTTGACAAACCAAACATGCAGAATACATGTTCATACCATAAATTCAATGCACACACTATTCATGTATACTAGCTCATTGAATTCTTCCGTCCACAATTTCTACCAAGCAAACAAACATGTTTACTTGAATTAAGGGTTGCCAAAGTCCATTATTTCGCACCGAAATATTACCGAGCTTTACCGCAAGAATACAAGACCACAAAATTATAATCAATCAAAGCAAAATTTATACACATATCCATCTAATCCATCTATTAGTCAAAATGTCAAATACACCATACTATTATTTCCATACCTACATACATTATTCAAATACAATAAAAAGTTACTAGTAATCATTCAACAAAGTAATATTACTGGATTGTAACTCATATACGGAGTACAAAGCAATTACTTGCAAAGTTTCACGCTTAATTCAATAAAGCTATTATTTTGATTATAAAACGCATAAAAGGAGTAACAATTAAAACAACCCGATAACAAATCAGCGGAGGTTTGATGGAGTGGCAGTCTGGTGACACTTGAGGTCAGAACACATGACATGGTGATTTATGAAGAATTTGAAATTGAGAATTATGAGAGTAAAATTGAAAAGGGTTGATAACTCTACCAAAAATTTAGGAGTCGTTTGGTTACATACGGGAACTTACAATGCCTAGAAAGTGTCATATCACATGATTTTAGAATTCATGTGAATTAGAAAATGTTGTTTGGTTACATGTAGGCATTCCCACTTACCTAGGGGGATCTAGGTAAGCAACTTCCTCCATTATGGAGGAATTGGAATTCATGGGAAGTTTCAATTCATGTGAATTGAGGTAACCAAACAACCTACCCATTTTGCAATTCACATGAATTAAAGTTCCTGTGTAATTTAGTGGGCAACCAAACGACCCCTTAAACTGAAATTTAATTGTTTTTTGCTTATTAAGATTTAGAATCAATAAGGAAGTAGCAGAGAATAATCTTGGTAATTGTGATAATTAAACGTGATTAATGTTATGAATATTGCGGAGTATTATAATATGAATGTTCATATCTTATAGGATTATAGAATATATTATCTTATAAAAACACTTCCCATTGTATGTGTATACCCCTCATAATGTAATAAGAATACAGTTTTGTCTCCCTTACAATCTACATAGTATAAAAGATGAGTTTTTTAAAAGATTCCTATTGGCTGTTACAATTTTTTTTTTCTGACGTGCAGACCGCCATGATCTCTACATAATTAATTACACTCTTCTTTACCAGATTTTATTTACTTAAGATTACATTTACACAAAATCATACATTATACAAATACACATTAATAAATTACAATTACGAAAAATTAATAAAATTTTCAAATAATCGTCCTCCTACTTTTAACCTGAACAAATAAAATGTGAACAATGCATATTGATTAATCATCCGGAATGAGTAGTTAAATTCATTGTGTAAATAAAAAAAATCAGTATAACTATTATATTCCAAAATCACAAATACAGAGTATATTATTTCTTAACATTTTAACAACAAAATATATTGATATGTCATTTTTTTAAATTTTCGTACATAAACAATATAGTTGATGCGTGTCTAATATATGATTTTTTGCACCTCATTTCACACGCATTTTAGAGCTCAATTAAGTAGTTTATGCTACTATTTCCTTTGTTTCGTGTATTTCTTCTTTTTCGTGTGATTTTGTAGGAATGTGAAGAATATGGCGGAAAATGGACCAAATCTGCCCCGGAGTGTTTAGCATAGGATTTGACATGAAGTATTGACTCGAGGAATGAGCTTGGTGCGCGTTTCAAGGCCTAAAGATAGCAAAAGCATGGGTGCGTACGAGTTTAACAAGCAAAGAGCCACTCCACGATTTTGCAGCCTGCTTCAGATGGCAATATCTCGAGTTCTAGAGCTGATAATCGAGTGATTCTAATTGGACGTGAAAGCTTATCCTCTTAGCTTTCCAACGCCGCATAGAACGCCTGATTTGACCAAGTAACGAAGAAATGGCAGCTGTTTTAAGATCAGTGCGCGCTGCAGGAATCGTCAAAATGCAATTCTGTATAGCACTCTTGGTCGATCGACTGGTGCAAGTGGTCGATCGACCACCCCACGAGCTGATGCGTGAATTAAAAGACGAGAAGCCCATTGTACTTAAGTTTAGGAAATTAGGTTACGTTACTTCTTCTATATAACGTAACACAACTCTCCTGTATCAGGCATCTAGTTTTCAGATTACTTTACTTTAGGTTTTCATTCACATTCAATTTATCAATAAAGTTCTCATTGCTTTTGGATCTATTCTTCGCTTGTTGCAATTTCGGTAATCCTTGTTCCTTTATTTCAGTTTGTTCTTACTGTTTTATTAGTTTAGAATTGCTAGTTAGGATTCCCAAAGCCGTTTTATTGATTCATGTTAGTTATTTGTTTAATTATTTCAATTATGAATTCTTATGCTTTAATTCCGAATTTCATTGTTGTTATTACTTTCAGTATGTCTAGCTAAATCACCATTGCTAAGATGTAGGGGAGCTATAGCGTAGATGGCATAAATTATAGGCGATTTCGATTCATGGTATGGTCGATCGACCGGTACCCATGGTCGATCGACTGGTTACGCGTCTGGTTTTGCTTTGTTTGTTTCGTTAATTGGTACCGGTCGATCGACTGGTTACGCGTCTGGTTTTGCTTTGTTTGTTTCGTTAAGTGCTTTATCTTTCAATGAGACCGAAAGGAGACTTGATAGATGCTTGAACTTGACCATCCCGTAGATCGAGAGATAGGAATGGACAATAATTAACGAATTAAAACGACTAAATTGCTAAGATCAAGAGATAACGTGATTTAGTTTGCTTTAGGAATCATTAATCAAGAACGAGAGTTAGTATTAATGAGTCCTAGGGATAAGTAGTATAGGCCGAGAGGTAGCTACTGTTTAACATGGACCGAGAGGACTTGTTTTCCCCATCTTTCGCGACCGTATTTCGAATTTACCTAGGATTATGTGCCATCGCAGCTATAGTGAACCGACCGTCTTAGCATTTCTTTTATCATAGTTTACATCTTTTGCTACTTTTATTTATTTATTTAATTTATGTTATTAGTTTTAGAATTTATTCACATCAAAACCCCCACAATGTTACCGACAATGATGAAATATATAGCAACTATTATCTCCCTACCTCCCTGCGGATCGACCCTTACTACCGCTTGCTAGTTGTAGTTCGGAATTTATAAATATTATTTTTGGTACTCACTTCCACGGGTATCAATAGTAGAGGTAGATAAAAAAAAATTCGTAGAAAATAGATTACTCCGTAAGAGAGTTTTTTTTTTTAAAATCGAAAATATATAAACTTTCAAATAAATGAAAGCAAATATAAAAAGAACTAAATATAACATAACCAGTATAATACAAGTAGATTTGAAAAAGTTCCCGTTCCTAATCGAAAAAATATAAACTTTAAAATAAATACAAAGAAATATAAAAAGGAGGAAATATAAGTTTCGTATCATACTTACAAGAAGTTCTTCCGATTATTCACTTTAATTAGCTTTAATGTTAAAAGTCAAATCCTTTAAATTTGAATGAGATTAACATATGGAAAAATACTTAAAAAACAGAAATAATTAAAGACAACAATATTTAAACAACGTTTTTAAAAAGTCTGAAAGACATCATAATTATTCATAATAATTGAAGAATAGTGAAAAAAAAAAAAAAAGGAAAAACAGTGAATTACTGTAAAAAAAAAATAACAATACTGCATGGAAGAAAAAAAATCAATTTTAAAGAAATCAATAGTCGGAAATACATAAAGATCGACCTTTTTGCATCATACATATAATTTCGATAATTGACTGCAAATGTCGTTATATGAGTGTGGACAGCGGGGGTGCCCACGGGGGCGCTTGGGAGGAAGAGAACAAGCGTTTGCATTTTTGTTGGAGTCGCCACCAATTTTTATGGGAAATTGGAACCGTTCGAATACCTCGTGCCATGTCAAGACACAAAGTAGAGACATGAACACTAAGCAATCGTTACCCTTAGCATTCTATGTCTAGAATGACTCTCGTGGATGCCAATGAACACGGATGTTCACAGAGATCTGGATTAAGGGGTGAGGGTGTTGGAGCTTGTGTCCTCCACAAATTAGTGTGATAACATTTGTAAATCTCTTACAGGTTCACAAGGGTATACTTCGTATATTTAATCAGTTGATTTACGTTTACCTAATAACGGTTGGCTTGCTAGAAAGTTTGACGTTATTATCATACAGATGACGGTGATCAACTGGTCCCTAAAGGTCACACCTATAGGACGTGTTTGAGAAATGTGGTTATAAAAATATAATTACATTGATGCCCAAAATGACTAAAAAGTTAGTCAATGTGTTGATGAGATAATTATTTAATAAAATTAAATAATATTAAGTTGAGACGAATTAACTGTTAATTCGTAAATTAAATATAATAAGTTATATTTAAATTAAATATATATAAGGTTAGTTTGGACGAATTAATCTGTTAATTCGTAGTTAAATATAATCAGTTGTATTTAATATCAACAAGTTGAATGTGTCATAGTGGTAATAGTGAGGGTACACAAGCTAAGAGGTCATGGGTTCGATCCTCACTAGATGACAATGTAACACACTTTATATATTTTTGGAAAGACCAAAATAAGGAGAAAAATACTCCTTATTTCGGTTCACTTGGCCGAAATTAGGGAAAGTTTTCCTTTTCCTAATTGACTCTAAGTTTTGGTCTGTATAAAAAGAAAGGGAGAGAATTATTTCTACCCTAATGCTTTTTCTTGACCTAGCCTCCTCTTTCTCATCACAAGAACACAAAGACAATTAAATTTTACAGAAAATTTTAGATTGATTTCTAGCATAATCAAAGGGCATATCTCAGATCGTCTTGGGTGCAACTAATAGGCGAATATCAATTTTGATATTGTTCTTAGGCCATATTTTGCTAGGACCGAAGGTTAATTCTAAATCCTTTATACTTTGTTTATGTATTTTGTTTATGACCATTGATCATCATTGTTAAATTCGTTATAATCCTTCTAAATTAAGGGAAGTATACAGATTATTTCCCACAAGTGGTATCAGAGAACTAGGCCACAATTTTAATTTTGATGATTTTCATAAATTTTGTATGTAAACTATAACCTAATTTTCGAGAAAATAAATTAGGGTTTCGTTTTTTTCGGTTGAAAATTTTTTTTAGCCGAGATTTTTTTTCTTTCGGCCTGTTTTTTTATTTCGTTTTTCCTTTTGTTTGATGATTTATATTCAATTTCTTTTGATCATATCATTGTTTTAATTGGTTAAAATTATCATATGAAGTATTGGGAAATTTTGATTTAATGCAGATTAAGTTAGAATAGATATAGTATCATCATGTCATTGATACAAGAACTTGTTTTTGCTATATAGTTTTAGCATATAAGATTAATCATGATTGTTAATTCATTTGCTAAACCATGTTCTATTAGCAACTATAAACTTTGTTCTTCATCAATTTTTGTATTAGGGCTTTTTGCCGCAAAAGGAAAATAATTTTGACGGCTCAATTTTTTAGGTATGCCGTGGAAAAAAAAAACGTTTTTAGGTTATTTTTTTTCTCTATTACCGAATCAAAAAAAAAGAAAAGAAGGAAAGTTTTTTTTTCGAAAAAAAAAAAAATTTGGAAAGTTTTTTTTTCCTTTTCTTAATTGCCGAATAAAAAAAAGGGAAGGGGCTGTTTTTTTTTTATGATCAGCCGTGAAGTAGCTGTTAAAAATAATAAAAAAAAAATTTTGTTTATTTTTTTTCAGCCGAACCAATTTTAATTGGTTTTTGTTTTTTATTTTATTTTTGGCCAATTAGTTATTGTGAATCGGTTCACAAATTAAAGATACCGAGTTATTTTAAAGCGGTTTAAAATTTTGACGGATAGAATTCATATTACAAGTTTAATATGGATTGAAATGAAATTAATGTGATTAAATTGCGGAATTGTCACTTAATTTAATTTAAATAGGTGGTTTGGATAAATTAATCAACATAATTATTGTATTGTATTATGTATGTTTAATTTATTTTAGTTGATGCTTTTATTTTTGTTGAATGAATCGAATGAATGAATTTTATTTACGTATTTAATTTTTGCAATCGGTTGTATTATGTAACACTTAGTGTGGCCTTAGTCAAATTATGTTTTCGTAATGAAGGAAACATGATTTTTATGTAATTATGAGATCTCGAATCTCCTTTATTTTAGTTTTGGGTTTTGAAATTAGAATGTAATTAATAGGTCAATTATGTAATTTTATTTATTGTAATTTCAAAGAAGACTAAAGATGAAGATTCAAGCTCACTCCCGCTACATGGATCAAGATGGAACATCAAGACAAGATTCTCGGGTCCAAGGATGGATTCCAAACTTGTATTTATTGTTCATTTTGATAGGATAGGCCACACTAGGACTTTTACTGTTTTTTTTTTTACGTTTTTCATTTTATTGCTTTTCATTCACATGCTAGTAATTGCATCATATTCCGCCTAAAACCAAACCACCTACTACTAAAATGCATGAAAATTGACTCATATAGGTTGTATGTTAGTTTTCATGGACATGCGAAGTCACAAGATCTTTAAGCCATCACCTTAGTTTAAATCATTCTCGCATGCTAGATTATAGTTCACTTAAAATGAATTAAAAAGTTGATGGGATCTTCCTCTAAAACGGAAATTGAGATTAGTCTTTATAAGGGCAAACATCTAAGAATCCCTTCTTCGTCGGTAGGCCTAATATGACCCCTTCTACGTTGGGTAAGTAGTTGTGTTGACTTAGTTTACCTCAACATTGTAGTCCGAAGAGTTTCTCGTGATTATGATGGACTAAAGATAGTATTTACAGAAATTTATCGACCAAGAATTCTAACGGTAGAATTAGCTAACAGGTTAGCATATCAATTTACAGAGAATTGAGTCTTGGGGTCATTTATATAATTCTTGAGGGAGGTCAATTGTATAAAACTTTTTGAGTCTTCGCGTTATGACATTAGTTCATTAGACTTAAAATAAAAACGATGCATGCTTATTATTTTATTCTTCTTTCGCAGTGTAGAACACGCTTATTATCAAAAATACTGTTATAACAAATGGCTGGAAATAACGCAATCCCAATGCCTAGTGCCACACTAGATCGTTCGTCCTGGCTTAAAATGTTCATGGACCAAATGAATCAGTCCACTCGACTGAAGAATTATGGGTCCAATTTTGCGGACTGGGAGGCGGCACTACGGAATGTCTCATCTGGCGACGGTAAGCTCGGGTATTTAATCGAGCCAATACCGGTCAACCCAGGCCCAAATGCAGGAGTCAACGAGTCACTCACTTATAGTGATTTCGTTATGGAAGCGGGTGCGATAAAGAACGTACTCATCTTTGCAATGGAAACCAATTTGCAGAGACGCTTCATTGCCCAAGGTGCAAACAAGATTTTCACCACGCTCACTAATGAGTTCTCAAAGGCACCGAGAATCATCACATATGAGCATACCTGTCGCCTCTTTGATGCGAAACTCCAGAAGGGCCAACCGGTTAGCCCACACATTCTTCACATGATTGAGAATGTCGAGAAGCTGGAGGCACTGAATTGTAAAATCAGTGAGAGCATTGTCATTGACCGAATGCTTCATTCTCTTCACGATGGTTTTGCCCTTTTCAGGGCGAACTACTATATGAACGACTTGAAAAAGAGTCCTCGTGAGCTACACTCCCTTCTTGTACAGACCGAGAAGAATATGAAATTGAGTGGGAGCGTGAAGCAGGATGTTCTCACGATTTACAACAAAGGTAAGGGTAAGGGCAAGGCTCATGGCGACCTAGCTGTAGGTAAGCCAAAGTTCAAGAAGCCAGGAAACGGTAAGAGTGGGCCTGGTGAGACTAGTGGCTCACAGGGCAAGACAAAGAGCAAGGGCGGTGACATTGAGTGCCACCATTGTCACAAGACTGGACATTGGAGGAGGAACTGTCCCGTGTACCGTGAGGACATAAAAGCGAGGCGCGTCGTTCTGTTGGTATGTCATCTTATATTCATATGATTGAGATAAACCATGCAAGTTTCGGAACTTGGGTACTTGATACTGGTTGTGGTTCTCATTTGTGTAATTATTTACAGGACCTAAAGAACATCATGCCTCTCGAAAAGGGTGATGTGGACCTACGAGTCGGGAATGGAGCACGAGTTGCTGCAGTCTCGAAGGGAACATACGTAATCCAAATCCCTAGTGGTTTTGAGTTATTTTTATAACTGTTACTATGTACCCAGTTTATCTAAGAACATTATTTCAGTTTCCGTACTTGCTAATGACGGTTTTGCATTTTCAATAAAGGATAATAGCTGTATTTTCTTTTTATGAAATGATTTATGGCAAAGCAGTTTCCATGAATGGAATTTACATCTTAGATCAAACCATGGAAGAATTACACATGAATAATAAGAAATTAAAGGTTGGTGACAAAGATCAAACCTATCTATGGCATTGTCGAATGTGACACATAAATGAGAAACGCGTGAAGAAACTCGTCGATAATGGGACTATTCCCGCATTCGATTTTTCTACATATGGCACGTGTGAATCACGTCTCATTGGCAAGATGACTCGAATTTCCTTCAAAGGTGTTGGAATGCGCGCTAGTGACCTATTAGGACTCATACATACGGACGTATGTGGACCTATGACAATTACCGCTAGAGATGGCTATAGATATTTTATCACTTTCACGGACGATTTGAGTAGATACGGATATGTCTACTTAATGAAGCATAAAAGTGAATCCTTTGAGAAATTCAAGGAATACTAGAACATGGTACAAAACCAACTGGGAAGAAAGGTTAAAGCACTCCGTTCAGATCGGGGTGGCGAATATCTTTCAAATGAGTTTGATCAACACCTTAAAGACTGTGGAATCGCTCTACAGTTAACTCCACCTGGAACACCTCAATTAAATGGTGTGTCCGAACGGAGAAATCGAACCTTACTTGATATGGTTCGATCCATGATGAGTCACACGGTAGTGCCTGATTCATTATGGGGTTATGCTCTTTGTCATTTGCTCTTATACTTAACCGAAGTCCGTCTAAAGCAGTCGACAAGACTCCATATGAAATGTGGAAGGGAACGGTCCCGAACTTGTCCTTTATTCGGGTTTGGGGCTGCGAGGCTTATGTCAAGTGGAGACACGAGGATAAGCTCGGCCCGCGATCGGTCAAGACATACTTTATAGGTTATCGAAAAGGAACATTTGGTCATTACTTCTATTCGCCTACCGAACATCGAGTTTTTGTTGCGGCTAGTGCGACGTTCTTAGAGAAAGAATTTCTCGAGAACAAGTCGAGTAATAGAACCTTCGAGCTGTCGGAGATTCCAGAACCAACGACCGAGGAACGGATGGAGGAAGTGCTTCCTCCAACTGATGATACGGTTAATATTCCTAAGGAACCTAGGAGGTCGGGTATAGACTCTCATCCTCCGGACAGATACATTGGTATGGTCGAGGAGAATGACGTTTTACTTCTAGAAAGTAATGAACCCGCGACCTATAAAGGTGTTATGGCCTGTTCCGACTCAAAGCTATGACTTGAAGCCATGCAATTCGAGATGGACTCCATGTATGAGAATAACGTATGGGATCTAGTTGATTTACCTAATAAGGTAAAACCTCTACAGTGCAAATGGCTTTACAAAATAAAGCGTTCTGTAGACGCGCAAAGATATCTATAAGGCACGACTTGTGGCAAAAAGGTTTCACTCAAGTGCAAGGATTGCATTATGATGAGATTTTTGCACCTGTAGTCATGCTACGTTCCATTCGGATAATCTTAGCGATTGCCGCATTTCATGATTATGAGATTTGGCAAATGGATGTGAAAACCGCCTTCTTAAACGGTTATTTGGAGGAAGAGTTGTACATGCTGCAACCCGAAGGTTTCATAGATCCTAAACATCCTAAGAAGGTATGCAAGTTTAAGCGTTCCATTTATGGACTTAAGCAAGCTTCTCGGAGTTGGAATCATCGTTTCGACCAAGTGATAAAAGAGTATGGTTTCACTCGATCGGTCGAAGAACCATGCTTATATATCAAGTCGAGTGGGAGCAAGATTGTGTTCTTAATATTATATGTCGATGACATACTCTTGATTGGGAATGACATTCCTCTCCTATCTTCGGTTAAAGGATGGTTGAAGAACCATTTCCAGATGAAAGATCTGGGTGAGGCACAACGCATTTTGGGAATCCGTATCTACCGAGATAGATCACGACGGACGTTATCACTTAGTCAGGAGTCTTATTTGTATAAGATTCTTGAGAGGTTCAGCATGACCAACTCCAAGAAGGGGAACCTTCCAATGACGTCTGGGATGCAGTTGAGCAAGTCTCAGTCACCCACGACGCCTGAAGGGATTGAGCGCATGAGTCGTGTTCCTTATGCACCTACAATAGGATCAATCATGTATGCCATGATATGCACACGTCCAGACGTGGCATATGCATTGAGTATGACGAGTCGGTACCAAAAGAATCCAGGTGAAACACATTGGATAGTTGTTAAAAATATCCTCAAGTACCTACGGAGGACTAAGGATAGGGTATTGACTTATGGAGGAGATACTAAGCTATGCGCAATCGGTTACACAGATGCTAGCTTCCAAACGGATCGAGATGATTAGAAATCTCAATCTAGATTCGTTGTTACTCTTAATGGTGTTGCGGTCAGTTGGAATAGTTCCAAACAGGAAGTTGTAGCAGATTCTACTACTGAGCCATTGAAATATGATAAGCATGGAGGGCACGTTATTTCCATGAGAATTAAACGTGTACCTGAGTTATAGTAGTTGATTATGAATTCGATACGTTATCTTTTTCATAAACTATTTATAACTTCATCGTTTTTATAATACTTTGTTTTTCATGTGGATTGTCGACAACATTGAACGCATACAAAGTGAATGAATTACATTATATTTGTTTTGGTCCGTAATCGCCAATGTGAGTGATAACTCGGCTATTATATTGTGCGATCGATTGATGGTGGGTTCAACGAGCCATAAGTTAAACGGTTGACTAATCGATCACAGATACGAGATTATGACGATACCTCGTAGGACAATTTTTATTTGTGACAACGTAATGGAGTCCTAAATGTTTAATAACATTCGGTGACAGGTCGTGGATAGGACATCCATTGTGTTCCTAGAGTCGATTCTTTTGACTATCGACTGTCTCTTGAGATTAAGGCAGTTTTTGGGTGACTTTGGTTTCTTTCTCACGGTCTACCGTGAATCGGGGCTAAGTAGATTTTTTCGGGTCATTTCATACGTGCTTACGTCTGCAGGATTCGAGTTGAGGAAAATATCCAACCCTTATCAGGTATAGTTATTTCTCAGGGCCACTCGAGGAGTTGTAACTGAAATGCATGGCCATGCTCGAATGATTGTAGATACCCGTATCCGTCGATATTGGAATTTATAGAGAACCCGACAAACACCCGATGATGATAGGACACATGTATTCTTTAGTTGTCATTGTCATTATTTGGAGCTCGTTTTACGAGGTAGAATGGGCGTCGTCGATGAAGTATTTTATTAATTTAAATGATATTTAAATTAATGTTTTTTTAAAGGGAATTCATTTTATTATTTTAAATGATATTTAATTTAATGTTTTTTTAGTGAGTTCATTTTGTTAATTTGAATGATATTTAAATTATGGTTTTTTAGGTAAATTCAATTTATTTTATTTTATTTTGAATTTATTTTCCCAAGTTTATTTTATTGAAAATAAAATAAATATTTGATTTGAAAAATCATTTTATGAGTATATTTGATTTGAAAAGTCATTTATTTTAATTTATTAATTGATTTGAAAAATCGATTTTAAAAGCGAAGAACTCGTTTTTTTTAGTGTGTTTTGAGCTCGATTTTAGCTCGGTTTTTAAGCCCGTTTCCTTTGCAAATTGGCACGAATCTCGAGTACACTAACCAACCTATACCAATACCCATCAACCCATGTTCGAACCCCCTCACAAGCAGCCCAAATTCTCGTCCCAAACAGGCCACAAGCAGCCCGCAAAACACCAATGCAGTCCCCTGTTTTTGCGTGTCAATTCGCGAGCCCAAACCCGCTCCAAACACTACCAAGACCCGTACCCATTAACCCTAACCCATACCCTAGTATCCTACCCATATTATCCTAGCTTAATCACCAAGAAAACCCCCCTCAAACCCTCACAAAAACCCATGGACAGCAGCCATACGGGATTGAGCCCGACTGCCTCCTCCTCTCTTTTAACCTACTTTAACTCCCTATAAATACCACCCCTTCACCATACATTCATTCCTCTAAGTCCTCCATACATCCAAGCATCACATACAAGCTTTAAACCTCAGAAACAAACCCTAAACATCCTTCAAAAACCCTAACCAAAACCGACACACAAACTGAAACTGTTTGTGTGTCTCCTTCGAAAACCCTTTCGTTCCTCTATCAAAACTCCATAAAAATTCGAGTTTCTTGTTCCTAATTAACCACATAACATCCATCTACACATTAGACAAAGATTTACGAGCCAAATTGCCCTTGAGCGTACACGAGATCCCTCGAAAAACAGAGTGAAATAACACTCTGTTTTCGCGGTTTACTCTTGTCTGTCCAGTTCTGTTTGTGCTCGTTTTTCGTGCCCAATAACCCAAAACGAGCCAAGGTTGCTTTAAGATCCTTGTTCTCCTCTCTTTCTAGTTTCCAAAACATCTTTCGGATCGAATTTTCGTCGTGAAACGAGGGAGATATCACTGTTTTAAAATCGCTGTCCAGAAACTTTCCAAAACCCGTGTTTGCTTTGTTCTTCGTCGACGACGGCCTCTCGAGATAAAATCTACCATCGATTACGACCCAAGACGGTGTCAACGATACATGTAGGTTGAGGGTGCATCAAATCCCCTTCTCTTTTCTCTTTTTATTTCGTTTTTTTATGCCTTTTTTTATTGTCTTTTTTTTGTTTGTTTTTTCGCTTGTTTATCGATTGTTTTAAATTAACGATGAAACTAGTTAGTCCGAGTATGAGTTAAAGTACCACTATGAACACCCGCGTTGACTTGAGATGGGAAAAGAAACCGCTACATCTGTCGGTCGTACACCCCCGTCTCATTTACATATCCTCGTGTTCAAGGTAGGGCATAAATAAAACAATTATCTAACTTTGTTCTTCGTTTTCGACCCCCTTTTGTTTCGGCCAAATCGACAGACCCTAGGACCCGTTGCATGTTAGTTTAACCTCTGGTTGTTAACCTATGACGTATTTAGATGACTTTGATTTAATTTAATAACCTAATTAGACACGATAGGTGGCTTCGACGTAAGTTATAAAATCAATCGACGATTCTGTAAATAATTGAATGCATCTCTCTCTTTCACCTAATTTCTCGCTAGTATAAGAGTGCGTGATTAGCACCTTCTTATTGACACTCGATGAGTTAAATTAATTAGCGAATTTGACCTAATTAGACCCTTTAGGCCGTGTAGAATGCACCCTTGCGCGACAATCAATCGACGTCGTTTTTAACTCGTTTTCTAACTTGTTTCCTATCCCTTTTCGCAATCATTCGATCTAACCAATGAATCTAACTTAGGAACTAGGTTGGCCTTGTCTTGGCCGTGAGGTTGCCGTGGGTTTGGGCCGTGAGTTGGCCGTGGGTTTTGTCTTTCCTATTTCGTTTCTCTTTCCTTGTTTGTCATTCGTTCTTTGTTTATTTTGTAGCTTGTAATTTATCGTTGTTTATTGAGTTGTAATTTTCGAGTTTGTTTTCTTTTATTGAGTCAAAACCTTTTCTAAAAACCTTAGTCTTGTTTGGTTAGACGGTTGTTCCCCAATGCTTGTAGGAGCGTAGTAAACCGCATGTTGTTTAAAGCAACATGGCCCGGTTTATGCTAATACATGCTTTGGTGCATAGCCCTATGTCTAATTCGATGAGATTAAGCGCGAGCACGCATTACGAGGAGTGACCCAAGGACCGTGGGTCATGTGAGCCGTGGGCCACCCTCATGTGCACGGTTTTCAAGGCCCAATGGCCGTGAGTTTTGTGTCGTGTTTTGAGTTGTATGTAGCAATTGTAATTAGATCGAGTTGTAATTTATTTATCGTTGTGTCGGCATGAAATGCCTGGTTTGTAATAGGTAGATCCCAACGGCTCCCCATTCCCCCTAAGCCTTGTTTGTTTGCTTTACATGTTGTTAGATCAATCAACCCACATGCTAAATTACAACTTTGACAAAGTTAGTTTAGTTGCATCTAAAACGACATAGAAATTGTTGTCACATGATAGGGTTAAAACAACGTTTGCATTTCATACACCGTAGTAGCTATGACCTTGTTTGAAATCCGACACTTGACTTAGTAGAGGCCGTTATTGACGGGCGGGGTTGGGTGTCCTTATGGGCTTCCCAACACGTACCCTCACCCCTTACTCAAGATCTATGGTTTGTGGATCCGTCTAAATACCATTGGATTACGAGAGTCATTCAAATCGAGTGATATAGGGTACAAGTCTTTATCTTTAATCACTCGTAGTCGATTGGCTTTATGCTTTTCGATGAAAGGTGTAAAGTTGACTTGAACGGTTCCAAGTTCCCAAAAAACTTGGTGGCGACTCTAATTTGTCTTAATTCGATTCGAAGGAACCTCGAGTCGATTATGCCTAGTGTGGATCCCGCGGACGCAGTTCCCGAGGGCCTTGTCCACAGTTTGGCGACTCACTGGGAAAAGAGGACTAGTTACCTTTGTGTTTCTAGGGTCTTTTCCTCCGAGGTGAAACTTGAAAAGAAAGTGTTGGAAAGTAAAACATTACTCATAGTGCTACGATTCATGCATAAACCCTTAAGGACTTGCCCGGGCCGTCCCAGCGTTTCTTCGTGATGCGTGGGGGGCGACGTCCCACTATGCCAGGAAGCTGCACATTGCTCGCTTCCACTTCGCCTCGCGTGGTTCTTGAGGGTGGGGACGATCTTCTAGGTACTTTACCTTAAGACACCTTGCTCTATAAGACCGCAAAAGGATGGAGGGCATAGACCTTCTTATAGAAGACTTGCCGAGACTTAGAGATGTCTAGGATCATACATCCTTGTAACATGAGAATGACAATGTGCAAATTGTTTTCCCGAGTCTTTTCGAAATTTCCCATGTCCTTTTCAAAACCGAACTTTTGAACAACTTACTTTCAAAATAGCATGGTTTTAAAAACGCGGAATCTTTGCCCAAATAGGACTAGAAATTTCGGCCCAAAATGAGCTTTTATAGCCGGCATGCTGCCCATTTCAAATCTCATTTTCGAATCAATCTTTCGTTTTTTCAAAACCAATCCAAAATGCCTCTCGAACCTCAACCAAGCATGAAATGCGTCAAGTCGTGTCCAGGTCATGGCCGTGTTAGGCCGGGTGTGTTTCGTTCTAAGAGTCTAGAACACGACCTTGTTGGGTCACCCAAGCTCACCTCTTGGGCCTTGAGTCATGTTGGTCGACCATTTGGTCTAGGATAGTCCATGTAAACGCCCAAGCTAGGCCATTTAGGGCGTTTCACTCGAACCCATGGGCTATGTTAGCCCAATCACGGGTTTAGTCACACCAAGTCCAGTTTAGAATCAAGTTATGACAGTTTGAGTCATGTCGTTTTGTCGAGTCTAAAATGAACCGACGTCTAAATCAAACCGTGAGTTGAACCTTTGGTTAGTCAATCTCAAGTCAAGTCTTTGTTCAAGTCAAGTTAGGGTCGTGTCCTTAAGTGTGCAGGGGCTCTTACTTTAAATATTGACTCAGTACGGGGTTTTCTTGTAGAAAGGCCGCCCAAAACCCGACGTCAAGCAATGGAAGATGCTATCAACAAGCTCACGGAGGCCGTGAACCTCATGATGACCCGAATGGATGTGATCGAGTCTAAGTTGGTTGAAGATTCCTCTTCATCTACTCCACCTCTGACTGATTTGGAGAAACGGTTCAAGTTCATCGAGGACCGTTTGAAGCTCTCCCAGGGGAAGAACATTCACTATGAGAATGCTAGGGCCTATGCCCCAATTCAGGATAAGTTGCCCACGAACATGGTACTCACTGACATCCCCAAGTTGAAGGGCACTGAAGATCCAGTCCACCATGTTAAGGCCTATAAAGGGTACTTAGCACCGAAGAAGGAGTACCTTGATATGCTCTCGAAATTTTTGCCCAATCTCTGGGAGAACACCCGAAGGCGTGGTTCTACAATCTTGACCTTAAGAACTTCCCCACTTTCGAAGATATTACGGTGGAGTTCTGTAAGCACTATGCTGACAATGTTGAGATTCAAACCAACATAAGAACTCTGGAGGTTATGACACAAAGGGAGAAAGAGGGCTTTACTGAGTTCCTCGCAAGATGGCGCGCTGAAAGCGTGAAGTTGGCTAAGAAGCCTGATGAAGTTGAAATGGTAGATAAGTTCGTGAAGAATTTACGACCTGTTTACCGTAATGCTCTGAAATACCAAAATTTTGGTTCTTTCAAAGAATTGATAAGGATCGGGATAAAGGTAGAGGACGATGTCCGAATGGTCAAGCCGAGAAGCCAAAGGGATACCAAGGGGCTTCGTCATCTAAAGCAAAAGCACCCGCAGCGGCCCACTTTGTTGAAACTGTCAATCTCTTAGATGGACAGTCAAAAAGGCCTCCGCGCCAAGCTCCGAGGGTATTCACTGATATCGGGTGCACTTACGCCTATGCTCTCCAAAGGCTCATGGCCCAAGGAAAGTTGAAGCCCATTGGTCCAACTCCGGACCCTCTGGCGATCAACAAGGCAAATGGTATAAACCGAATGCCTCTTTGTGCCTTTCATCAAGGGAAGGGACACGATCTTTTGAAAGGTGCTTTAGACTAAAGCACGAAATTCAAGATATGATTGAGAACGGAACGCTCCCAATCCCGGCCATAAAGCCCAACAACGTCACCAATCCATTTGGCGACCACACTAACTTTGTCTCTACCGAAGATAGTGTCGATTACTCTCACTTGATTCGACCATGTCGTCTAAAAGGGGTGTTCGTCGGAAGAATATTCGTGGATTGCTCCGAATTCCTACCAAGCTCGAGAAACGAGATCACATTCGGGGATTTTATTGTTGATTGTACTCCTTACATACTCCGAAGCGGCAATGAAATCAATGGCGTTTGGGCTGATGACGAGGATGATGTTTACCTCGTCAAAGGTGCGACAATTCCTCACACCCAAGAAGAAATCTTAAAGGTGAGGCAAGATGCCCTAGAGTCAAATCATTTGACTAGATCCAAGGCGCCCATATCGTGTGGAGAAAGCTAAGGATATCCCGAGTAAGGCACCTCAAAAGGAGCCGGCAGTGGTCGAAGTTCTTGGTGAAGGGTCGACCTCCGAGGCTTCCCTCATCAAGCAACTCCAAAAGACTAAGGCCGACGTATCTATCTGGCAACTTATCTTGAGCTCTTTCGAGCATCGTCAAGCTTTGTTGCAAGCTTTGATGAACATGACCGTGTCGTCAAATACTACTCCTGCGGATATGGTCACCCACATCGCCCAGAATCGGCCTCAGATTACCAACGGTGTGACATTCTCCGACGAAGATCTGCCGCCGTTCGGGCCTCGACATAACCTGGCCCTCTATATTGCTACCGTGTGTCTCAACAAGCATATCCCTATGACCTTGGTTGACGACGGATCGGCTGTCAACGTACTCCTCCGAAAACGGCGCATATTGCGGGCTTGGAGAAGAATGACTTCATCCCCACTACGCAGACAGTTCGGGCATTCGATGGCACTGTGCGTCGAGTGAGTGGACTTGTCGATCTAGTAGTACAGACTGGGCAAGTGGAAAAGAAAATAAGTTGCCAAGTGATTGACATATGCTCATCCTTCAACTTATTGTTGGGAAGGCCCTGGATCCATGCTGCGAAGGCCGTAACATCAACGCTGCATCGAAAAATCAAGGTCCCACTCAATGGCAAAACCGTCACCATTGACGCCACGCCAGTCATCGTGGCGGGAGGAGACATTACTTCAAGTAAGGGTCGAAGCTGCCAACGACGCATGTGGTTTGGAGATTGTCAACATGATCGAGCTGAACTCCGAAGCAGAAAATATGGATCTATATACGGGAAGTCATGTCTGCGAGGTGATTCTCAAGACTGGGAAGTACTTCGGTTTCTCATTATATCCTAGAAAGGAGGAGGCTTTCGAGTTGAAACCACCCGTAGCCAAAGGAGTAACCTTCGGGCTTGGATATGAGCCCACTGAGAAAGATCTACGGGAAAAGAGGGGAAGAACGATCGAAGATCGAGATATCAAAATGGGACCGTATCACCTAACTCTAAACGGTCACTTCGTGAGAGCTGGGGAAGAACTCCCTTGCATGGACTTCCCCGAACCTATCTTTGACCCAAAGAAGAACCTTATGGTCCCGGGAATCGAAGTATTCCAAGACTGCTACTACATCCCTGAAGACATTCTGACCGTGATGCCAATAGAAACCAAACCGGATCCAATGAATGACGAGAACGCCATGGGTCTCCTTTTCGGTGAAGAGAAGAAATCACCAATACCGAACGAAGATTTGGTAAGCATGATCCTGAGAAGCGAGCGGTTCGACCCATCTACCCTCATCACCGATGTGGATCCTCTTAGGACCAACACGGGATGGCGGAAAACAATCAAGTGGACTGACAACAAAGGACTTCTTTTCAAGTTGACAACGGGAGAAGGAGAGATGTTCAAGCCGGATGATGTTACCGATTCTGAGTCCGAGTCGAGTCGGAGTCCGAGTCCGAGATAGGTCCTAAGATCGAGTCTAAGGAGTCGGTGTTGAAAATACCCCTCCCTAGCTTTCCTTCCTATGCACCTTTTCCTAATGGTGGTATTCCGGGGCTTGTCCCGAATACCCCTATCTCGCCACGAGTTCGATCGGTTGGCTCAAATGTTAGCGCATTTTGCGCAATTTCAAATCAATAATAAGATGAACCGGTTTGCTTACGACTTGTCTTACTTACATTGCAATTCAAGTTTTGAAAATGATTGTTTTAATAATGACATTGAGGCGAGGTCGAGGATGAACGAGTTGGTCGAAGAAGAAGAAGAAGAAGAAGTGGAACCACCTCTACAGTTGATAAAAGGGTTGGAAGAGTACGAACAGAAAACTTCGATCATCGAAGATACCGAAACCATCAATGTAGGTACAACCTTAGAACCACAGGAGCTTAAAATAGGAACTACTTTAAGTCCCACCGAAAGACAGGGGTTCATTGATTTGTTGCATGAGTTCAAAGATGTTTTTGCATGGTCCTACAAAGACATGCCAGGCATTGATAGGGAAATTGCAGAGCACAGGATCCCAATCAAGCCGGGGTATAAGCCAGTCAAGCAGAAGCTACGCAAAATGCACACAGATTGGTCTTTGAAAGTCAAGGAAGAAATCGACAAGCAACTCAAAGCTGGGTTCATCAAGGTGTCGAATACTCGATTTGACCGGGTGGCTAACGTCGTTCCAGTGCCCAAGAAAGATGGTAAAGTTCGGGTTTGTGTTGACTTCCGGGATTTAAACAAGGCAAGTCCGAAGGACGATTTCCCATTACCCCACATCGACATCCTGGTTGACAACACGGCAAAACACGCGTTACTATCCTTTATGGATGGATACGCCGGTTATAATCAGATCAAGATGGCGAAAGAAGATATGCATAAGACTGCGTTCAGAACGCAATGGGGAACCTATTGCTACACCGTAATGCCTTTTGGGTTGATAAACGCAGGGGCTACATACCAGAGGACCGCGACAACATTGTTACATGATTTGATGCACAAGGAGGTCGAGGTTTATGTCGATGACATGATTGTCAAGTCAAAGGAGCGTGATGGCCACCTTGGTACACTACGCAAATTCTTCGAACGATTGCGCAAGTATAACATGAGGTTGAATCCACAAAAATGCGCATTCGGAGTCACATCCGGCAAACTGTTGGGTCACATCGTTAGCCACCGTGGCATCGAAGTGGACCCATCGAAAATAAAGGCCATAATGGAAATGCCTCACCCGAAAACCGAGAAGGAAATTCGAGGTTTCCTGGGAAGAATCCAATATATAAGTCGGTTCGTGGCAAAGCTAACTATGATATGCGAGCCAATTTTCAAGAAATTGAAGGTCGGGGAACACGTCGTATGGGATGATCACTGCCAAGCCGCGTTCGATAAGATCAAAGAAATACTATCTTCCCCTCCCGTGCTTAGCCCACCAACGGCTGGGTTACCACTTTTGTTGTATCTTACAGTTACGGATACTGCAATGGGGGCAATGCTGGCGCAGACAGTCGATAAAGAGGAAAGAGCAATTTACTACATTAGTAAAAAGTTCTTGGAGTATGAAATCAAGTATACTCAACTCGAAAAGACATGTTTGGCTTTAGTATGGGCGACGAAGAAGTTACGGCACTACATGCTCAGTCATAGTGTCTGCATCCACTCGAAGATGGACCCGATCAAATACTTGTTTGAAAAACCGATTACGAACGAGCAGGTGTCAAGATGGACTCTAATGCTTTCGAGTTCGACCTGAAATATGTACCCCTAAAAGTGATAAAGGGAAGGGCGGTTGCGGACTTCCGGCGGATAACCCGATAGAAGAAACTGAGGTTGTGGATACATGGTCGTTTCCCGACGAAGATATCGTTCACATAGACAATGATACGTGGGACCTCTATTTCGATGGAGCATCGAACTATAGGGGATACGGGATAGGAGTTCTACTCATCTCGCCAGAAGGTGAACATGTTCCTATTTCGATCAAGTTGGACTTTAACGTCACTAATAACGCGGCTGAATATGAAGCATGCCTACTCGGTTTGCACAGTGCTCTCGAGTTAGGTATCAAAAAGCTTGTAGTACATGGGGACTCGTCATTAGTGATCAATCAAGTGGCCGGGACGTGGAAAACCCGAAGTGATAGCTTGGCTCCGTACCAAGCGAAAATAGAGGAACTAGAAAAGTTGTTCACCGAGGTCAAGTACGTGCACCTCCCCAGAGACGAAAACCAGTTTGCTGATGCACTATCAAAACTAGCTGCTCTGATCAACATACCTGATCATATGGATACTATGCCGATATGTGTCGAACGAAGATCGTCACCTGCTTATGTTAATGTAATCGGAGACACAGAAGAAACCGAGGCCGAACCTTGGTATCATGCTATTCTGAAATTTAAAGAATCAGGAGAGTATCCACCCGACATGGATAACCGCGGAAAGCGCGCTATTCGAATGCTAGCCGCTCAGTTCGTTAGAACCAATGACGGGCAATTGTACAAGAAGACTGCGCAAAATATCCTTTTGCGATGCATAGACTCGCCAACTGCGAAAAGAGTCATGGAAGAAGTCCATGACGGAGAGTGTGGCCCACACATGAATGCCCATATGCTGGTTCGTAAAATCATGAGATTAGGGTATTATTGGACAACGATGGAGACAGATTGTCGCCAATACGTCAAACATTGCCACAATTGCCAGATCTTCGCGAATATACAGCATGTGCCACCATCACTGTTATATACTTTGACATCACCATGGCCTTTCTCAACATAGGGAATCGACATTATCGGAAAGGTCAACCCATCTGGAACAGGTGGGCATTGCTTCATGTTAGTCGCCATCGATTACTTCACGAAGTGGGTAGAAGTGAAATCATACAAAGTTCTACAAGCAAAGCAGGTAGCAAAGTTCATTCAGAATGAAATCATTTGCAGATATGGGGTGCCGCATGAGCTCATTAGCGATCATGGCACTCACTTCAGTGGCCGCCGTAATACTTGAAAAGTATAAAATCAAACACCACAAGTCGTCACCGTATCGACCTCAAACGAATGGTGCGGTGGAAGCCGCCAACAAGACAATCACTTTGTGATCCTCGGAAAGATGACCAGGACAATTATCGCGAATGGCGGAAAAGATACCGTTCGCCTTTGTGGGGATCTGAACGTCTATTCGCACGACCACCGGAGCAACTCCATTCTATTTAACATATGGGATGGAAGCGAGTTCACCTATCGAATTAGAGGTACCTTCTTTAAGGATCCTGTTAGAAAGTCAGTCCCTGAAGTGCCGATCGGTCGCAAGCCGGTATGATTCCTTGGTCATGCTCGACGAGCGACGGTTAAATGCACTACATCATGTTCAACTCTATCAGAAAAGGATACAAAGGGCATTTAACAAAAAGGTGAAACCTCGAGGAATAAAGGATGGAGATTTAGTTCTAAAGTCCGTTCGCGCTTTACTACCAATTGACCCGAGGGGAAAATTCAAGCCGAATTGGGCCGGTCCTTACCTGGTAAAGAAGATATTATCGGGAGGCGCAGTCAGACTGACGGATCTAGATGGAAACGACTTTGCGAATCCGACGAATTTGGATCAACTGAAGAAATACTATCCGTAGAACTCATTCTCAATGTCGTAAAATAAAAATTTTGAATTGCAGTGCTCGTGAGCGAGTCTAGGCCGCGGCACTTTTTTTGCTTTTTGTGCGTTATAAATCGATGATTGCAGCACATTTGTTTTGTGGAACTACGAGCTCGGTTTGATTCTGTTGATAACAGATACGTAGGCAGCTCTTTAAAAGAGTACAACCGACCCTTCCTTGAATAAAATGAAATTTTATGCAAAAACTGGAATTTTTAATAGATAGTAAGTCTTATTAAAGATCGGGCGATGCCCATTACATCCTTCAAAAGAAAAAAAAAGAAAACAGCTAGCAACAAATAATAAGTAGTAGTATTAAATAATAGATTGGAGTCGAAGGCTCCTGCATCTTCTTTTTCCCTTTGCCTTTTGGGTCACGTGACCAGGGGCTCTGTGGAGGAGGGGTAGTTGTGTTCTGTCTAGGGCGCTTCTTAAGAGGGATTGTCATTTCCTCCCGAGGGCCCAGCCTATCTTTTACACTCAAGCGAGGACCAAGCCTCCCTTCTAAGGCTGAGCCCGAGTGTGCCTTTGAACCCAACCGTTTCCACACACACTGTCGCTTTGTGAGTCGGTCTTAGGAGTCTTCTCAGTCTTAGCACTCGACGTAGGCTAGGACGAAGATATAGGTTCAGATGAGTAGTGTCAAGTCTCGGAATGAGCTTTATCTAACGGTTTAGGCAAAGATGCCGAGTCATATAGATGTAGGTTTGTGTTGGGAACATAAAATATGAAAAACCCGCTGAAAAGAAAGAAGGCGTGGAAGAAAAATAGTAAAAACCCGCTGAAAAGAAAGAAGGCGTGGAAGAAAAATAGTAAAAACCCGCTGAAAAGAAAGAAGGCGTGGAAGAAAAATAGTAAAAGCCCATTTGAAAAGAAAGAAGGCGGTGGCAAGAAATGATGAATACTCATTTGAAAAGAAAGGAGGCGAGGAGAAGAGTGACAGAATGTTCCCAACAAGAGTGACACGTGATGTCTAAGTGTTCTCATAAAATTAACCTGTGTTTAGTGTCTGGGCGAAGCCAACGTTGTTCCTCTGTGAGTTCA
The DNA here is from genome assembly GCF_048544455.1 of Silene latifolia. Taxonomy (NCBI): domain Eukaryota; kingdom Viridiplantae; phylum Streptophyta; class Magnoliopsida; order Caryophyllales; family Caryophyllaceae; genus Silene; species Silene latifolia. Next base: position 224,565,922 of record NC_133534.1, read on the forward strand.
ATCCACCTTGTCAATGCCAAGTGATCTTGATTCCCATGTGCCCTCGGGAGCACGCCCATGCCATACGATATCTCCGTCCCAAGTTCGACGACCTTGTGATTCCCATTTGCCATATTTTGGCGCCGGAACGGCCGATTTACATTTTCTACCCTCGACAAGTCCATATTTGAATTAAAGCCCGTGCACACTTACGGTTTTATTTTCTTTTTTGTTTTACGGTAGCGGGCTACGCCCACGTTGTTTACCGGTCGTATAGAATGTCTGAGTCGCATTTCATGCTCACCCATCAAGGTTCGATTTCAAAATTCCAAAATTTCATAAACTTTCAAAATTTCAAAAAAACTTTTTGGGTCGACGACCCAGCATCCAAGTGATTCATTTCAAATTCACAATTTGGGTCGATGACCCAGTCTTTCAAATTCAATTTTCGGGTCGATGACCCAATTATTCAAAATTTTCAAACTCAATTTTCGGGTCGATGACCCAATCATTCAAAATTTTCAAATTAAATTTTCGGGTCGATGGCCCAATTATTCAAAATTATCAAATTCAACTTTCGGGTCGATGACCCAGTACTTCAAAATGATCCAATTTCAAGATCGATGATCCAAATGTGCTCATGTGATGATTATTGCTAGTACGTTTTTTGTGTTTCAAATATAGCAGGATATGCTTCAACTGGGGGCTCTAAAGTCTTCGACTTTAGAGCCATTGCAAACTGGGGGCTCTGAAGCCGTTGGCTTCAGAGACCATTATCAAGATGAAACGGATGACATCCACTCAGAATTCAATTCAATGCAAGAGTATTAAATGGAAGAATTCCGTAGCTGAATGCAAACGATGAAAGCGACGGCAACCTCCTCAGAAAGTCCCGTCCCATTTTGACAAGCGCCAGCAGATGATAAATTTTGGGCAAATGTCAGAAGATGATGAATTTTGGACATACGCCAGCAGATGATAAACTTTGGGCATGTGTCGGCCAGATTCTTGCCGAACTACGACGCGGGTTTGATTCCGTCAGAAACGGATACGTAGGCGCCTAAGGATAAGGCTCAACCCACCATTTATGCAATTTATGGGTCGATGACCAACGACGATAATTTGACACAACAGAAGCAAGAGCCAATCCCCAACGAAGTTTCAGGTATGATCTCTTCTTATGGCTGGCGAGCTTATATACGCAAGTCTAATGGACTATAAACGACCCGCAGAATCCTCAGGTCGAAAGGGACCTGGGGTATACTTTGACTTTCGCCTTGTCCAAGCCTCAGTCAAAGTGGGGGCTCTGTAGATACCCGTATCCGTCGATATTGGAATTTATAGAGAACCCGACAAACACCCGATGATGATAGGACACATGTATTCTTTAGTTGTCATTGTCATTATTTGGAGCTCGTTTTACGAGGTAGAATGGGCGTCGTCGATGAAGTATTTTATTAATTTAAATGATATTTAAATTAATGTTTTTTTAAAGGGAATTCATTTTATTATTTTAAATGATATTTAATTTAATGTTTTTTTAGTGAGTTCATTTTGTTAATTTGAATGATATTTAAATTATGGTTTTTTAGGTAAATTCAATTTATTTTATTTTATTTTGAATTTATTTTCCCAAGTTTATTTTATTGAAAATAAAATAAATATTTGATTTGAAAAATCATTTTATGAGTATATTTGATTTGAAAAGTCATTTATTTTAATTTATTAATTGATTTGAAAAATCGATTTTAAAAGCGAAGAACTCGTTTTTAACCGTGTGTTTTGAGCTCGATTTTAGCTCGGTTTTTAAGCCCGTTTCCTTTGCAAATTGGCACGAATCTCGAGTACACTAACCAACCTATACCAATACCCATCAACCCATGTTCGAACCCCCTCACAAGCAGCCCAAATTCTCGTCCCAAACAGGCCACAAGCAGCCCGCAAAACACCAATGCAGTCCCCTGTTTTTGCGTGTCAATTCGCGAGCCCAAACCCGCTCCAAACACTACCAAGACCCGTACCCATTAACCCTAACCCATACCCTAGTATCCTACCCATATTATCCTAGCTTAATCACCAAGAAAACCCCCCTCAAACCCTCACAAAAACCGATGGACAGCAGCCATACGGGATTGAGCCCGACTGCCTCCTCCTCTCTTTTAACCTACTTTAACTCCCTATAAATACCACCCCTTCACCATACATTCATTCCTCTAAGTCCTCCATACATCCAAGCATCACATACAAGCTTTAAACCTCAGAAACAAACCCTAAACATCCTTCAAAAACCCTAACCAAAACCGACACACAAACTGAAACTGTTTGTGTGTCTCCTTCGAAAACCCTTTCGTTCCTCTATCAAAACTCCATAAAAATTCGAGTTTCTTGTTCCTAATTAACCACATAACATCCATCTACACATTAGACAAAGATTTACGAGCCAAATTGCCCTTGAGCGTACACGAGATCCCTCGAAAAACAGAGTGAAATAACACTCTGTTTTCGCGGTTTACTCTTGTCTGTCCAGTTCTGTTTGTGCTCGTTTTTCGTGCCCAATAACCCAAAACGAGCCAAGGTTGCTTTAATATCCTTGTTCTCCTCTCTTTCTAGTTTCCAAAACATCTTTCGGATCGAATTTTCGTCGTGAAACGAGGGAGATATCACTGTTTTAAAATCGCTGTCCAGAAACTTTCCAAAACCCGTGTTTGCTTTGTTCTTCGTCGACGACGGCCTCTCGAGATAAAATCTACCATCGATTACGACCCAAGACGGTGTCAACGATACATGTAGGTTGAGGGTGCATCAAATCCCCTTCTCTTTTCTCTTTTTATTTCGTTTTTTTATGCCTTTTTTATTGTCTTTTTTTGTTTGTTTTTTCGCTTGTTTATCGATTGTTTTAAATTAACGATGAAACTAGTTAGTCCGAGTATGAGTTAAAGTACCACTATGAACACCCGCGTTGACTTGAGATGGGAAAAGAAACCGCTACATCTGTCGGTCGTACACCCCCGTCTCATTTACATATCCTCGTGTTCAAGGTAGGGCATAAATAAAACAATTATCTAACTTTGTTCTTCGTTTTCGACCCCCTTTTGTTTCGGCCAAATCGACAGACCCTAGGACCCGTTGCATGTTAGTTTAACCTCTGGTTGTTAACCTATGACGTATTTAGATGACTTTGATTTAATTTAATAACCTAATTAGACACGATAGGTGGCTTCGACGTAAGTTATAAAATCAATCGACGATTCTGTAAATAATTGAATGCATCTCTCTCTTTCACCTAATTTCTCGCTAGTATAAGAGTGCGTGATTAGCACCTTCTTATTGACACTCGATGAGTTAAATTAATTAGCGAATTTGACCTAATTAGACCCTTTAGGCCGTGTAGAATGCACCCTTGCGCGACAATCAATCGACGTCGTTTTTAACTCGTTTTCTAACTTGTTTCCTATCCCTTTTCGCAATCATTCGATCTAACCAATGAATCTAACTTAGGAACTAGGTTGGCCTTGTCTTGGCCGTGAGGTTGCCGTGGGTTTGGGCCGTGAGTTGGCCGTGGGTTTTGTCTTTCCTATTTCGTTTCTCTTTCCTTGTTTGTCATTCGTTCTTTGTTTATTTTGTAGCTTGTAATTTATCGTTGTTTATTGAGTTGTAATTTTCGAGTTTGTTTTCTTTTATTGAGTCAAAACCTTTTCTAAAAACCTTAGTCTTGTTTGGTTAGACGGTTGTTCCCCAATGCTTGTAGGAGCGTAGTAAACCGCATGTTGTTTAAAGCAACATGGCCCGGTTTATGCTAATACATGCTTTGGTGCATAGCCCTATGTCTAATTCGATGAGATTAAGCGCGAGCACGCATTACGAGGAGTGACCCAAGGACCGTGGGTCATGTGAGCCGTGGGCCACCCTCATGTGCACGGTTTTCAAGGCCCAATGGCCGTGAGTTTTGTGTCGTGTTTTGAGTTGTATGTAGCAATTGTAATTAGATCGAGTTGTAATTTATTTATCGTTGTGTCGGCATGAAATGCCTGGTTTGTAATAGGTAGATCCCAACGGCTCCCCCATTCCCCCTTAAGCCTTGTTTGTTTGCTTTACATGTTGTTAGATCAATCAACCCACATGCTAAATTACAACTTTGACAAAGTTAGTTTAGTTGCATCTAAAACGACATAGAAATTGTTGTCACATGATAGGGTTAAAACAACGTTTGCATTTCATACACCGTAGTAGCTATGACCTTGTTTGAAATCCGACACTTGACTTAGTAGAGGCCGTTATTGACGGGCGGGGTTGGGTGTCCTTATGGGCTTCCCAACACGTACCCTCACCCCTTACTCAAGATCTATGGTTTGTGGATCCGTCTAAATACCATTGGATTACGAGAGTCATTCAAATCGAGTGATATAGGGTACAAGTCTTTATCTTTAATCACTCGTAGTCGATTGGCTTTATGCTTTTCGATGAAAGGTGTAAAGTTGACTTGAACGGTTCCAAGTTCCCAAAAAACTTGGTGGCGACTCTAATTTGTCTTAATTCGATTCGAAGGAACCTCGAGTCGATTATGCCTAGTGTGGATCCCGCGGACGCAGTTCCCGAGGGCCTTGTCCACAATGATGATTCGTTTATCAGTTAAGTTACTCTCTAGTCGGGGAAACCACTCTTGATACTGATCGCTTGTAAAATACGACCTTTGTGAATTCGGATTTGCAAATTGTTTTACATTGAGTAGGAGAAATTTTAAAGGATAAGAGAATCGGTTATCGCACATACACTTGTGAGGACAAGTGGGAGTTTGTTGGAGCTTGTGTCCTCCACAAATTAGTGTGATAACATTTGTAAATCTCTTACAGGTTCACAAGGGTATACTTCGTATATTTAATCAGTTGATTAACGTTTACCTAATAACGGTTGGCTTGCTAGAAAGTTTGACGTTATTATCATACAGATGACGGTGATCAACTGGTCCCTAAAGGTCACACCTATAGGACGTGTTTGAGAAATGTGGTTATAAAAATATAATTACATTGATGCCCAAAATGACTAAAAAGTTAGTCAATGTGTTGATGAGATAATTATTTAATAAAATTAAATAATATTAAGTTGAGACGAATTAACTGTTAATTCGTAAATTAAATATAATAAGTTATATTTAAATTAAATATATATAAGGTTAGTTTGGACAAATTAATCTGTTAATTCGTAGTTAAATATAATCAGTTGTATTTAATATCAACAAGTTGAATGTGTCATAGTGGTAATAGTGAGGGTACACAAGCCAAGAGGTCATGGGTTCGATCCTCACTAGATGACAATTTAACACACTTTATATATTTTTGGAAAGACCAAAATAAGGAGAAAAATACTCCTTATTTCGGTTCACTTGGCCGAAATTAGGGAAAGTTTTCCTTTTCCTAATTGACTCTAAGTTTTGGTCTGTATAAAAAGAAAGGGAGAGAATTATTTCTACCCTAATGCTTTTTCTTGACCTAGCCTCCTCTTTCTCATCACAAGAACACAAAGACAATTAAATTTTAAAGAAAATTTTAGATTGATTTCTGCATAATCAAAGGGCATATCTCAGATCGTCTTGGGTGCAACTAATAGGCGAATATCAATTTTGATATTGTTCTTAGGCCATATTTTGCTAGGACCGAAGGTTAATTCTAAATCCTTTATACTTTGTTTATGTATTTTGTTTATGACCATTGATCATCATTGTTAAATTCGTTATAATCCTTCTAAATTAAGGGAAGTATACAAATTATTTCCCACAGAGGGTACGTATTAGGAAGCTCTTTTGATCGAACACCTAATCCCGCCCGCCTCGATAGCGGCCTCTACTAATGATTAGGGAAGTTATTCGTAATTGATATATCGTCGATTATATGCATGCAATGCAACATCCAAGTTTTAATCCTAGCATGTGAAATTAACTAAGTCGGTTGACACGTAATTTAGCACACAATTAATGTCGAAGTAGGATTTAATGTTCAATTACATGTGAAAACATACAAATGATACAAGAAATATGATAAAGACAATAAAGAAAATTGCAATAAAGAAAATTACAATAATTACAATGGATTAGGCGATTTATGTCGAAAATACCTTTAAAACGGATAATTTGAGAAAAACGAATAAAAGAAAGAATTAACGAACAAATGATTAGGTGATAATACGAGTAATAGTTAATTATACGTAAGCTAATTAAACTAGGTCAAGGCAAAAATGGAGTTCAAATGACGAGAATTCAACCGAACAAAGCGCGAAAGAGTGCGTCCCTTAGAATAGCGCAGCGATTCTTTGCGTCATTCTGACTTTCGATCAATTTGTGAAGCGGAATTGCGTGTTGTTAATACTCGTTGGTAAATTTAATGATTGATTAAATTATTTACTCGGATGTAAGTGATTAATAGGTTAATTACATGTGATTGATAGTCATAAAAGCAACAAAACATGGATGCAACGGATGCAAACGAATTAATTACATGGATGAATGATTAATAGGTGAATTAAATAAACTAAACAAGATGAATTAACGACAAATTAATGACGAACATGCGATGCATACGACAATAAACAGATGAAAATTTATCAAAGGATCGAATTCCAGAAACTCAATATGAACAAATCGAATTCCTACAACCCGGATTGAATTTAATGACGAAAACCCGCAAATATGAGATTACTTGGAATTTAAGTCGGATTTTAATGACAAATTAAACATGTGAATGAATGATAATTAATATACATGTGGAATTATTAGACTATTGTATGTCAAAGAATTAAAGAAAACAAATAAAACAAATAAAACGAACGAATTACAGAAGACGAAGGAAGAAGAAAGGAAGCAGGAACTGCGGCAGCCTCACGAAGAGGCGCAGCAGGAACTGCGCTCCTTCGAAGAGGCGCAGCAGTTGCTGTGTCCTTTCTCGACGTCTGTCTACTGGAAATCCGTAAAAAGAGGTTTTAAAGCATGGTTTTAGAAATCGGTTTTAATTGGTATTTTCGACATAAACCTTACATTAATGATACAAAAAGTAAATAACAATAATAAAAGAGAGATTTACACCCTCAGACTTACATGTTTGACGAAACGAGAAGGACTAAGATATCGATTAGTGATGCTCGACGCGAATGTAAGAAAAGTGCCCTCGTAAGAGGAAAACGATTAAGTTAATTAAGTTGATTGATGTGGAGTTGGTCAAATTGGTCGGTCATGCAAACGAGGCTGGTACTCAGAAGGATTCGAGCTTACGTGGTCGAAAGTTCAAGCACGTAGACGCCAAAAAGTAAGAACAAAGGTCTAGAATGCAAAGGGAGAAGAGAAGGGCGGACACTCGCGTGAGAAATATGAGGAACGAAGGCTCCTATTTATACTAATCACGTGAAGGAATTAGGGTTTCGGAGACTCTTTGGAAGTGAATCTCGGAAAGATATGAAAAAGATACGAGAAATTACGCAGAAAAGGACATGGGAAGAGGCGCAGCAGCCACTGCGTCTCTTGGAAGAGGCGCAGCACCTGCTGCGTCTGTTCCCAAGTGGTTTCCTCCTGCGGAAGGAAGATTTCCGTGTTTAAGTTATGGTAGGACGGAATAATTTGGTTTTCCTTAATATTTTATGTGAATATTACGGGAAATTGTTTACCAAAGGATAAAGATTATGAAATATGGAATATAAATATCCGGAACATTCCAGAACATTCTGACTCGGTATTTAACGCTTATCAGAAAATGAAGACGGTTTCAGGCCCGGACTCCAAATGTACTCTAATTACTGTCAAAACGACCGTATCGGCACGTAGATGACAACTAAGAGGTAGACATTAATATTTGAGCAATCACTTGACGATAAACTTATGAACTGTCACAAATCATTCCGCGTACCAAACATGCGGCCCAATCATCACCGGGTGGTTTGCGGGAGGTGCAGAAATGAGGTATTTACAATGAGGTGTGAAGTAAATTTTGGGGGCAGATTTGATGTGAGAGATTTTTCAATCGGAACTTGAAGGGAATAGAAAAAGGCCTCCAAGTGAGAATGAGGTATAAGATGAATTTGAGAGTGGACGGATTTTCATTTTTATTTAATATTTGAGGAGAGATGGAGAGATGATGGAGGTGACGGTGGTAGTGAGCCAGGGAGATATTAGACTCTCATGCTTTGGAAAAGCACATTTTGAAAAAAAATACTACTCACATATACAACTTACGTACAATGTCCCCGAGCCCCAACCAGGGTGATATCCTCGTGATAGTAGTTCGAAGCAGCGACTGATAGATTGAATCGATTATTTTAATTACATTAATGATGAAAACCATCGTCGTAGATGAAAAATGTTTTTTCTTTAATTATACGTACGTTATATGTTGGTTAGTTACGTTAATGATGAAAAACCGTATTATGTCATCAGAATGAAGACCGCTACTGAAATTATGAAATTATATTACGTCAAATCTTGAATTATGGATTTATTTATAATGTTACGGCATTGCACATTTAATAACACTCATTTATATGATCATGTATCAATAATAACATTTGTTATCACGATCCGTGCATTTTTTGCACGGGTTTAAAACTAGTGTTATTGTAAAACCATAAATTTATTTACTTAACTGACCCCTATAAATAATCTCCCACTACTTATTAAGTTTGGGGGGGGGGGGGGGCATTAGAATACTTTTTAAATTGTTTTACAATATCTTATTGTAAATCGATTTTACAAGAGACTTGTGTTAGAAATCTATATCTCTTTACTCAACATATTCATATATGCTATGATTTTAATTTAGTCATAAATTAAAAGTTGATCTTATGCATGCAAACAAAATATAATTAAAGAAGAAATAAATCATCATCTTACATTGATATTTTCAGATCAAAGGGCACAAGAGAGTTCTCCTACTCTCTTGTTCTTGAGCTTTCCTTAATTGGATGAACAAGGATTCAAGAAGAGAATCCCTCCCAAAAGTATTATACCCAAGATAACAACTTAATAAAACTAATATTATTATTACTAGAATAATACTAATTTTGTATAAAAATTGACCCAAAATATTATTTGGTCTCTCTACTATTTCGGTCAAGAGAGAAGGAGGAGAAGAAAGTTTTTATCTTTCTAAAACTCTAATTTTAGATGAATGAATGAATAATACACTAGAGATATTGGTAGCGTATATTAGGTAAAATAAGGAGAAAAACCAATTGTTTTTCTCCTCTTGAAAAACCGGTTGGCATGGGGAGGAAGGGACCAATGCATGCACAAGGTGGTCTTCACAATGACCACTAGGTTTGCATGGCTAGTTTAGTAGGAAATGATTATATTTACCACTAACATAATCAACACAATATATGCCTAATCCTCCCCTTAATTTCGGTACATATAGATAAAATGGACTCCATTTTATTTTTGTCAATTTGTCAATTTGTCATATGTCACATGTCACATGTCACATAAAATTGTTATGTATTTTTAACATATTAAAAATCAACGTATTAATAAAAATACGTCATATACAAAAATTGACTTAGTAATTCACAATTACTTGTACCAAAATATTTTACCAATTATAAATCACAACATCTTGTATTTATAATAATTTATTCATTCAAATGCAATTGTTTCTTTAAACAATAATTTCATCTAAGTAATGAAACAATTCGACTACTTAGACCGTATCTTATTTAATCAAATTTCAATAAGACACGTAAATATATCTTCCAAAGTCGTCCGTCAATTTTAAGTAATTTAATTGACCCGTATCGTCATACGATCAATTAAATGATCAATTAAGAGTGTTATCCTTTAGGTATGACCTAAGGGGATCAATTGGTCACCACCGTCTCACGACAGTAATGTCAAACTCTAGTCAGCCAATCATTACCGATATGTGTGGACCAGTTGACAGTAAAATATTACTTCCCAATTGTATTCTTTATAATGAGACTTAAACATGTGATCATCATGATCAACAGTTGTGATCGCATTATTGTCGGAGGACACATATTCCAACAATCTCCCACTTGTCCTCGACAAGTGTGCGTCACCAATTCTCTTGTCCTATTACTATCTCCCACTCAATGCAAGGTGTCTTTCAGGTCGTACTTGCAAGTGATCATATCGAGAGTGGTTTCCTCGATCTGGAGAATAACTGATTGACCGGATTTATCCACCATGGATACACTCCGAGCGTGGCCACGCATTTCCAGTTCATTACTCCTCGAGTGGCCCTGAGACATTGTTATAACCCTAACTAGGGGTGGACAATTCCTATCGCACTCATTCCCTTCGACTAGCCACATCCATCATAATCCAAAATATGCCCATTTGACCCCATTTACGAAGGTCGTAGTAACACAAATCAAAGTTAATCTGAAACTGTGCCATCTTAGGCGAATAGTCTTTAGTCAAAAGAATCGACTCATAAGAATACTATAGTAGCTCTCGCCACGACCAGGCTATATAAATTTGCCAGAACTCTATAAGCGGTCATAAGGCCCGACAAAATGTTCCTAACAGTCTGCCTATGTGATCGACTTGTCATTCTCATATGACTCTATGGCACTTGAACTTGCCATCAATCGCATCACACTCTAGTCACTTCGAGACGTCACCTCATGTAAGTAACTATGGGCAAATACAATGTTAATCCGCGTTCACTTTAACGGGGTTCAATTGTCTCTACAACCCGTTTGGATGTAACAAAGTATAAGGTGAGTTAATAATAACTCAAACGACAAATGTCGACATCACATTCCGGTAGTCAATACCATATTAAAACCTTGTGATGCATATCGTAAGTGTGTAAACACTTGTTTGATTGCAATAGAAGTTTAACATACCACGTGTCCATGAGTTCAAACTTCTTATAATCGCATTTTCCTTTACGTTCATGTTATCTTCTCATAGCATGAACCTTACCAAGTACACATCCAGGTTCCTAACCTCGGTTTCGGTTCTTTATCTTGAGAGAACTTCCTTGTCGATTATCACATAACAAACAAATTTGTGGTGAATGATATAACTTGTACTGATCAAGTACTCTACCCACACACAATGCACTAGCTATATGTTTTGTAGAATCTTGCAACAATTGTCAAGATGATTAGCCTAGCACTTCTCACAAGTCCTAGCATTATTGGAAAAATTAGTTTTGAGTAACTTCTTATTCAACTAAGTATCTTTCCAAACTTCCTATTTCTCCTTTTAGCTTGAAAAGCTTAGGATTTTCATAAATCCTTACATGTGTTCGAACTGCAATATGTGCAACCTCTTGACACACAACAGAGTCTTCTTGTCAAACACTGAAATTGCTCATCAAATTCTCCTCGAGAATTCATGACGTTTCTTGTATGGCTTGCCAACGATCCATCATGCTCTTATGCATATGATTTATTATTGGACATGTGCATGATTATTCTAATGGCGAAAACATTAGTAACTTTTAATCATGCCATCAACTATTCTTAGGTTCAAGGAATGACCATGACTGCTAATGGCAATTCCATTTCCATTTACATGAATAACCTGCGTATCTAGTTGATTCGATGTGTATGTCTCAATACTTATCCAACATCTCATGATGTGATTGGATTCATCATAGTCCATTTTCATCCAGAATTGAAAACTTAAATACTTCTTTGTGAAAGAATAGTACTAGCTCGTCATTCTCAATGAGCAATGAGTTATAAACTTTTACAAGATGATTGCTCCCACTAAATTCCATGTCTTCACATGATAATTTCAAACTCCCACTCAATTCCACATGTTTCGAAATTGACTACTCAATCGAAACATTTCAAGAATTGAAATATATATTGCATTGCCAAGTTATTAAGATAAAACCATATATGTTCCCATCATATCCTTTCAAAATACCTATTTTGAAGTGGTCTCATCTTAACCTTATGGAAAGAGATTTTAATCTCTAACTTATTCATATCATAATGATGTGTAGCAATGTCATTATTCAAATATAAATAATATCTAAAACACGTCCTTCGAAATACCCTTTTCGGAAGGAGGTTTAACCATTTCATTTTCATAATGAGGTTAAGTGATGACGTTTGCGTGGTTAATATTTAACTTAGCTATTGAGGATATCGGTATATCAATCCTTGCAATTTCTAGTCATAAATCTCGTTTATTTCCTAGGATATAACTTTGATTCATTTAGGCTCTTAAGTAAATATCAATATTGAAATTATTGGTCAAAATTTATCATAAACTAGTCAAAACTCTCGTTAAGACTTTACATTAGTCATTTTTCTTCCAAAACTTTCTTTTGGTCTCCTCGTGTAGTTATCTTGAGAAAATATTCTTTTGATTACTTCACTTGGTCTCTTGAAATCATGTAGATCTATTCGAGACCATAGATCTCATCTATTGGGCATACTATATAAATAAATATACCTTAATTCAAATCATTCTCCCTTGCATAGATCTCATTTATACAAGTACACAAATTTCTTTTGATGTTGTGTCCTCATTTTTCTCCCACTCTATCTTTAGAATGAATACACTAGAAATTCAAATATAGCATATGAGACACAAATAATGATTTTTGAAGTATAAGGAGGACTATCTCATAGGTTGACTAATTGTTTTAGATTTTATAAGTGTACTTGGTGATTAACTTTCCTTTAAGAGAGTTCATTAACTCAATCTCACTTTGTAAATGATCATACACAAGTCTTTAGCTTGTGGTCATATAATGAATCCCATCATTATAGTTGTTAATTAGATCACTTTAAGTGAATAATCATATGTTTCTATGAGCAAGCATGTATAGACGAATTTTAGAACAAGGATAAAAATGATAAAACGGGTGACTTGGGTTGCAAACCAAGCCACCATTATCCAAAATACAACCAATTATCCAAAATACATTTCCATGTCGAACACGGAAATCAAAAGGTTCTAAAATCCAAAACATAATTAAAATAAGACAATAAAAAGCAAAGCTTCATGGAAGCTATTCCTAGCTTCTCGATGGTTTCTCAAGCTTGCTTTTCTTTTCCCTTGTCCTTGCTTGGTGGAGGCCCTATTTACAATAAAAAGGGGATACATTATCACAACTTTGTATCACAATATCATAGTTGAATTAGAAACATAAAAGAAAGGATAGTCATTTACCTACTGGAGTGATCTTTCCAGCCTTAATATCACCAAGGTACTTGGAACAATTTCTTTTCCAATGTCCAACACCATTACAATAATGGCATTTATCAAGAGGACCCTTCTTGATTTTGGAAGTGCTAGCTTCATAAGTCCTAGCTTTGGTGAAAGTGGGAGCTTGTTTCTTACCCTTCTTCCCATTCTTCTTGAACTTCCCCTTACTTTTGGTGCTTATGTTAAGCACATCTTTTGGTGGGTTCACATTTAACCCCATGTCCCTTTCGGCTTGCACAAGTAACTTGTGCAACTCTTCAAGATACACGTCCTTCTCTTGCATGTTAAAATTCACCCGGAATTTAACATATGCCTTGACTTGGATAAGGAGTGTAGAATCCTATCTACAATGAGTTCTTTGGGGATTTCAACCTTTTGAATTTTCAAGGTCTCGACTAGCTCCATTAATTTGAGCACATGAGGGCTAACCTTTTGGCCCTCTTTGAAGTCGAGATCAAAGAATGCCGCGGCCGCCTCATATTGGACGATCCGCGGAGTTTGTGAAAACATTGTCACAAGCTTGGAGTAAATCTCATTAGCGGTGCCCATCTTAAAGGCTCTCCTTTGGAGATCTGCCTCCATCGCAAAGATCAACACGTTTTTCATTGCGGCGGACTCCTTATGGTAAGCCTCATATGCTTCCCTAGTGGCGGCGGTCGACCTAGTATTAGGTTCGGGTGGAGAGGCCTCGGTAAGGTAACGAAGCTTGTCGTCACCTTGGGCGGCTAATTTGAGTTGGGCATCCCAATCGGAGAAATTTGACCCATTCTTTTCAAGTTTACAACGATCCATGAAGGATCGGAGCCATGAAGCATTAGTGAGAGGCGTGGCGTTGGTGTTTGGATTTGCCATTGTTATGAGAAATAAAAGCGGTCTACAAAACAAAATATAGAAGGAATAAAACATATGTCGTTTTAATAAAAATAATACTATTCCGGGTGTAATTCCAGGGCAGTTACTTGTTACCACCCGTGCTTGTAGAATGTCGTCTTTGATTGAATCCTCCTTTCGGTCTCCTGAAACAATGAACAAACTGAGGGCTCGGCTTTGTACCGAGCGAACTCACTCCGACGCTCAAGTCAGTAAACTTAAAAGGATTAAGTTATGTGTTACTTGGCGAAGTATATTTTGTAGAGAGATAAGGAAGATGTTACCAGATGAATAGTGATTCTTAGGTTCAATTGTGGATCCTTTCCTCAATGAGAGTTGAGGAGTATTTATAGACTTTCACCTTTTGTCACGTATTGGCCAAGTGGCCAAGTGGCTAGCAGGTGGAAAGACTGATCTACCCTCGGCCGATGGACCCATGGCAGGCCGGCGGGCCCTGTTGACTCGCCGCCGAGGGGTCTTGGATATGAGTTCGCGGATATGTGCCCCGGCTGGCTAGTTGTCCCAGCCGAGACCCAACAGACAGGCCGACGGGCTGCGTCGGTTAGGCTGTCTAAGTCGTTGACTTGCTTGTGGATATCTTTGACCTTGCTCAATATGTTGACTTGGTCAGCGGGTGCAGAATATGCCCCATCAAATACTCGTAAAAATTTTAATTTAAACAAGTTTTATTCCATTTTTCTAGTGACCTCTACCCAACTAGATAAATGATTCCAAGACCCAAATTCATATCCACTTAGGCACGGTAGGGCCGATTCATCCCTTATCAATATAACTCGGTGGATTAACGCTTAATCGATTCTACTTTTAGAACTCTTGGTCGACAAAATTACTCTAATGTTTATCTATAGCCCGGAACACATGCGACTACGGTCATGAATACTTCCGTTGAGCTCAATCCAAATTTCGAATAAATGTGTCCATGATCCAAATCCACATCAACTTGGGCACGGTAGGGCCGATTCATCCCTTATCAAAATGAATTCGGTGGATAGACATTTATCACCCACTTCCCCTACGTAACAAGTTTTGTACCCCGGTAGGGCCGAGTGTACTCCCTCGCGAAATAGGTTTTCATGGTTTCTACTTTTTGGTAAGGCTATGTCTCAATTGATTATTTTAGCGAAAGGTCATGTCAATTTATTATCTATCACGTTTTAAGTGAACTAAAGCGGTGAACTACGATAATTCTAATTGACACGGTCGATAAACTCGATTAAAAGATAATGCATGTTTTAGTTATGGCGATTTAGCGATGCATGCGACATATAAATAAAATGCAAACATAAAATAAATCCTAGTATGACCTTCCTAAAATAGAAAATCTAATTAACTATTACATATTCGGAAACCAACTCCATTGGTCCCTTGAACTTCGGTTTTGGCACGCATCTCGAGGTAATACCGTCTTTATGTATCGCCTTCTTGAGTGACACCGTCTTCAAGGAACTCCGGAAGAAATAAATTACATAACAAATTACATAATTCCTATTATACATTTGTAATTAAAATAAAATAAATCTATTAAATTACAAAACGGTGATACGAGATCACAATAAATTACAACCGAATCGATATTCCCATACATTTCGGGTAATACCAATTAAAAACTAAGGCCATACTAAGTAAAATTACATAAAAAAATTTACATAAATAAAAATTATGACAATCATAAATAAAAATGCAGCATTATAATATGTATGAACATGCCCAATTTTATGCTAAATCGCCTTTAAGGAGCCAATATCGTATATTACACGGTTTTTACGGATTTGCGTGATTCAACGTTTTATAATCACAAAAATTACATAAATTCATATTTATGTACAAGTTAATTACCCTAACATCTTAGGACTCAAAATTAGTCTTCACTAATTACTTGACTATAATTAACTCATATTTCTTAAAATTGTTCATTAATGGACTTAAAATTACAATAAAATGTTATAAACTTCAAATAAATCACAAAAATTCCAAATAAATTCAAAATTTGAAATTTAAACTTATGAACATTCTGGAAAAATACCATGACACTCATAATGTTCAAAAACTTAGGTTAAAATTTCGTAAAATTATCGGAAAAACTATATTGCGGTTTATCGGATTTAACAATAAAATCATAAAAACATGAGAAAAATATATTCACCAACTTTTCAATTTTAGATCTGAAAAAGATAATAAAATTCAACATGTGACGTTTTTCCTTAGTCATGGAGTATGTTTTAGCAATTATTTACTAATTAAGTCATTATTTATGCTATTTTTCATCAAAAATCCATAAATCATGCATAAAGACTTCAATATAGCCTATTATTTTACATACATCTTGTAAAATTGCATGTGACAACATACTAAATTTCTATGACCAGATTCGAAATTTATCTCATATTAACCTATTTTTCATTTAAATTCGATTTTTATCATGAAAAATCCATATTTCGAGCATAAGAACTCCAAATTATATGAAAAAATACAGGTCATCTAAAAATAATATATGTGAAAACATATCCAAAAACCACTGTAAAATTCGAAGTTTAGCTAATTTTCGTCCAAAAATGACATTTTTATCATAAAATCACATTTTAATGCCAATATTATATAAGATGAACAATAAAAATCCATAAATTAACCAAAATATCCTAAAAACATTTTAGGACCAGAAACTTTAACATGCATAAATTTATTTCGTGATATATCATAATAACACAAATTTACAAGTTTTATATGTTAATCGTATAACTCGGAAAAACTATAACCGATTTGCATGCAAACAACCAAGGCTCTTGATACCGCTTGTTAGAAATCTATATCTCTTTACTCAACATATTCATATATGCTATGATTTTAATTTAGTCATAAATTAAAAGTTGATCTTATGCATGCAAACAAAATATAATTAAAGAAGAAAACATCATCTTACATTGATATTTTCGGATCAAAGGGCACAAGAGAGTTCCTATCCTATCGTAACGTGCTTGCATTCTTCCTACTCAAGACCAAGAAAAACCTTGTCTTTCTATCTTTCTTAGCAAGTAAGCTTGTCTTTCCTGATATGATCAGTGAGTGATAAGGAAGGGAGTCCCTCTCCTTTTTCTTATGAGAACGAACTTGGACAACCAATCAATATGCTACGGCTACGCCGCCTCGCTCTTAGGTTAGGAGTGAGGTTATATGCTTGCTTTGCTTAAGCGCTTAATGAATAACAATGATTGTGAGGCCCCAGTCTATGCATTTGCATTGCATTTTCCAAAAAAAATTTTGATGGGCTCGGGCTTCCCTAGCAAGACCACGCTTTCGTTTCACTCTCGCTGGGAGTGGGAGGACTGGCTTCCCCCTTCCCTGACGACTGGATAGTCTTCTCCTATCCTGAAATGAAAGATGACAACACAAGACAACAGAAGACAGCAGAAGGCAACAGAAGACAACACAAGACAATAAGGCTTGGAATCCATATGCTAGAAGACTCTAAGATCAGAATGTGCTCGATCAGAGGAAAGAGACTTGGCTCGACTGAATATTCTCTTGGTCGGGGCGGGAAGATCTTCTCCTGGCCTGAAGTAGGGCGGCGGCATTCCCGTTCCAAGTCGAGTGAAGAGCGAGCAGGCAGCGGAAGAAGTTGGTCGAGCCGGGTAAGGATGTATGTGACTTCGTTCAGGACTGGTGGGTAAGGAGAAAGGCTAAGATCTCAGCCCAAGGCTACTTTACATAGCTATGATTTGATATCTCAGGATCTCATCTTCGGATTTTATGCTTTCATCCCCGCTATGTTAACCAAAGCTAATCCACTACTTCCCTACTGAAGGCATGTAAGTCAGCCTTGTGTGAGGTGAGTACCAAGAATTATATATCCAAGAACAGATGGTATTCCATCAAGATAGCAAATTGGTTTACCATTGCACTGCGTCTAATTAGAAAGAGTTATACTAGAACAGTGACTTCTTTTAAAAGCCCCGCCTAGTCTCACTGCCTGAGAAAGGAAGAAAAGCACAGAAAGAACAAGCGGATCGTATTTCCCTCGTTTGGGGCGATACTTACCTCCTTTCACTCGCTGCACCTGTTTCAACCAATGCCGGATATTGAAAGCTAGTTTTACATAATTTGTGAAAAATTCAATCGACGAGATTTCTCACGAAAAAAGAGATAAAAGCCGTGATTTTCCGTGTCTTTCACATGGGAGTGCTCTGTCCCAAAAGTTGGTACAAATCCACACAAAAATGAAACTTTGTATCTTACGCAATTAATTTAAAAATGTGAAAAAATCGCTTTTATACCGAAAATCGCGGGTTTATTAAAAATGTTTCTTTTTAAAGTCCGGTTCACTAATAAAATCAGGTCATGCCGAAAAAACACGGGTTTGTTTAAAAAATCTTTTTCTTTTTTTGATTCTATTAGTGAAATCAGTCGAGTAACGAAAAACGCCGCATTCTTTAAGAAAATCTTTTCTTTTTTCGATTTCAGTACTGAAAAGCGCTTAGTACCAAAAAACACGGGATTCTTTGATTTTTTTATTTTAAAATGCCATTTCACTAATAAAATCAGGTCATGTCGAAAAAACACGGGTTTGTTTAAAAAGTTTCAAATTAAAGTTCATTTCAAAAGGGAATTTTTTTATGTCCGAAATTACCGGCTTTTACTAAACTTTTCACCGAAAAAATCTAAGAAAAGTACCGAGATTGGCCTCGCTTATCCAAGTAATTTGTAAGAATAAAGGCAGTTGGCACAGTAAAATTAAAACATAAAATTAAAACTGTATAAAGTGCTCATAATCGCAGATAATATAAGGACCAAGAGAATATGCGAGCAGGAAAAGACTATCCCTCGGCAAACCAGGAACTAGACAGTCGGCCTTCCTTCCTACGAGCAAGTGAGGAGGATGGGCCCTGCTTTCTTGAGACTTCCAGTGGGAGTTCAAACCAGAGGAAAGCAAGGTCTAGCCTAGCTTTTTCCAGGATCAAAGAAGATAGCCCTTCTCTATCTTGCTAAGAAGTAGCCCGCCCTACTCGAGCCTATAAGACAAGGATCGAAAGAGTGCCACGAGATGATGAAATAGCTGCGAGTTAGTAATTTGATTTCAAAGACGGGTTATGAAAAAACGGCTATTTGAACACCATCTCTTGCAAATAGATCATTGAGAATCTCGAGAACCTAAAAAAAAATGCAGAAGTGAGCGTACCCCTCGGAATTACTCCTCTCTCCCCCTTTTTTTAGCCAACACCATCAACCTCATTTTCACCTTGAATTGGTCAAAGCCAAATGATGAATAGAAGGAAAGGAGATCATAAAGATAGGCGGACGACTTTACT
Source organism: Silene latifolia (assembly GCF_048544455.1). Taxonomy (NCBI): domain Eukaryota; kingdom Viridiplantae; phylum Streptophyta; class Magnoliopsida; order Caryophyllales; family Caryophyllaceae; genus Silene; species Silene latifolia. The sequence continues at coordinate 224,585,266 of NC_133534.1, forward strand.
TATAGTATAGGTCGGATGTTTTCGTGAGCAGTAAGCAGCAAAGATCCCCTTATTTATGAAAAGCTGGTGGTCGCGCGTGAATTCTTTCAAGGCAAGGGGCGACCTGATTCGACATTGTTGTATACTCTGATCCGGTCGAGAGAGTTTTCGTTTACCAGCGCGTAGGTAGTCTAAGTTCCTATGACCGAGTCTTTCTAGCCCCTGTGAACATCTTTGATTAATGTATTAAAGAGGGCCTCTCTAACCGGTGAAAAGTAGTGGGTGTCCACTAACGGCTATTCCTGGCTCGGCTCCGATAACGCAATTCCGGGAGGAGTCGGTAGTTGGGCACTGGATCCTTTCGGACCTGGAGAACGTGTGACGCTGGGTCGGATTTTGGTGAACCAACCGGTCGCTCCTCTAGTTGAAGTATCAGGCCCTTTTATTCGTTGCCTAGGTTACAGCTTCGGAATACCCCAAAGGGAATTTTTCTATACTTCCTGCAATCTTCACTTTACGACACGCCGACTCCCCTTTCGCTTTAGAGAATACAGTAGGCGTGGAATTAGACCAAGGGTTGGTTTATCAAGTAGGAACTAGTCCTTCTGATTTCGCACATAGGAGATCCGGACACAGCTCCAGGACTATAGAGAATGATGTAGATCGATCGCCCCCTAGATAGACAACTACATAGAGGGTCTCTAGAAATCTATGTATTATTTCTTTCAGAACCTGCGTAACGTAAGATCAATATCACAACCAGTGAAGTCTGCAAGTTTCACATCTAAAGTAATACCCGCTCCGATAGTTTACGATATAGATATATCTATTTAACGAAAAAATTCTAAGAAAAGAGATTAATAGATATCGGTAGTTGTCCGGTCGTACCCAAACAATAATATTCCAGAAGAAAATGCACCTAAGATCAAATATTTCGAACCGGCTTCCGTAGAAAATTCAGACTTTCGTTTTGATGCTGCGATCACATAAAAACATAAACTTTGAGGCTCAATAGCTAAATACATGGCAATTAAATCATGAGTCGAGATCATAAAGAGCATACTGCGAGTAGGAAGTGAAATTAATACAATAAATTCAAAAGCATCAAACCTCTCTTGTTCGAAAAAATCAAAACACATCGAAATGGTACCAGCCGTACTTAATAATAGAAAGATTTGGCAGAAATATGTAAAATTGTCCCTCTTAAAAAAATTATTCCAGAATAAATGGGCAATAGTTAGGAGAGGTGCGCCAGCAGCGAGCAAAAGCAAGGTTATTAGATACCTGGGGAAAGCCCGACCAGAACCACACGTGCAAGTTTCCCCGCATGTGGCTCGTCCGTGATAACTTCTTCGAATTTGCGTGAACTAGCGGACCGATCGCTAAGCTTTTCAGCCTCTTATAATAAGTAAGATGAGCGAACCTTTTAGGAACTGGTTAGGAATGGGTGCCACTATCCCAGCCCGGATCCAGCCAGGTTCTATTGATCATGTCCTCTTCCCAACAGTTGTACTTTGTCTTGGGACGTCTTTGGCTTTACGAGAGAAAGCCAAGTGCCGTAGGTAAGCTCTATTCGGTCCGGAGCATTGATTCCCCATAACGAATAGGTTAGCTCTATCTCTTTCTTTCAGAACCTGTGCTCGAGAAGGTCCCCCAGTTCCTCTTCCGCCCCTCTCCCGACTTCTCATTCTTATGCGATCCTCTTCCGCCCCTCTCCCGACTTCTCATTCTTATGCGAGCCTCTTCCATCCCTCGATCTTACATGAGACTCGGGATATTTACCACTCTTCGCTCATCCATTCTGCCCGCTCGTCCAGACCTCTATCAGCAGGCCCTTTCTCATTATCATTATCATCTACCGCCCTTTCTTTCCTCCCGGCTATTCACGCATGAAGATCGTCGTATGTATGCTCGACTTCGGTTACCGGTTCTATAGGTAAGAGTACATTATGGCAGGATCAGTCACCAGAGGAAACCAACCTTCCTCCAAGAAGAATTGTGCTATGCCCCCTCGACCCCTATAGAGCGAAAGAGCTGCCTGGTGATCCCTAGGTTGCAGCACGTCCGTTCGTTAACTCCTCGCGCCACTGCCGCCGTTTCTAGGACCGACCGACGCCTTACCTGCACAAGGATTCAAGAAGAGAATTCCTCCCAAAAGTATTATACCCAAGATAACAACTTAATAAAACTAATATTATTATTACTAGAATAATACTAATTTTGTATAAAAATTGACCCAAAATATTATTTGGTCTCTCTACTATTTCGGTCAAGAGAGAAGGAGGAGAAGGAAGTTTTTATCTTTCTAAAACTCTAATTTTAGATGAATGAATGAATAATACACTAGAGATATAGGTAGTGTATATTAGGTAAAATAAGGAGAAAAACCAATTATTTTTCTCCTCTTGAAAAACCGGTTGGCATGGGGAGGAAAGGACCAATGCATGCACAAGGTGGTCTTCACAATGACCACTAGGTTTGCATGGCTAGTTTAGTAGGAAATGATTATGTTTACCACTAACATAATCAACACAATATATGCCTAATCCTCCCCTTAATTTCGGTACATATAGATAAAATGGACTCCATTTTATTTTTGTCAATTTGTCAATTTGTCATATGTCACATGTCACATGTCACATAAAATTGTTATGTATTTTTAACATATTAAAAATCAACGTATTAATAAAAATACGTCATATACAAAAATCGACTTAGTAATTCACAATTACTTGTACCAAAATATTTTACCAATTATAAATCACAACATCTTGTATTTATAATAATTTATTCATTCAAATGCAATTGTTTCTTTAAACAATAATTTCATCTAAGTAATGAAACAATTCGATTACTTAGACCGTATCTTATTTAATCAAATTTCAATAAGACACGTAAATATATCTTCCAAAGTCGTCCGTCAATTTTAAGTAATTTAATTGACCCGCATCGTCATACGATCAATTAAATGATCAATTAAGAGTGTTATCCTTTAGGTATGACCTAAGGGGATCAGCTGGTCACCACCGTCTCATGACAGTAATATCAAACTCTAGTCAGCCAATCATTATTGATATGTGTGGACCAGTTAACAGTAAAATATTACTTCCCAATTGTATTCTTTATAATGAGACTTAAACATGTGATCATCATGATCAACAGTTGTGATCGCATTATTGTCGGAGGACACATATTCCAACAACTTGCTCCTACTTTATCCATTTATTAGCCAATGTGAACGTAGTATTATATTTCAGTGCCCTTAAATTACACGTTCTTATACAAATTTAATATAAGCATTTTTAATTTATACACCTTCTTTAGTACGAGTAATCTATATACTATGTTTTATAAAGTAAATTTTTCTTTCAAGTTTTACAGATATTTTCACATTTTTTGATTATAGACTTTGTAACAAGTAAGGAACAAAGATAAATTACAAATATAAAATTAAAAATTCATTTATTATTGTTTTCCCACTCACAAATTAGTTACAAAAGATAACTAATACTCAACTTCTATTCAAGGTAATGTTTGGAAACATGAAATTGATTTCATTTTTATGATTTCAATTATATATAGAAATCAAATTGTTTGAATCCACTTCCAAATTTAATTCTAAAAGATGGTTTGGTAAACCAGGATTTAGAATTGGAATGACGGATATGGGTGTGGTGATCGAAATTTTTCTATTTGAAAAAAAAAATTGTCACGGAAAATATTTGCGATCGAAAAAAATATCACAAATAAAAAAATCGCGATGAAATTTGCATGACAAAACAAACGTAAATAGTGATGGGATTGAAATGATTACTATATGGTAGGAAGTTGAGAAACTCAAATTTTAACTAGGTTGGAATTGATATGAAATTGAATTCATTTCCAAATTCTAAAGGTTCCTAAATGCTTGAAATGTCTCAATTACGGAATTATATTCCAATTTTAGGTTCCCAAACACACCGCAAAGATGATTTATTCGTAAATTAGTGTTGATTAGTTATAATAATAATAATACTCATAATAATATAAACCATACTTATAAAACGAATAAAAAATCAATTAAATTATAAAATAAGTTTATAGACACGACAATTCAAAATCTATAAATAAAAAAAATCAATTCATAAGAAAAATTTGTTTAATAGTTGAGTTTGATAGGGCATATTCTGCACCCGCTGACCGAGTCAACATATTGAGCAAGGTCAAAGATATCCACAGCAAGTCAACGTATTAGACAGCGAAGACCGACGCAGCCTGTCGGCCTGTCACTTGGGTCTCGGCTGGGCAACCAGCCAGCCGGGAGACATATCCGCGTACTCACATCCAAGACCCCTCGGCATGGAGTCAACTCGGCCAGCCGGCCTGCCATGGGTCCCTCGGCCGAGGGTAGAACAGTCTTTCCACCTGCACTGCCACTTGGCCACTTGGCCACTACGTGACAAAAGGTGAAAGTCTATAAATACTCCACTTCTCTCATTGAGAAAAGGATCCGAAAATAATCAATTAAACACACTAATCTGGTATAAACTCCCTTATCTCTCTACAATATACTTTGTGCCAAGTAATACACAACTTAATCCCTTTTAAGTTTACTGACTTGAGCGTCGGAGTGAGTTCGCTCGGTGCCAAGCCGAGCCCTCAGTTTGTTCATTGTTTCAGGAGAGGCCGAAAGGAATAGTCAAGCAAAGTCATCATTCTACAAGCTTACGTGGTAACAAATCCTGCTCCGGAATTACACCCGGAACAATTGGCGCCGTCTGTGGGAAAGTGATACTAGAAGCTAGTCAAATCCCTTACAAAAAAAAAAAACAAAACCCACCCAGCAAGCTAAGAAGATGTCAAAGCAACAAGAAGTAATTGTGAGCTTACTTAAAGCGCATTCTATCAGGATGACACAGTCCATACTCGAGATTGGCGGTCCCCCCACCGGCCGAGTAATTCAACCGGCGACGGGATGCCAATACTACCAGAACACGCTGCACGCTGCCGGCCAAGTCACTTGTCATGGGACATGTGGTCGATGCGGACCAAATTGAAGCTATTCTGGACACGATGGGTAATACGCCGATCACCCCGCCGCAACGACGGTGACGGCAAAGACACCCGCAGGTGACCGGGGCCCATAAAGTGACCGAACAACTTGTCCGGGCGATACAAGGAGCCATGCATACTAGGACGCCGGCGGAGCACGTGCCGCCGTGGCGGACCAAAGTCCTTCCCCACTCGCGGGAGGGGCGTCGCCGCGGCAACAACGAGGCCCGCCCGAAGAAATGAAGAAAGAAGTCCGACTATCCAAAGTCGGGCAACAAGAAGCCCTTCCCGCTACGAGGAGAGAAGCCGGACTAGGATTGCGAGGAGCCGATCGCCACGCGTCATTCGACACGTGGTCGACAGCCCTCGGTGCCTATGTCCTCGGAGTCTCCGTGCCAACCAAACTAAAGCTGCCGTCCCTATCATACAAAGGGGATAGTGACCCAACCGACCACGCCGAGGCTTTCGAGTCTTACATGTCGGTATGGGAGCAAAACTGACGAGGTATGGTGCCGAGTCTTCCCAACAACCCTGCATGGGATGGCCGGAGTTGGTACAAGGGGCGCCTAATGGTTCGGTATCTTGCTACGCCGACCTAAGGGATAACTTCATAGCCCAAGACGCCGCGCAACAAGAGAAGGGTCGTGGAGACATCGGATCTCCTCACTATCCGACAAGGGGAGGACGAGTCTCTACGAAGCTATGTGAAGAGGTTCGACGCGAAAGCTCAGCAGATCCGTGAGCTAAACACCGAACTGGCGGCCTTCGACCGATGAAAGGCCTCCCGAAAGGCGAGCTCAAAAATGAGCGATAAAGTGCGAGGACCTCAACCGGACTCCTTGAGAAAAATGGCGGACCGAGCCGTAAAGGTGGAGGATTACCACAAGACCTGGGTAGGCCACAGTGAAGCTGGGCACCCAGAAAGGAAGAGCCGCCGGGACAACGCTGATGAAGGTCGCCGTGACATGGATAGGTCACGGCCTTAAAGATCTAACAGGAAACAGAGCTCGGCGGGCGCCGGGGGGAGTTCGGGACCATACACCCAGAAGCGGTATCACGGTCTCACCCCCCTGGTCAAATCACCGGCCGAGGTCTTTGCCCTGAGCAAGAATGAGGGGCGAGAAGTGGGCAAGACCCCCAAGACGAGGGCGGGGGCGGCGACGCAAGCCAATTTTGCGATTACACGGCCAGCCGGCCATAAGACCGACGATGTCGGCATCAAGAACGCCATCGAAGAGCGATCCGAAGGGGGCCGTCAGCAAGTACGTAGCTGGGGCCCCGGAAACGAGCTCCGACGGGGCAAACAGGAAATCAGTATTCCAGAGGATGGGAGTGATCCAGGTGGTTATCAGAGGAAACGAGAACGGAGGGTCGGCTAATGGGCACAAACGGCACCTAAACGAGCTTTACCAAGCCATCAACTTTGTGCCCACCACAGCGATCCCCGCTTCCACCGTCCCCGATATAACCATCGGAAAGAAAGACTACGAAGGAGTCGTAGCCCCGCACAGCGACCCGTTGGTGGTCCACCTGGACATATCCAACCACTTGGTTAAGAGGTGCCTAATTAATACAGGCGCCTACACGAACATCATGTTCAAGGAATGCTTCCTCAACCTCGGTCTGAAGATTGAGGACCTGAGCCCCTGCACCAACCCACTATACAGCTTCTCTGGGGCCGGCTGGTCCCCCTGGGATCAATCAGGTTGCCGGTGATGTTCGGCGAGGCGGATGCGGCCAAGAACGTTTTATCTGAGTTCGTGGTCATTGATGGTTCGTCCGCCTACAATGTTCTGATAGGCCGAGTTACTTTGAGCGAGACCGATGCTGTAATGTCCATCCGGGCCCTGACGTTGATGTATGTCTCGGACCGGGGGGAGTCACAAAAGCTCGTCTCAAAGGACGAGAGAGACGAAATTATCAATGTCCAAATATCTGCCAGAGGGTGTAACATGCAATCCCTCAAAGTGGCGAAGAAATCAGAGAAGGGGAAGAGCCCATCCTTACGACAGGAGGGCGATCCGATGAGCACCAACAACGTCAGCATGGTCGAGGGAGCCGAGACCGAGCAAGTGGAGATTGACCCAGGACGCACCGTAACTGTCGGTGTCGGCCTGGGGCCAAAGTTCAGAGCCGACCTCCTAGACCTGCTGAGAAAGAACAAAGACGTCTTCGCGTACTCAGCCGCCGAGATGCCAGGCGTGAGCCGAGAGGTGATCGTTCACAAGCTGAACGTACTCTCCAACGCTCGCCCTGTCAAGCAGAAGATGAGGAACTCCTCGGCCGAAAAGGATGACGCCATCAAGGCCGAGGTAGATAAACTATTAGAGGCGGCCTTTATCATGCCTTGTACTTACCCTGAGTGGCTAGCAAATGTTGTAATGGTGAAAAAGTCATCAGGGGGGTGGAGGATGTGTGTTGATTTTACAAATCTTAATAAAGCATGCCCTAAAGATTGTTATTCCTTGCCTCGAATAGATAGCTTAATTGACGCAACGGTAGGCTACACTATGCTAAGCCTGCTAGACGCCTTCTCAGGGTACCATCAGGTATTCATGGCCGAAGAAGACAGGCCTAAGTGCGCATTCATCACCATACACGGCACATACATGTATAAAATGATGCCGTTCGGTTTGAAAAACGCTGGCGCAACTTACACTAGGCTGGTGGACAAAGTGTTTCAAGATCAAAAAGGGCGAAACATCGAGGCTTACGTCGACGATGCTATTGTGAAAAGCAAGTCTGACAGCGAGCACTTGGCCGACTTGAGCGAAACATTTTGTTCACTTAGGAAATACAAGATGAAACTTAACCCAATGAAATGCAACTTCGGTGTCCGGGCAGGTAAGTTCCTCGGCGTGCTTGTCGGCGCGGGGGGGAATTGATGCCAATCCGAGAGAAAGTCCAAGCAATCTGGACCTACGGAGCGAGGAATCGAAAAGAGGTTATGATGTTGACCGGGAGGATGGCGGCTCTCGCCCGTTTCATCTCTCGGTCAGCCGACAAGAGCATCCCATTCTTCAAAGTGTTGAAGGGGAATAAAGACTTCAGCTGGGGGGAGGAACAGAGCACAGCTTTCAGGCAACTGAAAGCTCATCTTCAAACTCTCCCAACCCTGTCCAGGCCGATCTTTGGGGAGACGCTATATCTATACATAGCGATTACCTCGGCCACGGTCGTCGTAATCGTCGAGAGAAGAAGACAAGCAAAGCAACACCCAATCTACTTTATCGACCATACATGCTGGCCGCCGAAAGAAATTACCCAGCGATCGAAAAAGCGACCTTTCTTTGTCGTCGTTGCCACAAGGAAATCGAAACCTTACTTGACGCACATCCCGTGACGGTCTTAACCGACCAGACCATTGGAGAAAGCATTGGAAAAATTCGAAAAATCCGGCAGGCTCATCAAATGGGCGGAAAGAGCTATCCGGCCTCGGCATTCAATACAAGCCGAGGCCCTCGATAAAAGGGCGGCACTTGCGGACTTCTGGTGGCCGAGTGCACATATCAAGAGGAACCAAATCCGGAGTATGGGAAGTATACACCGACGGGTCCTCCACACGACAAAGCTCAGAGCCGGCATCCTTATCATCAGCCCAAACGGGGACGAGTTTGAGTATGCCTTGAAGTTTACCTTCTCGGCCTCGAACAACGAATCCGAATACGAGGCGGTGATAACTGGAGTCGAGCTAGCTAGAGCTGCCGGAGCGGAACACATTGTGTTGAAGACAGACTCACTATTGGTGACTAACCAAATCAGAGGAGAGTATGAGGCTCGAGACGATGGGATGGTAAGATACCTGGAAAGGGTAAAAGCTGACACTGCAAAATTGAAATCTTTCCAGATCCAATGCATCCCCAGGTCTGAGAACAACCGAGCCGACGCTCTCTCAAAACTTGCCAGTTCAACCATCACGAATGTCGGCCGAACCGTCTTTGGTGGATATCGGGAATGCTAAAAGCATCACCGAGACCGTCGGCATGGTGGGGCAGCCGGCCGAGACGACGTGGATGACTCGATAATGAAATACAAACTAACAAAAGAGTTCTGGGAGGACCGCAGTCTCTCCCAGAAGATAAGAAGGATCGCCGCAAGGTACTTAGTGTTCGAAGGAGAACTATACAGAAGGTCCGTGATAAGACCACTTTTGAAATGTGTCGGCCCAGCCGACGCGGAGCTCATACTGACAGAGATTCACGAAGGCATCCGTGGACATCACATGGGGGCAAGAACGCTAGCCCACAAAGCTCTCCGAGCCGGCTACTTCTGGCCCACCATGCTTGAGGATTCCAGAGCTAAGACCAAGAAGTGCAAGAATTGTCAGATGCATGCTCGGGTGATACACGCACCTTCCGAGACCCGCAACCAAGACTTAGCCCCTACCATTTGCACAGTGGGGGATGGATTTATTAGGGCCATTTACGACGGCCTCCGGAGGAAGGAAGTACCTGATCGTCGTCGTTGACTACTTCACCAAATGGGTCGAAGCTGTCGCGGTACCCGCCAAGACCACGGCGGCCGTGAGAAAGGTAATCTGGGAAAACATCATAACTTGTTTTGGGTTACCCCAAGTCATGGTATTTGACCACGGCCGAGAGTTTTGGAGTGACATGGTGATGAACTGGCTAGAAGAGCTCGGTATCAAATTTGCATACTCCTCCATCCGCCACCCTCGTAGCAACGGGCGGCGGAAGCTAATAAAACAATCCTAAACGGGCTGAAAAAGAAGGTTGAAGATCTAAAGGGAAGGTGGGCCGATGAACTACCGGCGTCTGTGGTCCCTTAGAACCACGGAGAAAGAAGCAACGGGATACAGTCCATTCCACCTAGTCTATGGGTGCAAGCCGTTCGCCAATTGAAGCATCGGTGCCGACATTCGGAACGCAAACCTTTAGCCTGGATCGAAAATGAGGAAGGCCTGAAAGCCTCCCTAGACACTGGTCGAAGAAAGCCGAGACACGGCACGGTTTAACTGGCGCAGTGTATCAAAACCGAAAGAGAAGAGCATACAACCGTAGGGTCCACAAAAGAGACTTAAAAGTAGGAGATCTAGTCCTAAGAAAGTCAGCCGCGACCAACAAAGGAAACATCCATGGTAAAATGACGGCCAACTGGGAAGGACCCTACAAAGTGGTTGAAGAAATGAGGCCGGGGACATACCGGCTGAGCACATGGAGGAGTGCCTTTAATGAGCCATTGGAACACGGACAACCTAAGGAAATATTTCATATAGCGGCGGAGGTGTCCGGGACCGTTGTGGACACCCCAACGTGTGATTATACCTTATAAAAAGTGATCCAAGTTTTCCATCAAAATACTTGTCCCCTCCATAGTCATGCGGAGTAGACGCGCGGCCAAAGCCGGCGTCACTACCGAAGTATAAAAGCGTATAAGCACTGTTGAGACGCAAATCTGACTGCCCCGACCAATCCGGGAGTGGCAGAGGAAGCGATCAATATGTCTATAGATACGGAAAGCAGTCAAAACGTAAACTCGGTTGCCTCGGCCAAAACCGGGAGTAACGAGGGAAACGCGACTTGCCAACAGCAGTTGATACTCGCCACAACGACCAACATGCTTAGGAACGTATAAGTACGGTTGAGAAACGCAAATCGGACGCCTCGGCCAGACCGAGAGTGAAAGAGGAAGCGATCAACACGTCTCTACAGTACGAACGCTGTCGCGCCAGTAACCCCGATTGCCTCGGCGGACCGAGAGTGACGGGGACACAACGACCGATACGCTAACATGTTCACAGCGGCGGTTGGGAAGCGCAAATCTGACGCCTCGGCCAGACCGAGTGTGAAGGAGGAAGCGACCGACATGCCAACATGTTTAAAAACGTTAAGTACAGTTGAGATACGCATTCTAACTGCCTCGGCCAAGCCGAAGGTAAAAACAGAAAAAAAAAAAAAAAAAAAAAAGCGCTCAACTAATAACGAAAGAAGACAACTCAGATAAGAATGAGATAAAAACCTCGGCCAAGCCGGAGGCAAAATGAACAAACTCTTATTGAAATGTTTACAGGTAATACAAAGAAAGAAGTCGACGGCCGTCCCCATAGGGATAGCCTAAACACTACCTACCAAAGTTCAAAAAAAAGAGAATGGTACAACAAAAGGTTACAGACATAAGAATTGAAAGCGCCAAAAAAAGATGGCAGGGAGGAAAGGCTCAATAGTTGGCCCCGACAGTGAAAGCGTCGAAGGGCGGGTGAATCCGGTGACGACCGCCCGTCTCCCTATGCCTGTTTCGCTCGCCATCGCCAGCGGCGATATGACATCACCATCGCGGGCGACTCGAAGCCGACTTGGCGGCTTCAGTGCCTTCGCCCTCTCGGCTTCCTCCCTGGCCGCCTTCACCTTTTCGGCATGGGCCGCCTTCTCGCGCGACCTCCTCGGCGGCCTTCTTCGCCTCTGCCTCCTCCATGACCTTCGCCTCAGCGGCCGCCTTATCATCAAGCAGCTGGTCAAATTTTTGCCACGGGAAGGAGCCTTTAGGAAAGAGCTCTCTGATCACTTCCCTGGTAGCTTCTTCGGCCTGGTCCCGATATTGGGCGCACATGTTAGGGATGACGACATTTTGGAGCGTCTCAATGTCCTCCTCCCTCTGGGCGAGGATAGCCCTCGTGTTCCGATGCGCCTTCGCCTGAGCCGTATACAGAGACTTCCATTCTTCCCTCTTATCAACAGCAAAGTCGAAAGCAGCCTGAAGCTTGTCCCGCTCCTCCCGCAGCTTAGCGGCGTCAGCCTCCACAGCCTCAACCTTGGCCCTCTCGGCTAGGACCGCCTTGTCAGCTTCCTCCCTAAGCTTTCGCTCAGCAAGGAGGTCTTTCTTAGCAGCCTGGAATTCCTTCGCCGACCTCTCGGCCTCCTTCTTAGAGGCGGCAAGCTCGAGCCTAAGTCGTTCAAGCACAGGGGCAGCTTCAGCCATGACCTTTTCTTGCTCCATAATATGAGCAAGCCACGTCGACCCACTTCGCCAAACATCTTGGACAACCTTATGCCCTCCACCCTAATCTGGGCGGGGGAAGGCTTCGGGGAGGAGGAGACGACGGTGGCATTTTTATCACCCGTCTGCACAGGTCGCTTCTCTAATTGCCATTCAGAGGGACCGGTAGACGGCGGCGGTTGATCTACAAAAAATTCGGACAAAGCATCCATGTCAACATTCATTGACATGCCAGAGCTTGTCATCGGAACGCCTAAAGAACCAGCTAAATCGAGCCACGAGGTTAGATCCGTACCAGGCTTGGCCTTCTTGGTTGGAGGACCCTTTTCTTTTTACCGGCCTCGTAACGGAGCGCGTGGCGCAGACTCGATCTCTTTTCTCTTATTCAAAGAAGGAGGAGCCTCAAGCAATGTGACCTCCTCCTCAACATCGATGATCACTGCGCTTTTGAACCGCGAGGATTGAAGGCGAGCGGAGTTGACGCCGTCGCCGCCATAGACGTTGCCTTTGGTTTGCGGCGCGGCACGTTACTGGCAACCTTCGCCTGAGCCGCCGTCACATCCAGTGCCTTCAACTGCTGGTCCATGAGTTCGTTAGGAGCCGTTCTACGATCACGCGGCAAGGCCTTAGGATGCAAATCAACAATTTTCCCGTCCTCGCCAAGTCCCAACCTCTTGAGGATATCCCATGAGACGATCCGGGCCAAAACGGTGCAGCGTAAAAGAAACAAAGCAAGAGTTAAACGAAAGAAGATAAACCAAGGCCAAGATACAGAAACATAAAAAGCAAAGATGGGCCTCACACCGACCCCACTCACCCTGCCTGAGGGCCGGTATGAGGCCGACGTGGCAGAGCAGTTCATCCTGAAAAATGATCTGCGTCGGGGGCATCCATCCCTTCGGCGTGTCATCCTTCTCAGCCTCAAATAGCTGCATTGCCCGCTTCTCATCCTCATTAAGATAGACCCTGATGGCGTCCATCTTGAGCTTATTCCGGGAGACATATTTCTCACGCTCCCCCCAACTCTCACACCGCAAATTGACGCTGTCTTTGGAAGGACCAAGGCGGTGGATAATCCTCAGGAACCTCAACGTATACCCACCGCCCCTTCCGGTCCTTACAAGATATAATTTTGGACACGGTAACGTAACCCGCTCTGTCTCGCACTGTTTGTACCACCCCGTGCCACCGGGGGTTGACGGCCGAAGATGATGAAGCCGGCGGAACAAGTTAACCGTTGGGGCCTCCCCCTTAAAGAGACAGAGCCACACAAAGCCAATTATAGTCCTAATGGCCAACGGGTGCAATTGAGCCACGGCGACATTCATGGCTTTAATGATGGCCACAACGTATGCATTCAGAGGAAACCGGAGCCCATACTCCAGGTGTCTGATGTACACGCCGATACAGCCCTTGGGAGGGCAACAGACCGCCTGACCCTCCTCAGGGATAACAATTTTATATCCCCTGCCGAAGGAGTAATGGTCCTCGAAAAGATCAGAACCGGAACAACTAGCGAACTTATTCGTCCAGGCACGATCAGGGTTGATCGAACAGGCGTCGCCGTGATCCAAGAGACGCGGCCTCCCCTCATCAGAATGAGCCCTTTCCTCATCATCATCATCACCATCATCATCAACATCATCACCATCATCCTCGAAATCCTCCAAATATTTTGGATCAATCTCAGGAGAAAGCGGCCTGGGACCCCCAACGGTTAACGGGGTGACAACCAGTGCCTCCTCTTCATCAGGGCGCGACGGGGAGCCCCCGGCGTGAGAAGTACTAGGTCCAAAGATCAGAGAAGACATGACAACAAATACTTAATAAATAAAAGTTGAAAAATTTGTTTGTTTACCTTGGAAAAGTGTTACGCCGAGTAACGCTTTGAAGACTAGAGAGAAGTTTCGTCAAAGAAGGCTAGAGAGAAGAAATTTTTTTGAGAAAGTGAATTTTTGGTGGCCAAAATCAGGGGCTAACTACCCTATTTATAGAGCAAAACCCATGAAACGGACCAATCAGGGCCATGAAGCGTCAACCAATCAACTCCGAGCCACGTGTCAAGCATGCAGCCATGGAATGTCAATCGACAAACAGTTACAAAACTTCTTCAACACGCTCCTTGACAGAATGCCAATCGACGTATCTTCTTCAACATGATCCTTGGTATCTACTTGCCAAACGGCCCGCTGTTCAACCGAGCTTGGCAGCACCGGCTGGGGGCAATCAAAAGCACACGACACTCACAACCTCGGTCTCGGCCAGCGCCATTTTCTTTTCCACATTTGATGCCCTTTACACATCCATGTGGAGGGGGATCTGATGCGGCCTGAGCAGAACCAAGCCGAGGAAGAAGAAGCCGGGGAAGAAATTTCAACTTGCGCAGAATACGCTCAACACTCATCGAAGGTCCATACCACGGCATAGACTACGCTGGGGGCAAATTGATGGAGCATATTCTGCACCCGCTGACCGAGTCAACATATTGAGCAAGGTCAAAGATATCCACAGCAAGTCAACGTATTAGACAGCGAAGACCGACGCAGCCTGTCGGCCTGTCACTTGGGTCTCGGCTGGGCAACCAGCCAGCCGGGAGACATATCCGCGTACTCACATCCAAGACCCCTCGGCATGGAGTCAACTCGGCCAGCCGGCCTGCCATGGGTCCCTCGGCCGAGGGTAGAACAGTCTTTCCACCTGCTCTGCCACTTGGCCACTACGTGACAAAAGGTGAAAGTCTATAAATACTCCACTTCTCTCATTGAGAAAAGGATCCGATGTGGGGTAATATCCGTATAAGACCCTCTAAATTTAGGACTATAACGTAAATTTAGCATGCGATTATCGTCATAAAACATAAATACAATAGAGAAACGATAAGGAACAAGAATTAACCTCGGGTCCTTTATAGTGCGGCGTAAAGAACAGAAATCAAACGAGATTCCCTCCTAATTGTTGCACCCAAGACTTATCCGAGATATGCCCTTGTGCTAGATGGTGTTCTCCGATTGCCTTGCAATATTGGGAGAACTTGTTGTGAGGTTTTCGAGATGTGAGATCTAGGTTTCAGAGAGAAAATGTCTCCAAAACCCTTGTTTTCTGTAAAATGAATTGTCTAGGTTAAAAGGAGAGGGAGTCTCTCCTTTTGTTAACCTCGGCCAGCCGTGGGTTTGCATGGGGAAGTGGGCTTCCACTTCCTCTTAATTTTACCTCGTGGACCGGCTCATAAATTGCTAAATGTATATGACGCGGTTTATTATAAATCGTCATCGGTTATCGGCTATTAAAACATCAACTAATAACACGGGTTAGTTGAAGTATTAATACATGTCCGACAAAGACGATATTGTATAATTAATTCAATATACATTAATTAAATATAAAACGCTTATATTTAATTTTACGAATTAACTGGTTAATTCGCCTTAGCCCATGATATCTAATCGGTATTAAATATAATATCTCAACATCACATTTTGACTAATTACTAGTCAAATGACTCGGACTAACTGGTTAGTCAAATTTGGCATCTACATGACTGTATTTTCATACCGTCACATCTCTCGAACGTATCCTATAGGTGTGACTTTTAGGGATCAGTTGATCACCGCCATCTGTATGACAATAACGTCAAACTTATCTAGCAAGCCAACCGTTATTGATAAATGTGGATCAACTGATAATAATACCAAAGGTATGCCCTTTGATCCTTTTAGAGATTTATAAGTCCTTGCACTAACTGTTAAGGACACAAACCCCAACAAGCTCCCACTTGTCCGTACAAGTGCATGTGCAATGACGTTATCCGCACTAAGCGGAGGACACGGCCCCAACAAACTCCCACTTGTCCGTACAAGTGTATGTGCGATAACCGATTCTCATATTCATTTAAAATTTCTCCCACTCAATGTAAAACAATTTGCGGATCCGGATCCACAAAGGTCGTATTTTACAATCGATCTGTATCTAGAGTGGTTTCCCCGACTAGAGAGTAACTTAAGTGATAAAACGAATTCGTATTTGAGCATGGCCATGCATTTCGATTCTGACTCCTCGAGTGGCCCCGAGAAATATCGAGTACACGATAAAGGCTGAATATTTCCTTCAACTCGACTCCTTCCGATCTAAGCACGCATGAAATGACCAGAAAAAATCTACTTGGCCCCCTGTTACGGATGACCGTGAGAAAGAAACCAAAGTCACCCAAAATCTGCCTTAGTCTCAAGAGACAGTCGATAGTCAAAAGAATCGACTCTTAGGATCACCATGGAGGTCCTATCCACGACCGGGCACCGAATGTTATAAAACATTTAGGACTCCACGTCGATGTCACAAGTGTGTCCTACGAAATATCCGTATAAATCGCCTCTGTGATTGGTCAGTCAACCGGTTGACTTATGGCTCGTTGAACCCACCATCAACCAACGTCACAAAATAATTGCCAGAGTTATCAGCTCATGTGGGCAATTAAGGACTGAAAAATATAATGTTCGTTCAGTTCACTTTGTGGTGTTCAAAATTTGTCGTACAAATCCACATGACAAACAAAATATATATATAAAATATCAAAATGATGATGTCGTATAGAGTACAAGAGAGAATGAATCTGATCCATAAAAGAGTACTACAACTTAGGAACACGTTTAATTCCCATGGAATTAACATGCCCTTCATGCTTATCTTGTCGTAATGCTTTAGTGAGAGGATCTGCTATGTTATCATCTGTAGCAATCTTTTCTATCACTACTTCCTTTTGCTCCACGTAATCCAGGATTAGATGAGCTTTCCGTTGTACATGTCTAGACTTGTTGCTAGACTTTGGCTCCTTAGCTTGGAAGATGGCACCACTATTGTCGCAATAGATGGTGATCGGGTCATTCGAATCGGGCACTACGGATAGCCCATGTAAGAATTGACGCATCCATATCGCTTCCTTTGTAGCTTCAGACGCGGCATAGTACTCGGACTCGGTCGTAGAATCTCTTGAATGTGATTTGTTTGAACTCTTCCAATCGATCAGCGCCATTAAGAGTAAAAACGAATCAGACCGAGATTTCGAGTCATCTCGATCCGTTTGGAAGCTAGCATCTGCAGAATCGGTTGCGCATAGCTTTTGATCGCCTCCATAAGTCAATGCCCAATCTTTAGTCCTCCGTAGGTACTTAAGAATGTTCTTGACCAGCCAATGTGGTTCACCTGGATCTTTGTTGGAATCGAATTGTCATACTCAATGCATATGCCACGTCCGGACGTGTGCATATCATGGCATACATGATTGATCCTATAGCCGAAGCATAAGGAATCCGTGTCATGCGCTCTTTCTCTTCCGGTGTCTCCGGTGACTGAGACTTGCTCAAATGCACCCCTGGAGCCATAGGAAGAAACCCTTTCTTGGAGTTAGTCATCTTTGAATCTCTCCAGGACTTTGTCTATGTAAGACTCTGACCGAGAGATAACATCCGTCGTGATCTATCTCGATAGATACGAATGCCTAGAATTCTTTGTGCCTCTCCCAGATCTTTCATCTGGAAATGGTTTTTCAACCATACTTTCACCGAAGTTAAGAGAGGTATGTCATTCCCAATCAGGAGTATGTCGTCGACATACAATATTAGGAAGACAATCTTGCTCCCACTCGACTTGATATATAGACATGGTTCCTCGACAGATCGAGTAAATCCATTTTCTTTAATCACTTGGTCGAAGCGATGATTCCAACTCCGAGATGCTTGCTTAAGTCCATAAATGGAACGCTTAAGTTTGCATACTTTCTTAGGATGTTGTGGATCGATGAAACCTTCGGGTTGTACCATGTACAACTCTTCCTCCAAAAAGCCGTTTAAGAAGGCGGTTTTCACGTCCATTTGCCAAATTTCATAGTTATGAAAAGCGGCGATCGCTAAGATAATCCGAATGGAACGCAGCATGACTACGGGTGCAAAAATTTCATCGTAGTGCAAACCTGGCACTTGGGTGAAACCTTTAGCAACTAGTCGTGCTTTATAGATATCTTGTTGACCTTCCACAGAATGCTTTATCTTGTAAAGCCATTTGCATTGAAGGGGACGAACCTTAGCAGGTAAGTCAACAAGATCCCACACGTTGTTCTCATACATGGAGTCCATCTCGGATTGCATGGCCTCAAGCCATAGCTTTGAGTCAGAACTAGTCATGGCACCTTTATAGGTTGCGGGTTCACTACTCGTTAAGAGTAGAACGTCATCTATGTCATGTTCCTCGACCATACCAATGTATCATGCGGAGGAATAGAGACTCTTCCCGACCTCCTAGGTTCCTCAGGAATATTCACCGCAGCCGGGATTGAAGGAACAGGTTCCTCCAATGGTTGCTCGGTGTTTGGTTCTGGAATCTCCGACTGGTCGAAGGTTCTATCACTTTTTGCATTCTCGAGAAATTCCTTCTCTAAGAATGTCGCACTGGCCGCAACAAAGACACGTTGTTCGGTTGGCGAATAGAAGTAATGACCAAGTGTTCCTTTAGGATAACCTATAAAGTATGTCTTGACCGATCGCGGGCCGAGCTTATCTTCAGGTCTCCACTTGACATAAGCCTCGCAGCCCCAAACCCGTATAAAGGACAAATTAGGGACCGTTCCCTTCCATAGTTCATATGGAGTCTTGTCAACAGCTTTAGACGGACTTCGGTTAAGTATTAGAGCGGCTGACAAAAGAGCATAACCCCATAATGAATCAGGTAAAACCGTGTGACTCATCATGGATCGAACCATATCAAGTAGTGTTCGATTTCTCCGTTCGGACACACCATTAAACTGAGGTGTTCCAGGTGGAGTTAACTGTAGGGCAATCCCACAGTCCTTTATGTGTTGATCAAACTCGTGAGAAAGATACTCGCCACCACGATCCGAACGCAGTGTTTTAATCTTTCTACCCAATAGGTTATGTACCCTATTCTGGTATTCCTTGAATTTCTCAAAGGATTCACTTTTGTGCTTCATTAAGTAGACATAGCCATATCTACTTAAATCATCCGTGAAAGTGATGAAATACCTATAGCCTTCTCGTGCGGTGATTGACATAGGACCACATACATCCGTGTGTATGAGCCCTAATAGGTCAGCAGCGCGCATTCCAACACCTTTGAAGGAAATCCGAGTCATCTTACCGATGAGACATGATTCACACGTGCCAAATGATTGAAAATCAAAGGCCGAGATAGCTCCATGTTTAATGAGTTGTTTTACGCGTTTCTCATTTATGTGTCCCATACGGCAGTGCCATAGATACGTTTGATCTTTGTCACCAACCTTTAACTTTTTATTCATTACGTGTAATATTTCGGTGGTCTGATCTAAAACATAAATTCCATTCATGGAGACTGCCTTGCCATAAATCATATTGTGTAAAGAGAAAATGCAAGTATTATTCTCAATTACAAATGAAAAACCAAGTTTGTCAAGTGCAGAAACTGAAATAATGTTTTTCGAAAGACTGGGTACATAATAGCAATCATATAATGATAACTCAAATCCGCTAGGAAGCTGGATCACATATGTTCCCCTCGAGACGGCAGCCACTCTTGCTCCATTCCCGACACGCAGGTCAACCTCACCCTTTACGAGAGGTTCGAGATTTCGGAGGCCCTGCACATGATTACACAGATGAGAACCACAACCAGTATCAAGTACCCAAGTTCCGTAACTTGCGTGGTTAATCTCAATCATATGAATAAAAGTAGAAGAAGAGGAAGACATACCAACAGGTTTAACACGACCTGCCTTTAAGTCCTCATGATAAACAGGACATGTGCGTCTCCAATGCCCAGTCTTGTGGTAATGATGGCATTCCATGTTTTCATTCTTGCTCTTTGTCGTGCCTGATGAGGTGCTCGACTCACCAGGCCCACTCTTACCTGAACCCGACTTCTTGAACTTCGCCTTACCCCTGCTAGGTTTGCACGAGCTTTGCCCTTACCCTTTCCTTTGTTTGTCACAACGAGAACATCCTGTTTCATGCTCCCACTGAACTTCATGTCCTTCTCGGTCTGTACGAGGAGGGAGTGCAGTTCATGGGGAGTTTTCTTCAAATCATTCATATAGTAATTCGCTCTAAATTGCGAATAACCATCGTGGAGTGAGTGAAGAATGCGGTCGATCACAATGTTCTCGCTGATCTTACAATCAAAGGTCTCCAGCTTCTCGACATTCTCAATCATCCGAGAATGTGCGGGCTAACCGGTTGGCCCTTTCTCGGAGTCTCGCATCAAAGAAGCGAGTGGTATGCTCATAGGTCACGATTCTCGGTGCTTTCGAGAATTCCTTGTTGAGCGTGGTGAAAATCTTGTTCGCACCATGGGCTATGAAGCGTTTCTGCAAATTGGGTTCCATTGCAAAAATGAGTACGTTTTTAATCGCACCCGCTTCCATACAGAAATCATTAAACTTGGTGATTTCAGCAACTCTAGCCGTGGGACCTGGGTTTGCCGGGATGGGCTCTAATAGATATTTGAGCTTCCCGTCCGCGCGCAGCATTCCGTAATGCCGCCTCCCGATCCGCGAAGTTTGATCCATCATTCTTGATCGAGTAGACCGATTCATCCGATTCATGAAGATCCGAAGCCAGGACTCACGGTCCAATGTGGCACTTGGCATTGGGTTATCGTAGAACCAGACCATTTGTTATTTGCGTTTAAAAAAAACGTGATCTACACTTTGAAAAAGAAAGAAAAACAAAACGAAATAAGCAACTCATCGAGGTGATTTAAGTCTATTTTAAAATTCATTTTAAACATGTAGACTCTCGCACTTGTATAATTGATCTCCCTCAAGAATGATACAAGTGATCCCAAGACTCAATTTACGTAAATTGATAAGCCAACTGTTTAGCTAATTCTTCCGGAAGAACTCTTGGTCGATAGATTTCCGTAAATCCTATCTATAGTCCACCATAGTCACAGGATCGTACGAGTGACCATAGTGTTGAGATAAAATAGGTCAATCGGTTCCAACTTACCCGACGTAGAAGGGGTCATATTATGCCTACCGACGAAGAAGGGACTCATTGAAGTTTGACCTATAAAGACCGTTCTCAATTTTTGTTTATACGAGGAAGATCCCATCAACCTAATCATAATTCATTTTAAGTGAACGAATAACTAGCGTCTGCGTGAATGAATCAATTTGGGTGATGGCTTAAAAAACGTGTGACATGAGAATGTCAATGAAAACTAACTCGTGACCTCTATATGTGTCAGTTTTCATGCAATAATTAGGTGGTTTGGTTTTTAGGCGGAATATGATGCAATCTATCGTTACATGAAAATAAATAAATGAATGCAATACGTAAATAAAATTTCCTAGTGTGGCCTATCCTAATAAAAAGAACAAAATACAACTTTGGAATCCACCGTTGGACCCAAGAAGCTTGTCTTGTTGTTCCATCTTGATCCAGTTAGCGGGAGTGAGCATCTGGTCTCCGTCTTTGGTCTTCTCAAAAATTACAATTAAAATTACAAAATATAAACCTAATTACATTCTAATAAAAACTGTAATTACAAGTGAAAAATCCAAAACGGAGATACGAGATCTCAAAATACAACCAAGACCGTGTTCCATCATTACGGTAACACGTTCTACTAAGGCCACACTAAGTTACAACCGTTTGCAAAAATAAATAAATACGTAATAAAAGGCATTCATAAGGATTCAAAATTAACGATAAATAAAAATGCATCAACTAAAAAACGAATTCATTCGTGACATAATTCCGTAATTATGTTAAATTTATCCAAACCACCTTTTAATGATTAAAATTCATGTGATAAAACCGCTTCTATCATTTAATTTTAATCCATTACAATCCGTTACTTTAAATACGCTTTAAAATAACTTAATGGTACGTGTGTGAACCGTTTCACAATCATAGCGAGTGTACAATATCCGTATAATGTACATTTTGTAGCCAAAAGAAAATTTAAAGCAAAAGGAATAAATTTTCAAAGTGTCAAAAAGTAAATCCCTCGATCCAGGGACACGGGTGCTCGATCGAGAACGAAAGGGCTCGATCGATCTGAAGCGCAAGTCGATCGAGAGGTGTGCTAATCGGGAAGTACTCGATCGACAAAACTGGTAGTCGATCGAGGACTTATATCAACTTAATCTTGCTCGATCGAGTACGATGACTTCTCGATCAAGCGGTGGGGTTTTAAAAGCGTGTCGATCGAGTGCATGACAAGGACTCGATCGAGTAAAAACATGTCAGAAAAACCATTCGATCGACTAAAAACATGCTCGATCGAGGGAAAAAGTTTCTGGAAAACATAAAACCCTCGTGAAAACATTTTGACAAGACAAAATCAATTGCAATTTTGATCAAAAACGCATCAAAAACAATTTAACAATTGACAAAACTTGACATGTTTTGTAATCTCGTATAAAACAACAATATGCATAAAAACAAATCAAAAACAAGATGATAAAACCGTGTAAAACATGTCACGGTTTCAACAAGAACAAAAACCGAATCAGCCGTGTATACATGGCACGGAATTCGAGACAAAACAATCGTTTCAAAATCGGTTTTATGAAAAACACATGGAAAAATTTACGTGGCCTCGCTCTGATACCACTTGTGGGGTAATATCCGTATAAGACCCTCTAAATTTAGGACTATAACGTAAATTTAGCATGCGATTATCGTCATAAAACATAAATACAATAGAGAAACGATAAGGAACAAGAATTAACCTCGGGTCCTTTATAGTGCGGCGTAAAAAGAAGAAATCAAACGAGATTCCCTCCTAATTGTTGCACCCAAGACTTGTCCGAGATATGCCCTTGTGCTAGATGGTGTTCTCCGATTGCCTTGCAATATTGGGAGAACTTGTTGTGAGGTTTTCGAGATGTGAGATCTAGGTTTCAGAGAGAAAATGTCTCCAAAACCCTTGTTTTCTGTAAAATGAATTGTCTAGGTTAAAAGGAGAGGGAGTCTCTCCTTTTGTTAACCTCGGCCAGCCGTGGGTTTGCATGGGGAAGTGGGCTTCCACTTCCTCTTAATTTTACCTCGTGGACCGGCTCATAAATTGCTAAATGTATATGACGCGGTTTATTATAAATCGTCATCGGTTATCGGCTATTAAAACATCAACTAATAACACGGGTTAGTTGAAGTATTAATACATGTCCGACAAAGACGATATTGTATAATTAATTCAATATACATTAATTAAATATAAAACGCTTATATTTAATTTTACGAATTAACTGGTTAATTCGCCTTAGCCCATGATATCTAATCGGTATTAAATATAATATCTCAACATCACATTTTGACTAATTACTAGTCAAATGACTCGGACTAACTGGTTAGTCAAATTTGGCATCTACATGACTGTATTTTCATACCGTCACATCTCTCGAACGTATCCTATAGGTGTGACTTTTAGGGATCAGTTGATCACCGCCATCTGTATGACAATAACGTCAAACTTATCTAGCAAGCCAACCGTTATTGATAAACGTGGATCAACTGATAATAATACCAAAGGTATGCCCTTTGATCCTTTTAGAGATTTATAAGTCCTTGCACTAACTGTTAAGGACACAAACCCCAACATCCGAAAATAATCAATTAAACACACTAATCTGGTATAAACTCCCTTATCTCTCTACAATATACTTTGTGCCAAGTAATACACAACTTAATCCCTTTTAAGTTTACTGACTTGAGCGTCGGAGTGAGTTCGCTCGGTGCCAAGCCGAGCCCTCAGTTTGTTCATTGTTTCAGGAGAGGCCGAAAGGAAGAGTCAAGCAAAGTCATCATTCTACAAGCTTACGTGGTAACAAATCCTGCTCCGGAATTACACCCGGAACAGAGTTTATATAAGGAGTTCACTTTGTTAGCTGTTGTATTGAACACATACTTATGGACTACATGAGTTAATGTTCCGACCTAACCCATATTTGACATGACCAATATTCTAAACTTCAATTTGACAAGGTTAAAGTTGTCCAGTATGATTCAGGTCGGAACATGGTAAGAAAACGGGTCAAAATTTGTGTATGCCACCTTTTTAACCGTTTTAAAACTGAAAAAGATAAATTGTTTATAAAATAAATCGACTTTGCCATTACCGCTTTATTTAATCGTATGCAATACGTACATCACATATATTGTAGAAGATATAAACATCAAGTTTTTTTAATATATTTTTTTTAAATTATAATATTTGTGATTTAGATGTTTGTTAATATTTTTTTAATAATTATTTTACATTGATATATGAATGTTAAATTTTAGATTTAATATTTACATGTATTTTATATTATATATCTATGCGTGTGAATTCCCAAAGGTAACAATATTATCTAATTTTGTTAAATGTTTGGTGATAACAAATGTTTGAAAAACAACCCGTGCAATTTGCACGGGCTTAAAACTAGTTCTCTCTAATTATCTCTTTCCTTTATTTCACAATACGTTATTAACATGAATTCTAATCAACTGAACTGTTTGTTATATTTGAATTCATGTTTTCCATTTGGTTTAATTTAAATGATTTACATGTGAATGTTTTGATTCGTTTGTCAAGTTTTTGCCATGTTTTTGTTTTAACTTTTGGTCAATATATTTTTTATAAATTTTAATTTAAAGCATCATGAAACGTATGTGAATGCAGATAAGTCAAGACAAAGCATCACGTGGGTAATCTGAGGGGGAAGAAATACAAAAGGCACGAAGCTGAGGTAAAATTAAAGGTAAAAAAACGTAAGATAGAAACTGATAAGGTATGGTTGAAAAGTTTCCGCTGTAAATTTTGGATAAATATTTTGTTCATATATATTTTTGTAACTGACAAAAAAAAAAAGTTGTCTTCTTGATTCAAACTATTTATATTTTAAAAAAATATGTAATTGTGTTGTAATATATATCGTAATTTGTCAAGTATTTGTTATACATTTATATGCAAACATTGACGTTCAATTTTATGGATAAAAATAAACATCCAAATCTTAAGAAAATATAGAATTATCCGGTGCATTCCACGGGTGACAAAACTAGTAAAGTTTTAAAAAAAATTGGCCAAAAAAAAAGTTTTAAAGGAGCCATTAACCTTTACACAAAATCTCATTATAGACGACAACTATCCGTTTATAACTAAAGACGGCCCAAGTAACATACCACATTATGAATAAGACAAACAACAACTTGCGTGATGAAACCTAAAAATATCACCACTTTAAGGGTATTTGACCCGTGTCTTGCTATAGACGGAGACTTGTTGTAACCTTTAACATTGTAAGTTGTAACCGATTATTTCCCACCGTAAAAACCAAAGAAAAAAGTGTTGGAAGTTTGAAAAATAAGCAGGGTTGAAACTTGAAAAAGGAGGAAACAGAAATGGGAGAGAGCAACGTGGGGGCCACCTTTTCCTCTAGGCTCTTACCATACTATAAACAGCGCGTCTTGCTTCATACGGCTGTTTCCCGTTTGAAATAAGACGGGTAACATGTTTTTATTTTACAATAAAATGATGTTATTTTCTGATAACATATTACCATTATTTTTCACATCATTTTTAGGGTAAACATTAACGCCTCTAATCATAACATTTTGTGGATTAAATGGTTACATTTTCTTAAAAAATGACAACATTTTATCCGTCTTATTTCAGACGGGAAAACCGCCCGTCTAAAATAAAATTTGCGTACTATAAAATGCAGCTCTCGAATAAATGCACCCCCATTCGCATTTTCTGCCCTCCATTACCCAAACGTCGTGGGCAGAGCATACAACTCCTCTTAATTAGTTGTATCCAAAATAAAATAAAATAAAAATGGAGAAGAAATTGCTGAAAGACTTCGATTTGCCTGTGAAACATCCGCCTTTGGAGTCTCTTCAGAAGTGGCGCAACGCCGTGGGATCAATCATCCTTAATCGTCGTCGTCGTTTTCGTTATGGCGCCAACATCGAGTCTCGCTCCAAAGCTGCTAACACTCGCCAGGTACATACATACTCCCTTCCATTTCGTCTCACAATGTCAATTCATTATTGTAACTCAAAACTTGTAATCCGGTTAGTCTTAATTCGTGCATACACACAAACTCAAATAAAACCGTTTAAATCAAATCAATCAATCAATAATATCTTATGAATTTCATTGGGTCAATTATAGAAACGTTTGTTAAGGAATCGATTGTGTATGTCTACATTATATTCAACAAATGACGTTCTATGAATTTCAATGCATAGATTTTAATTTTTCCTAAAAAGTCAAAACTTTGATACGGGTAATTATTATTCTTTGGTTGTAAAATGGATGGTGAATACATACCCGATGATGTCAACTTGATTGTGCTTGTTTGGTATAGAATTTCAGCGGTTTATTTAGTAGAATGTTTATTAGGGTATGCGTTATAATTTGTCAACAGTCTCCTTTTCCTAATCCTAGTCGTAAAAAGTAAACGCCCTTGTTCTTTAATTTATGCTATACTGCTATTCCTAATTCCTAATACTACTGCTGCTCGTTTGCTCATTAGTCATTACTGATTTACCATTCTACCCCTGCATGAGTCTTACATGGAGTACCAAATATGACTCGTTTTCCTTTTATTATTTATACAAGCGTATGTATCACTTTTTTTACCACCTAGTTTCCCTCACCTTCATAGCTTCATGAATTCTAAATTCTAATCTTATTTACTGCCAATTTGTATCAAATTATTTCATTATTACTGTATTTACTTACGTCAATGTAAATAAATTTAGCTTATTTTTTTTCTCTCATCCAAACGCATGTTATAAGAGGATCTTATTGTGAATTACAGTACTTATTATTAAAAAAAAAAAAAAAAAAAAAAAAAAAAACTATTCCTTGAATTTGTTTTTGGGTTTGCGAATCATTGAATTGTAATGGTGCATTCTCGTGTTATTCTTTAATGTATTAGGAATTTGTAAGAATTAGGATGTTTTTGAAGCATTGACAATTAGTATTGCATGTGTCGAGCCATATAAAGGTGCGTGGATTCTGATCAATGAATGTATACATTATTATTACTCAGTACCAATTAGTGTTGCATGCAATTATTCTTGTGAATTCTGACACGGAATTTTTTCAGTTGTGTCACGTCTACGTGTTTTCTTTTTCATTTTTCGCCATTATAATTTATAATGCTTCTTGTGTTAAAACTTAAAGGCAAATTCTCCCTTATGACGGAGGGTATCCGTCACAAACTTGTGACGGGTACCATATTGTCTCACAAAAAACCCATAGGGGGTGAGAGATGGAGCACATGGGGTGGGTGCCCACCTTGTCCCCTTTACCCATTTCCAATCACAAAATACCCGTCGCAATATCCGACCCGTAGGGAGACCTACTGAAACGTAAAAGCTCTGATCTTCTAGCTCTGTCTAATTCAGAAACTATCTAGTGGGAATTTTAACGCCAATTGGAAAACAACACGTCTATTTGTGTATTTTCAAAGTAAAACAATGGATGACTATAAATGAGATGGAGAGAGTTTTTTTTTACTACTCCTATATTTAGGGGTGAGCAAAAATATACGATATGGTTTTATAATACGGATACGATACGATATACGGTTTGAGTTATAAGAATTTCCGTATATACGATACGAAAATCCGTATATACGATACGGTTTTATAAAAACCGTACCGTATACGGTCGGGAAAAAACGAAATCGTATATGCGGTTTCTGACACGGTTTAAAGTTTTTGTATAAAAAAAGTTAAAAAAATGCAAAGTTCCTCTTTCAACTCCACTCTTTTAATGTTTTTTACGACTTTTTTTTAATAATTTATCTCAATAAACAAAAATAAGCCATTTATAAGAGGTGGTCATGTTAGAGGTAATTATTAACTCTTGAATAATTAGAATGTTTAATTGGGTATTTGTCACCAAACCGTATCTGTATATACGGATTCCATATACACAGTTTTTCCGGGTACCCGAAACCGTATATACGGTTAAACCGTATCGGATCCGTATAGTGATTTTTGCGATTTTTAAAACCGTATATCCGATACGGTTTTCAAAACCGTATCAGGTACACGGTTTTGCTCACCCCTACCTATATTGACTTAGTTCATTATTTAAAACAAGTGAGAGTGTATGGTGGTGTTAACAAAAAGGAAATAACAACAATATAAATGTGATTATAAAATAAACTAGTGTCAATCCCGCGCAAATACACGATTTTTTAGATAGGAATATTAAAGAAAATAACAAATATACAACTGTTATTTAACTCAATTTTAAATTTTAATTGTAAAATTTATTATTATTAATGTTTTGTATTAATCGGTGGAAAAGGAAAGTTTAGTATATTCCAGTTGTAAAAATAATATAATGAAAGCTTAATTACAGATATAATATAATAAAATCCCAATTACAGATATGATATAATGAAAGCCCAATTATAGCCAAATTCATTTAGGCGGGAAAATTTGGGAGATTTCTTGTTCTCTTAGTATAAGGGGGATTAATGCCCAACAAACGTAATACTATAATTATATAGTTTAGGAGTATGACGTTATATTAGTTGTGAATGTGCAGTCTCATTATGTCTCCACAGACTCCACAAGTTAGTAGCTACTTCTCATCCGTTTTGGCGTTGTTTTACTTTAAAGTACATGGGAGTGTGGTTGTGGATTAATAATCTATGAATGAAATATTTATTGAATAAATTGACATTGTGACTCTTCTAATAACATTTGTAACATACAGATTATAAAGATAGGCTGCAGGAATAAATAATCTATGAAAGAAATATTATTTTCAATATATATACAAATTTGTTTTGCAAATTGTGCCATCACTGCTTTAAGCCTTGGGTTTCGTTGTCTTGGTGCTTCTCATGCATATTAAAAAACAATTATTGGAAGAGTAATACTATGTTAGTAGTTGGGATTATATTGTAGGTATTTCTCCTAAAGTATAAATTCCTGCAAGGTAGCTCTTATACCTTTTTCTACTTGATTCTCTTTATTTATGCTTCTTGTTGATAATGTGATTACACTAGTTACCATCTAACGTAGAATCTCATTATGGCATGATGCAATCATGCTACTATAGTGAAGAGTCATTATTGATCCAATCAAGACCTTGTGCAGTAGATGCCTTCTACATCCTACTTCTATTACTCTTGGGACTTGACCACTAATGGAAGCTTCAAATCCTTTTTTTCCTTAGCTTCGCCTCTAAGAATGGAACAAGAGCTGCCTAGATTGGCCATTCCAAGGGGAGAAAAATAATTATATAAACATTTTAAGGAATTTTATTTAGTTTACTACTGCTGGATTCATGTGAGATTACGAGTGCACCATGAACTTGAAGTATGGGTATTAGGGCTGTACATGAGTTGAGCCTGCTCGACAAGCTCTCGGGATCGGCTCGGTCAAAGCTCGGCTCGAGAACGGTCAACCTAAGCTCGAGCCCGGGCTCGAGCCAAGCCGAGCCCAAACCGAGCTGAACTCGAGCACACTAAGGCTCGAAAGCTTGTTTGAGCTCATTATCTTTTAAATTACTTATTTTTTATCAATATATTTACTTAAATTATATCACTTTTATGATACATAAATCAACATATTAGTTTATAAAATAAAATAACATAATAAATGTTATTTTAAGCTAACAAAAAGATAAAATGCTAGTTTGAATTTGATTTTTTTAACACAAATTACGTTATAAATTATAATCAAAATAATGCTCAAAAAAATGGTATGCAAGCAAAGCTCGAGCTCGAGTTCGGGCTCGTAAAATATTACAGTATATGAGCCGATCCCGAGCCTTGATTTCACGAGCTCGGGTTCGGGCTCGAACTTAATTTTTACAATATGAGCCGAGCTCGAACATAGGTGAGCTCGAGCCTGGCTCGGCTCGGTTACACCGCTAATGGATATATATTGTCCAAACCAGTTCGGGAGCTCGAGTGTCTGCACCTACTTGCCGCATGGTGGTAGACCGGTAGATTGGTGATTGTGCCATGGGGTGGCCCTTCTTACCAATTGGAAAAAAAATGCTGTACTTATATAGGGCATCTTGCCTTTAAATGTCAATTAAATATGGTGAGGCCCAATGTTATTTTGGGAAATATTATTAACATATTGGTATAGAGTTCTAAGTATGGCCTCAGTATATTTATTTATCCAACCTGACCATTTTGTCATAGTAATACATCACAAGAAATTTCCTTGAACTTTCCTGGGTATTGAAGACAATAGCATATTAGGATGCATGGACATCCATCTGGTCCTGTAATCTATCAATAACTATCATGACATGTGAGAAGTGGATTTATTTCTAGGTTTGATGGAACTCATGTGACTCTTCTTGTCTCACTCACAAAGATTTGTTTTAGTTTTTTGTCCTCTTCATGTTTTTGCCTCCATTGCATGGACCATTTTTTACCTGCATTTAGGTATTAATTAGTGTCACAAAGAATTCGTCAGAATCCTATAGATGGTATGGTCACATAAAAGATAGAATTAATGTCTTAGTCATGCAGTCATCTGCATGACTTATTTATTGTATGAGTATTACAAAGATACTTATTTGTCATGAATGAGCACTTAGATAAATCTATTATGTAACTAGATGAACTATAATAAGACGGCGCTTCTATTGAAAGTTCTAAGTTGAAAAATCCTAACCCGAGTCCTTGTATCCTCATGCTTACTTTACTGTCGTTAGGGGATTTATATTAAATGAACTTAACTAATAAATAAGAACTCTGTAGACAGAAATGAATACACCACACATAAGTGGTCTATTTTTGAGGTGGACTATTATTGCAGGCATATTTGTTTATATAGGAATATAGGATACTAGAATGCATAAACATGGAGTAGCGGATGTTCAACTAAACGGGCTTTTACCTTTCCACTTTGTGATTTTCTGAAATGCGAGTTATAGTGCATGCATGCCTTATGGAAGTCTACAGTTGTCTGTTGGAGCGGGTTTATGCTTTTTACTTAGCTTACTCATTCTTTTTCTACGAGACTTGCATATCAGAGCTTGATTATTGCCATTCCGAACAAACATGTTCAGTCATATTGTTAGTGTACTTTTCCCATTTCCTTTGAGCTTTCGAATTTAAGTTTATATTATGTTTTTGCTATGAAAACGAGATGAGAATAAGACATAACGGATTAACGGGTATCTTTTTGTCCTCTGTGCTGATTGTGATGTCTGTTCGTTAACTTGTTTGCTGCTCCTAACATAATGGTCCATCGGAGGACAAAAACTGACCTTTTTAGGTGGATCTTGAGTAGCTCTTTTATAGTTTAATGGCACTACATATGCAATTAGACTCCTGAACTGTAGGGATTTGTAGACATTCTAACTTGTTCAAGTATGTTATTATTGTGCAGAATGGACTCCACCATAGCATGTCAACTGAAATGACTGAGTTTAGTAACCAAATTTGTTATCACATTCCAGAAACATAAAGTCGAACTTGTCTCACTGGATGACTAACAAGCTTTTCCACCAAGTAGTTCTTTAAAAAAAAACTGTGTTATTATAGACTAATCAGATGTGATAAGAAGTCATTGTAACTTCTTTACTACTTGCAAGTCTGTGATATAAATATTATGAAGGCCCTATCTTTTCTCTGGAACATAAGTACAATATGCCCGTCCGAGATCCGAGGACAGTGCTTTTTTTTCCCTGTTATGATTGTAACCATAAAACAGTGTTATAGATTTGTTTTGAGTGACCATGAGGGATTGCATCACTTTTACATATAGGTTAATTGGCATTGGTGCCTATGGTAAAAAGCATGTTGAACTGTAGATGTTAGGTATTGCTGTTGATTCAGATTATGTTAAAGAGTTGTTTTGTTACACAAATTGGGATACTTGTGATTAGCCGAATTACTGAATTGCTTTCTTGGTTGGCAGGAAATACGGGTCGCTCTCATGGTACATAAAGCGGCACTTCTTTTTCAAGATGGTATTTTTTTTTATTGTAAAATTATGGTTTCCATAATATGCGTTTTAATCCTCTAGATTTTCTAAGTGTACTTTGAATTTGGTTTACAGCTGCCAGACCTGAGTATAAGCTCTCTAAGGAAACACAAAACGCAGGCTTTGGAATTGAAGCTGATGATTTGGCTTCACTCGCTCGGCGTCATGATGCAAAGGGATTCAGAATTCATGGGGGTGTAGAAGGTATTACAAAGAAAGTATCTACCTCTCTTCAAGACGGAATTAGATCAAGTGATGCACCAAGTAGACAAGAAATCTATGGAGCCAATAGATTCACTGAGAAGTCTCCAAGAGGATTTTGGACATTTGTGTGGGAAGCATTTCAGGACTTAACATTAATAATCTTGATGGTTTGTGCTGTGGTTTCAATAGGCGTAGGAGTTGCTACAGAAGGGTTGCCTAAAGGCATGTATGATGGGTTGGGAATCCTACTTAGTATATTTCTGGTTGTTATGGTTACTGCTATTAGTGACTATAACCAATCGCTGCAATTCAGAGATCTTGACAAGGAGAAGAAGAAGATATTTGTTCAGGTGACTAGAGATGGTCGTAGGCAGAAGGCTTCGATTTATGATTTAGTTGTTGGAGATATTGTGCATTTGGCTATTGGAGATATTGTTCCAGCTGATGGAATCTACACCTCAGGCTACAATTTATTAATTGATCAGTCAAGCTTATCGGGTGAGAGTGAGCCGGTTTATGTAACTCATGACAGGCCATATCTTCTGTCGGGAACTAAAGTACAAGATGGATCAGCCACAATGTTAGTGACTGCTGTTGGTATGAAGACTGAATGGGGACATTTAATGGAGACTCTAAGCGAGGGCGGTGATGATGAGACGCCTTTGCAAGTGAAGCTAAACGGAGTTGCTACTATAATTGGAAAAATTGGATTAGTTTTTGCAGTTCTGACCTTTTTAGTTCTGTCTATTAGATTTGTAGTCGACAAAATGGTTAATCACGAGATTGCGCATTGGTCTTCAAGAGATGGAATTACGCTTCTGAACTACTTTGCTACTGCAGTGACTATTATTGTTGTTGCAGTTCCTGAAGGACTTCCACTTGCAGTGACACTAAGCCTTGCCTTTGCCATGAAGAAACTGATGAGTGACAAGGCATTAGTCAGGCATCTTTCTGCTTGCGAGACAATGGGGTCTGCCACCACAATTTGCACGGATAAGACTGGTACGCTTACTACAAACCGTATGATAGTCGATAAGGTTTGGTTATCTGGCAGAAACAAAGAGATAAGAGTAAATGATGTGAAGTCAGAATCATCTGACAATGTATTGAGCATCCTTTCACAAATTATTTTCTTAAACACGGGTGCCGAAGTGGTAAAGGATCAAGATGGAAATACTTCCATTTTAGGCCAGCCAACAGAAACAGCGTTGCTTGAACTTGGACTGTCTTTAGGAGATGACTTTGGTGATTTCCGCAAGCAATATGTGATTAAAAATGTAGAGCCTTTCAGTTCTGTCAGAAAAAACATGTCTGTTCTAGTGGCTCTGCCCGAAGGTGGCCACAGAGCCTTTTGTAAGGGTGCTTCAGAAATAGTGTTGGGCATGTGTAATCGAATAATTGATGAAAATGGACATTCAGCTGATATGTCAAATGAGCAAGTGGACTTGATAACTGGGGTCATAAATGGTTTTGCCTCTGAAGCTTTGAGGACTCTTTGCTTGGCTTACAGAGACTTGGATGATGGGTGTGATGAAAAAAGCATCCCCAAAGAAGGTTATACATTGATAGGTGTTATCGGAATAAAGGACCCAGTTCGGCCTGGTGTCAAAGATGCTGTTCAGACATGTTTAGCTGCAGGAATTACTGTGCGTATGGTGACAGGTGACAATATTAACACAGCCATAGCCATTGCGAAAGAATGTGGTATACTAACAGATGGTATTGCCATAGAGGGGCCAGAGTTTCGTAATAAATCTTTGGAGGAGATGAAAGAGATCATCCCAAGAATCCAGGTATATGATATCCAATTTTGTAAAGAGGCACTAATCGGTCTAAACTGAAGTAACTATGTTTCATTATTATGGATTTTGTGATTGGCAGGTAATGGCTCGATCTCTGCCATCAGACAAACACACGTTGGTAAAGACTTTGAGAATGCTTGGGGAAGTGGTTGCTGTGACAGGTGATGGGACCAATGATGCGCCTGCGTTGCACGAGTCTGACATTGGACTAGCTATGGGCATTGCAGGAACCGAGGTATGCCATTTAATCATCTATCGAGTCTCAAAGCGCATTCTTTTCAATTTAGTGTTATTAAGTTGATTGATTTTCAGCTTTCAACCTTACGCCTGAAGTGTGCCTATGAAGATTTTCTTGTTCTACCTTTTGATCCCCGATGGTCATATTTACAGGTGGCGAAAGACAGTGCTGATGTCATTATTTTGGATGACAATTTCTCAACAATTGTGAATGTAGCCAAATGGGGAAGAGCTGTCTATGTAAACATTCAAAAGTTTGTGCAGTTCCAACTGACAGTTAACATTGTTGCTTTGTTACTCAACTTTGTTTCCGCTTGTGTCGCAGGTTGTTCAACAGAGTTTATTATAGTATTCATTAATTTGCATTATCTGCTTGAAACTTGTGTGTGATATATTTTAGGGATTTTCAGGATCTGCTCCATTGACGGCCGTGCAGTTACTGTGGGTTAACATGATAATGGACACTCTTGGAGCCCTGGCCCTAGCGACTGAGCCACCAAATGATGGGCTCATGAAAAGACCTTCTGTAGGACGAAATGCAAATTTCATTAGCAGAGCAATGTGGAGAAATATTATTGGTCAAAGTATATATCAGTTCACTATCCTTGCTATTCTGAACTTTGCTGGAAAACAGCTGCTTAATCTTAGGGGACCGGATTCTCTTATTATTCTAAACACATTCATCTTCAATACCTTTGTCTTCTGCCAGGTTTGTCTCTTTCTTTGTTCTTTGTTTCGATTTTCCTCTCCCGAAACAGCTTGATTGTAAGATGGTAAAACTGTTAATATTGAATCAGGTGTTCAATGAAATCAACAGTCGTGACATCGAGAAGATAAACATATTCCGTGGTCTGTTCAGCAACTGGATATTCATAGGCATAATGGTTGCCACAGTCGCATTTCAAGTAACCATAGTCGAGTTTCTTGGTACATTTGCAAGCACAGTACCCTTAAGCTGGCAGCTCTGGTTGCTCAGCATTTTAATAGGAGCAGCTAGCCTGCCATTGGCTGTCATCCTGAAGTGCATTCCTGTGAGGTTGCGTTCTTCTCGGCATCAGCATGATGGCTATGTTGCTCTGCCTAATGGTCCAGAGCAGGTTTAAGTATGACAAACAGTGTGAACTTTGTTGGCTTGTGGGTTGATCCAGAAACATGAGACATCAGTTCACTTGCGAATTGAGATCGGAATTTGTTGCCTATGCAATTTGATTCAGCACAGCATTGAACTGATGAACTGAAATTTTCGTAATGGCAAATCGTGTCAAGGTTTTCTATGGGAAGGCATCACCTGAAATTAGGAGGATGATGATGTTGCTCATGTAGCTCTAACTGTAGTGTGGGAAGTACAGGACATGAGCTCTAATCCTGCTACGGTGCTATCCCTAAAGTTGAAGTATTTTGGTTTAAATATTGTTGTAACTACATTACTACAACCCTTCTTGTCACTTACTTAGTAGACACTGGGTTCATATTTGGTGATTTTAGTTGATTACGCATCCAAAATGCGTAAACAGGTCAATATAAATCTTATTTACTCGTCAATGTACAAACTTTTGTGACAATATGTAACCATTAAAAAACTCAAATTTGGCTACTTAGGATATTTGAATAACTAATCTGAAAGTTTAGGGGTATATTCGATGTTTCTAAAAAATCGAGGGTATATGTTAGAATTTGGGAAAACGCAGGGGTACATCGTAGAAAATCCCTAGGCGGAACCTGAACCTCGGGCCTTGTATAGTTGTATACTCTATTTGTCTACCGCCAGTCTTTTTTAAGACAAGAAAAATGTCATCATTTTATAATAAAAAGTGACTATTTAATGCTAAAAACTCATAACTAAAATTGTGAATCCGTTTCTTGCGGCCCTTGTCATGATATTTTACATCAAATATCAACTAAACAGTTTAATTTTCCGCTGCGTATTTTACAACGTAAACCGAACAGTCCAACGTATTGTTCTAATCCTTAAAATCGAGTAGATTTTACATCAATCCGTTTCTGTAGTAGTGTTGGCTTACAAACCCGGTACGTCCGGGCGTGTCCCGGTACCTGTTTGTGATTATCGGTATATCTGGGCGTGTCCCGGTACCAATGTGGTTATCGGTATGCCTGGGCGTGTCCCGGTACCAGTGTGGTTGTCGGTATGTCTGGGCGCGTCCCGATACCGGGGTGGTGGTTGTTGATAGTGGTTTATTCATATTAGTAGTCATGTTGCATATTCATACACTTGAGTCGTGTCGGACTTTATTTGTTTATTGAAACTGACGTTTGTTGTATCTGTGTATTTGTCACCTGTCTCTTTTGGGGTGGCCTGTGTCGATCCATATGATATCCTTTGGTCATATGGGGAGCAGGTTAGGTACAAATGGTTTGGATAGTACGCGGGAGACGGGACGAGCTTGACGAGTCACAAGACGAGTATAGTTAGTTAGATGAGTATAGTAACCATGAGTTGTATTTTATTGGTTTGTAATCACTAAACCTGTCATTTATAATAAATGTTTCTTTATTGTATCTCCGATTCACTGCCTCGGGAAACCGAGAAGGTAACATCTCCCAATTACCTTGGCCGGGTAAGAAGGGGGTGTTATATAAAGGAGTCCACCCATCACTTATTAGTAACAAGACATTGTGTTTTTGGGCTTAAGTGAGGACAAATAATGGGCTCAAAGGTACACACATCTCATCTTATTGAGGTTGTGTTACGACGGTGGTGGGTCGGGTGTTACAAAATCAAACTGAAACCAAATAAAATTTAACCTAAATGACACCAATGTGGTTTAACCCGATCCAAACAACTCTTTTGTCAAGTACAATTTTAAGGAAAGAGAGTTCAGACTTGCAAATCTACGACTAATCCAGTATACCTCATTCTCGACTCTCGAAGTTTGTGTTAACACCCATTTGGTAGTTAGTTACTATATCCCGATAAAGATTGCAACCGGGTTACTCGGGTTGGTTATGAGTCGAGTTAAAATGGTCCCGGTTATATTGGATTCGAGTGTGTCAGCTCAATAACGGGGTTAGATTGATTATTCATGTCGGTCATTGTTTATCAAATCAACATTGACAAGTCAGTTAAGTACGGTTTCAGTTTGGGTTAGGTTATCAACACATTTTTTTTTTGTTTATTTTTTTTCATCAATAATCTCATGTTAAAACAACTATAGCTGTATTTATTTTAGCTGTAAATGAAAACTATTAAGATGAATGTCAACTTAGTTTTTTTTAAACTTTTAACGTAATTTCTTTATTTGATCATCGGGTTGAATAACATCAGGGTGCGAGTTGTCTTTTTTTTTTTTTGAAATAAGATATATATATATATATATATATATATATATATATATATATATATATATATATATATATATATATATATATATATATATATATATATATATATATATATATATATATATATATATATATATACATATAGTGATAAGATCATTTGAGTCCATGTCTTACACTTGAGTCCATAAGTCCTCCTTATAGCCATTGGATGAAGAAGATGGAGGGTTGAGATTGGAAGCAAAAAAAGGATGGTTAATGTCTAATTAAACACTTCCCCTCTCTACTTTACTAATCCATACTAATTAAATTTTAATCCACTATATAAGATTTATTTTTCCACCAACTTCTCTCTCATTCACACAATTCACTTCTCTACTCCCTCTCTAAAACCCAAATTAATTCAAAACCCAAATAATTCTCTCATCCAAAAAACCCAAATAATTCAAAATCTAAAAAATAAAAAAATTCCCTCCATTTTACCACCCACCCACCCACCCTCGTGGCCACCGCCACCCACTCCCACACTCCTCCTATTCTCCCATGCTGCTTCCACACTCCTCCTATTCTCCCACACCACAACACCCTTCCCGCAACCACCCACACAACAACCACGACTCCCACGGCCACCACCCACCCATCCCCGTGGCCACGCACCATACTCCTCTTCCACTTTCTTTGTCCTCCTCTTCTCACCCACCACTGCTGACGCCGACCACCCCACCAACGCACATTCCCCACCACCGTCCACCGCCCACCGCCCACAACCCACATCGACCACCATATCTCGCACAACAACACACAACCGCCACCTTTCTCCGGCGCAGCCGCCGCCCACTCACCGCATGTAACCCCAACATCATCCTCCTTCGTCCTTCGTCTCTTATCCGAGATCCGAAAAGTAGTGGTGGTCGTGGGGTCGGTGGTGGCGTGTCGTGCGTTTGGGTTGTGGTTTTTTTTTTTTTTTCCGTTTTTTCTTGGTTGGTTCGTAGTCTCGGATCTTTAAGATCCACTTTTTTTCTTCTTTTTTTCAAATTTTGTTATATTATTTTCTTTTTCTTTATCTCGACAAATCTTGCTATTGTTATGTGGTTATGAGTGCATCACAAGAGAAACCAATAGGAGAGGCATGGGTGAATCATTTGCATCCACCTTTTTCCAGATTTTGTTTTTATTTATTTTTCATTTTTTTTAATAAGATCTTATTTGTATTTTCTTTGTCTTGTTACTTGAAATTTTTTTTAGTGTGTTACTATGACATTGAATATATTTTTGAAATTTTAGATCTATGTTTTGAAAACAAATTGTAATTTTTGTTTATTTTTTTGTCTTTTTACATGGATTTTTTTTTATTTTGGGTGTTAGTATGACATTAGTTTTGATTTTGGGTGTCTTGTTACATATCATTTTAGAATTACACTTTTTCTCGTTAAAATTATACTTTTTTTCGTTAGAATAACACTTTTTCGGCTAAAATTACACTTTTTGTTGTTAGAATTACACTTTTTCTGTTAGAATTACACTTTTTTTCTGTTAAAATTACACTTTCTTCATTAAAATTACACTTTTCTTCATTAAAATTACACTTTTTGTTTTTGTTAAAATTACACTTTTTGTTGTTAGAATTACACTTTTTTCCGTTAGAATTACACTTTTTTTTGTTAAAATTACACTTTTTTTTATTAAAATAACAGTTTTTCGGCTAGAATAACACTTTTTTCTATTTGGAATAACACTTTTTCGGCTAGAATAGCACTTTTTCTACTGGAATAACACTTTTTTTCGTTATAATTACACTTTTTCTAATGAAAAAAAGTGTAATTCTAGCAGAAAAAAGTGTAATTCTAACGAAAAAAAATATAATTCTAACGAGAAAAAGTGTAATTTAACGAAAAAAAGTGTAATTCTAAAGAAAAAAGTGTTATTCTTGAAGAAAAAAAGTGTTTACCGTTAAAATTACACTTTTTTCTTTAGAATTACATTTTTTTTCGTTAGAATTACACTTTTTTTCTGTTAGAATTACACTTTTTTCGCTAGAATTACACTTTTTTTCATTAAAATTACACTTTTTCCTGCTAGAATTACACTTTTTTTCGTTAGAATTACACTTTTTTTCGTTAGAATTACACTTTTCTGCTAGAATTACCCTTACTTCTATTGGACTAATGTTACACTCTCAATGGACTTGGTTATATTCTCATTGGACTTATGGACTAATGTTACACTCTCAATGGACTAAAATTACATTCTCA
Organism: Silene latifolia; assembly: GCF_048544455.1. Classification (NCBI taxonomy): domain Eukaryota; kingdom Viridiplantae; phylum Streptophyta; class Magnoliopsida; order Caryophyllales; family Caryophyllaceae; genus Silene; species Silene latifolia. The sequence goes on from NC_133534.1 coordinate 224,624,986, forward strand.
AAGTGGTGAAATTATACTTTTCTTGACTAAAATTACACTTTTTCCGGACTAAAATTACATTCTCCTGGACTAAAATAACAAATTCATTGAACTGAAATTACACTTATATGGACTAAAATAACACTTTTTGTTGTTAAAATAACACTCTTAAAATGCTAAAATTACAATAACTTGTGATAAAATGACAAAAATTCAAAATATTATTCGTTAAAATCACTCGGAAAAGATTGAAGTTAAACTTGTAAAACGCTAAATTCTCGAAAATATTTCTTAAAATTACACTTTTTGCCGTTAGAATTACACTCGTAAAATCCTAAAATGTCGAAAACTTGTCTCGAAAAAAAAAACTAAAAAACGAAAAAATCGAAAACTTGTCTCGAAAAAAAAAAAACGAAAAAAATCGAAACTGGAAAAATGTTAACAAAATTTTCATAAACTTTGAAGTATAAGACAAAATATGGTGTTAATTGTGTATGATAATGAATTAGTGAATGTATTATTAAAACTAGAGAGAGAAGTGAATTCATTAGTGTTAAGTGTGTTTTTTGTTTTCAATCTCAACCTTCCACCATGCATGATCCAAGGGTTGTGGGAAGGACTTATGGACTCAAAAAAAAAAGGGACTTAGAAGAACTTTGCTCTATATATATATATATATATATATATATATATATATATATATATATATATATATATATATATATATATATATATATATATATATATATATATATATATTAATTTAAAATAAGAAAATCAGAGTTTACAATCGTTCCAATTTCACTTGGATACCCTTCATACCATACTTGATCACTACTACGACTAAGACTGAGTTTCGCAAGCGCATGAACCACTTTGTTCCCACTACGTCTAACGTGTAAACAATTAAAAGACTCAAAACTACAAGTTAAAGAGAAGATATCAGCAACGATCCTGCCAAAGGACGATCTTTCAACATGTTTCTTACTAATGTGGGAGAAGAGTTTTAAGTTATCCGTCTCAAGGATAATACGATTAGTTCCTCCATCGTGGGCCACCTCAAGACCAAACCGAGCAGCCAGTGCCTCCGTCACATCCACCTCAAAGTCGCCCTCCAACCTCTTACAAGCTGTCCGGTAAACACTTCCATCATGATTTCGAATGACAATACCAAGTCCCCGAAAACCGTCTGGATCAACAACAGCATCAACATTAAGTTTTAAGAAGCCAGATTGAGGAGGTACCCAAAAATCACCACCAATCCCCTCAGAAGCATGATTGACATTCAGAATCTCATTCGCGTGAACAAACTCCCAATACTGTTGTGTAGCTTTATTAGCTACCCCAAAAGGATCGGTCCTTTTTTTGCTCGAAGCACCACAAGTTTCTAGCTCGCCAGATGCCCCAAGCCACAAAAGCTCCCACACCGTTCCTTTCTTTCTCATCATGGTTGAAGAGATCTCTAAACCAATCTTTAGCACTCGAACATTTTCGTACGCGAGTGTCAGTTCTTAAAGGAGATAAGGCCCACACAACACTAGCTTCCTTGCAATCCAGCATCATATGTTCTATCGTTTCCTCCTCTTCACCACATCTCGGGCATCGAGGATCAAGACTAATTCCTCTCCCCACAAGGTTTTTACGCACAGCTAAAGCGTTGCAACAAAGTCGGTAAATAAAGTTGCGCACCTTGGGAGGGATATGGAGATTCCAAACTTTTCGCCATAAAGGGTCATCATCCTCACTAGTTGACTTAGAGGGTGCATCCTTATTTGTCCCATTTGATTGTTTGAAAATATGATAAGCCGATTTAACAGAGAAAACACCGTCCTTAGTGAAGTGCCAAATGAGCTCATCCTTAGACAAGGAAGAACCAATAGGAATTCTCTTAATATCAGCAACTTCAGCCGGTAGAAAAATTTGTTCAAGCAAATCGGTACGCCAAATATGGAGATCAGGATCAATCAAATCAGCAACAGTAGCATTCTCATCTAAAATGCGTTGGCCTAGAATGGGCTTGAAATTATAATTATTAGGTATCCAGCTATCCTTCCATATAGAAATTTTTTGTCCATCTCCAACTAACCATCTACACCCTCTTTCTAATACCAATCGAGCAGAAATAATAGACCTCCATGTATAACTTGAATTAGGGCTCACTTTCGCATTCCAAAAATCGCCACGTGGGAAATATTTACCCTTCAACACACGCGCTGCAATAGAAGTGGGATTAGTAATTAACCTCCATCCTTGCTTAGCCAAAAGTGCCATATTGAAAGACTCCAAGTCTCGAAATCCTAACCCTCCCCCTCTTTTTGACACACAAAGTCTATTCCAAGAAATCCAAGGTAATTTTCGCTCAGTTCCAGTTCTGGCCCAATAAAAATCTCTGCACATACGGTTAATTAGAGCAAGGAGCTCCTTAGGGAGTTTAAAGCATTGCATAGCGTAAGAAGGAATAGCTTGAATAACCGCTTTAAGGAGCACTTCTCTACCAGAACGCGAAAGGAATTTCACCTTCCACCCTTTGATTTTTTTCCAGACTCGATCTTGTATGGACTGAAAAATCGCTTTCTTTGACCTCCCAACATAAGTCGGCAGTCCAAGGTAACGATCATGGGACTCAACAGCCTTTACCGCTAATCTCTCCTCGAGCTTTTGCTGCATTGGTACGCACAAGTTTCGGCTAAATGAGACCTCGGATTTGTCCAAATTGATCTTTTGTCCAGATGCCATCTCATAAGTGTGAAGGATATCAATATAAATCAATACTATATATTAAATCCAGAAACCAAGGGACTTCAATGTAATTAAAGAAAGTTATACAAATTAATTATACTATATAGTTTTAAATCAATAACACCGTGTGATGGACCCGATTAAGGGATCTCAATGCAAATATTATATAGTTTGTGTTAAAATTAAATTATATAGAAGCTTGGTAATTTTCCTAAACATGTCAGTTTCCTTAAAATAAAATAATTAATTAAGATGGTTAATTTCAAGAACACTAAAAGAAAGAAGATGTATGGTACTTTTCCTAAATATTTATAGAAGACTAGAAGATGGTCAATTTCCTTAAAATAAAATAATTAATTAGTATAAACATGCACACTTATGGTATTAATTATTATCATCATAAAATTATATATTAAATGTAAAATCTATGCAATTTTATTAAAATTTATAGTTTATTAGATGTATAGAAATGTTAATTATTTAACCTACAAAAATATAATAAGTAGGTTATAAATAATTCAAGTTAAATTCCATAATATATAATATTGCATAATTCTTTCGATTTGATTTAATGCATATATGTAATATCTTTATATAAATATATAATTCTCTTAAAATTGCATGCCTAAGTAGTAAAAATAATTTCGTCAGTAAAGAAAAGAATTGTAGTAACATTAGATATAGTTATATGATAGTAATCACTCATTTGAATAGTAAAAGTAACAATATTATCAACGAGATTAGTGAGAGTGGTAGAAACAACAACGGGAGTAGTGAAATAATCAATATTAATGCAGCAATAGTGAAAGTAACAATAATTAGGGCGGGAGTAGTGAAATTATCAATACTAATGCGGCAGTAGTGATAGTAACAATAATTACGGCGGGTGAAAAGAATAATATCATATTATTCTAGTAAATATTTGCTGTATATATAATCTTATAGTTTAAGGATAGATATAATTTGTTGCTTATTTGTAGGAGATATAGAAGGGAAAAAGATAATAAAAGATTGTATGTAGAAGTGTATATAAGCTAGGGTTGTATCAACGTTTGAGCTATGAATCAATAACATATTTCATCATCATTCTGGTATCTTAAATTTCTCATGGTATCCTGAGCCTAAAAGATCCAAATTTTTTTTTTCTCATAAAATTCACAACGAAAATATTAAACTCATCTTGTTTCATCATGCCTGGAGATGATACAAAATCGAAAGGAGGAGGGAGTGGTCCAAAGACAATTCCCATGACGTCTCCGCTATATCTTCATCCCTCTGACAGTCCTAGTTTGAATGTCACGCAAATAATATTCGATGGCACAAACTATGATATGTGGTCGGAGGCCGTAAAGAATGGATTGGATGCGAAGAATAAGTTAGCATTTCTTGAAGGAAAGGTGAAGAAACCAGTGAGCGATGAAGAAGAAGATGACCTTGAATTGGTCGCGTGGCGCGGTGCAATGCGATGTTGCGAGCGTGGCTTCGGAATGTGATAGATCCGAAGTTACATCCGAGTATCACCTTTGCTCAACCAATTGAAGATGTTTGGGAGGAGTTACGGGGCAGGTACTCGGCTGGGAATGCTCCCAGAATTCATCAACTAAAGAGTGAGTTGAATGAATGCAAGCAAGGCCAAGAGACGGTAGTTGAATATTACACCAGGCTTAAAATTATTTGGGATGAGTTAGCAAAATACAGTAAAATCAAAGGCTGCAGTTGCGGGGCAGCAGCTTCCATAGCAAAGGAGAAAGAGGAAGAGAAAGTACATCAGTTTCTGATGGGGTTGGATTCGAAGTTGTATGGACAGGTTCGAACAAACTTGCTGATGGAGGACCCAATTGCAGATTTAAACCGTGTCTATGCCTTGGTACTCAGAGAAGAAAGACACGCCTCATTTACCAAAGTAAAAGAGGAACGCAATGATTTGCGATGTCTGTCACAAATTTCATAGCGGGAAAGGAAGGAGCAACTATGCCAGAGATGATGCGGGAGAATCAGAGTACCTACCACCACAATGCACTCATTGCAAGAAATACTATCATACGGAGGAGAATTGCTATGATAAACATGGGTACGAGGAGGTGAAGGCACGGGAAAGAGGAAGAGGCAGAAGAGGAAGTGGAAGCAGCCGTGGGAATGGCAACCGTGGCCGAGGCAGGGGACGCGGAAACCACCAGGCAGCTGCTGTAACAGGGGCAGGAAAAACAGAGGATCAAGGGAAGTCCAATATTCCGTTTACCAATGCAGAAATAGAGAGGTTGCGGATTCTGTTAAGTGCAAGCCCCGAGGGAAAAGATAAACTCCAAGGTATGAAATTAACCGTTGACATTGAATGGTTAATTGACAGCGGAGCATCTCACCACATGACGGGAAAGCAAGAATGCTTAGAAAATACGTGGACAGAAGATCGTTCCACTGTGAGTCTACCTGATGGTAGACGTGTTGAGGCAACAATTCATGGGGAAGTGAAATTAAGCGAGAATTTCGTGTTAAAAGACGTGTTATTTGTGCCATCTCTTACTTGCGATCTTATTTCCGTCCAACAGCTAATTCATGAAAATAATTGTCTAATTACCTTTTATCCGGATTATTGTGAAATGCAGGATCGGACTACGAAGATGATGATTGGACGGGGTGAGCATAGAAGAGGGGTATATTATTATCAGCCGGACAAGATCAAGGTTGCGGGTCGAATGACGGTTGAAAAAGATAGTCGTTTATGGCATAGAAGGGTTGGTCATCCTTCAAAGAGTATTTTTTCTCAGTTTTCTAATTTGGTTGGACATAATTTGATTTGGAATTCTGATACAATTTGTGATTCATGTTGTCGTGCAAAACAATCACGTACTCCGTTTAAGCCTAATAATAGTAGATGTGATGTTTTATTTGGCCTTATACATTGTGACATTTGGGGGAAATACAAGGTAGCAAGCTTGACCCGTGCACATTATTTTCTCACCATCGTCGATGACCATAGTCGGGGAGTATGGGTTTATTTAATGAAAGAAAAGAGTGAAGCGGGTGATTACATGAAAATTTTTTGTCAAATGGTAAAGAATCAATTCGAGAAAAGTGTGAAAATAATACAAAGCGATAATGGAACGGAGTTATTGTCCGGTTCTATGCAAAGTTATTACGAAGAAAATGGGATATTATTTCGCACTAGCAATGTAGATACACCCCAACAAAATGGTCGGGTTGAGAGAAAGCACTGTCACATACTCGAGAAAGCGAGAGCATTACGTTTTCAAGGGGGGCTACCTTTGCAATTTTGGGGGGAATGTATTATGACCGCAGCTTATCTAATAAACCGAACACCCACGCCTTTACTTGATGGAAAAACCCCATTCGAAATTTTATATCGTAAGCAGCCTAGACTAGACAATTTGAAGGTTTTGGGTTGTTTATGCTATGCTCATAATAAGGATCGAACCCGAGACAAGTTCGGGGAACGGGGAAAGAGGTGTGTTTTTATTGGGTATCCACATAGTAAGAAAGGGTGGAAAGTTTATGACTTGAAAGAAAAACAGGTCTTTGTTTCTCGAGATGTCATTTTTTACGATAATGTCTACCCTTATTCTGTTTCAACAAATGAATATTTATCACAACAAGACCCAAATAATAGGCATGAAACCATTCTTGACAACGACAAAATTGTCGAGTACAGCAGCGATGACGAAAAGGATCTTGTTGTGAGGGGGAGTGACGATGAAACAGGTTCTGAAATGCATTCAGAAACAGGTGTAGAAAATACAGCCACTGATGGTGAAGAAAACCCGACAGAAAACGAGCAGGTTGACCCGACAGAAAACGAACAGGCTGAGGTGACGGGTGTGCAATCTGGGCAGGAAACGATGGGTAGAGGAGCAAGGGAAAAATTTGAACCCGCATGGAAGAAGGATTATTACTGTAAGTCGACAAGAATAATTACCCCAAGCTCGAATGCTCATCACGCCCAATCAAAGTCTTCAAAGTCAGGTACTCGTTATCCTTTAGACAATTATGTTGTGACGAACTGTTTTTCGAATACTCACAAAGCTTTCCTAGCAACTATTAACAAAGGGCGCGAGCCAACTTGTTATAGTGAAGCAGCGAAGGACAGAAAGTGGAGAGAAGCAATGAGTAAGGAAATAGAAGCATTGGAGAAGAATGAAACTTGGAAGGTTGTCACTTTGCCGAAAGGGAAGAAGCCCATAGGATGCAAATGGGTGTACAAAATTAAGTACAAAGCAGACGGTACCGTGGAGCGATACAAAGCTCGATTAGTGGCGCAAGGCTTCACTCAAGTGGAGGGTGTCGACTTCCATGAAACCTATGCACCAGTGGCAAAGATGACAAGTGTGCGATGTATGCTAGCTGTGGCCGTGTCAAAGGGTTGGACCATCGAACAATTAGATGTGAACAATGCTTTTTTGCACGGAGATCTTGAGGAAGAAGTATACATGAAAATACCTCAAGGATTCGAAAAAGGAGGAGGAAATAAGGTATGTAGATTACTCAAATCAATTTACGGTTTAAAACAAGCTTCACGTAATTGGTTTGCAAAATTAACTATTTCCATGAAGAAATATGGTTTCATTCAATCAATGGCGGATTACTCTCTTTTTACTTACAACCGAGATGGGTGTTTTGTCGGAGTTCTTGTTTATGTGGACGACATGATTGTGGTGAGTAATGACCAAGAGGCATGTGCAAAATTCAAGGCATTCTTGGACAGGAGCTTCGGAATTAAGGACTTGGGGAGATTGAAATTCTTCCTTGGAATAGAAGTGGCTCACGGCAAAGGTGGCTTATTTCTCAATCAACGGAAGTATGCTATGAACATCATAGAGGAGACGGGAATGAAGGGAGCTAGGACGGCATATACACCAATACGGCAGAGGCATAATTTATCACTAGCCAAAGGGTATGTGTTAAAAGATATTATGAAATACCGTCGTCTAATTGGAAGGTTAGTCTACTTAACCATTACAAGGCCGGACCTAGTATACACGGTGCACATACTTTCACAATTTGTCAACGAGCCAAGAAAGGAGCATTGGGAAGCGGCTTTAAGAGTCGTGAGGTACATAAAGCGAAACCCGAGCAAGGGTATCACGATGAAGAAAGGAACTGACTTGCAAATTAAAGGATATTGTGACTCGGATTACGCAAGTTGTCCGTTGACAAGGAGATCGATAAGTGGTTATTTCGTCTCATTGGGACAATCGCCTATTTCATGGCGAGCTAAGAAACAGTAAATGATGGCGAAGTCGGTAAGAAGCTGAATATAGAGCCATGGGGGCTGCAACAAGCGAGCTAATATGGGTGAAATCTTTCCTCGCATCTTTGGGTGTATTTCACACTGATTCAATGGAATTATATTGTGACAATCAAGCAGCTATTTACATAGCTAAGAATCCGGTTTTCCATGATAGGACGAAGCACATAGAGATAGATTGTCACTTTGTGCGACAACACCTTGTCTCGAAGGAAATCAAAACGTCACATGTAAGAAGTAAAGAGCAAATAGCGGACTTGTTCACAAAGGCGCTAAGCGGAGAAACTTTTGATCATTTGCAGTTCAAGTTGGGACTCGGTGTACCTAGAGCTCCAACTTGAGGGGGAGTGAAAAGAATAATATCATATTATTCTAGTAAATATTTGCTGTATATATAATCTTATAGTTTAAGGATAGATATAATTTGTTGCTTATTTGTAGGAGATATAGAAGGGAAAGAGATAATAAAAGATTGTATGTAGAAGTGTATATAAGCTAGGGTTGTATCAACGTTTGAGCTATGAATCAATAACATATTTCATCATCATTCTGGTATCTTAAATTTCTCAGCGGGAGTAGTGAAAGTAACAATGATTACGGGCAAGTAGTGAAATGTTATTACTATTGTTTCATTAATAGAGTAAATATTAATAGCGGGAGTAGTGAATTTGTCTCAAAATTTAGTTCATCGTAATTTTAGGATATCTTATAAAAAAAAATATATTAATGATAAATTTATGGGTTATGCAACTTTAAGTAATTTTATTTAATGAAAAAAAATTAATGGTAAGTAGAGGTAGCCCGGGCGAAGCCGGGCACCAATACTAGTCCATAATAATATCAGCTTCCTGAGTAGAGGCTCTAGCAAACAACAAACTATCGTCGGCAAAAAATAAATGAGAAATAGGGGCAACAGAATTACATATTTTCACTCCATGAAGAGATTTTCTTCTTTCAGCATTGCGGAGTAAGGATGACAAACCTTCAGCACAAAAAAGGAATAAATAAGGGGAGATGTCTTTGGGGTGAAAGTTGAAACAAATAAAGTTGCTATTAACTATCAATTTAACCTGAGATCAAATCGGTTCAATATCAATTCGCCTAGTTTTCAATGTCTAACAGATCGGGCGGTCCGTGTCGGGTTCCTAAGTCCGGCTATCAATACTATATATTAAATCCAGAAACCAAGGGACTTCAATGTAATTAAAGAAAATTATACAAATTAATTATACTATATAGTTTTTTAATCAATAGCACCGTGTGATGGACCCGATTAAGGGATCTCAATGCAAATATTATATAGTTTGGGTTAAAATTAAATTATATAGAAGCTTGGTAATTTTCCTAAACATGGTCAATTTCCTTAAAATAAATTAATTAATTAAGATGGTCAATTTCCTTAAAATAAAATAATTAATTAGTATAAACATGCACACTTATGGTATTAATTATTATCATCATAAAACTATATATTAAATTAAAATCTATGCAATTTTATTAAACTTTATAGTTTATTAGATGTATAGAGATGTTAATTATTTCACATACAAAAATATATTAAGTAGGTTATAAATAATTCAAGTTAGATTCCATAATATACAATATTGCATAATTCTTTCGATTTGAGTTAATACATATATGTAATATATTTATATAAATATATAATCCTCTTAAAATTGCATGCCTAAGTAGTAAAAGTAATTTCGTCAGCAAAGAAAATAATTGTAGTAACATTGGATATAGTTATATGATAGTCACTCATTTGAATAGTAAAAGTAACAATATTATCAATGAGTTTAGTGAGAGTGGTAGAAACAACAACGGGAGTAGTGAAATAAACAATATTAATGCGGCAATAGTGAAAGTAACAATAATTACGGCGGGAGTAGTGAAATTATCAATATTAATGCTAAAAGAGTGACGAGAACAATAATTACGGCGGTAGTAGTGAAAGTAACAATGATTACGGGCAAGTAGTGAAATGTTATTACTATTGTTTCATTAATAAGAGTAAAATATTAATAGCGAGAGTAGTGAATTTGTCTCAAAATTCATTTCATCGTAATTTTAGAATATGTTATAAAAAATATATTAATGACAAATTTATGGGTTATGCAACTTTAAGTAATTTTATTTAATGAAAACAAAAAAAATTAATGGTAAGCAGAGGTAGCCCGGGTGAAGCCGGGCACCAATCAATCAATACTATATATTAATTCCAGAAACCAAGGGACTTCAATGTAATTAAAGAAAGTTATACAAAATAATTATACTATATAGTTTTAAATCACTAGCACCGTGTGATGGACCCGATTAAGGGTTCTCAATGCAAATATTATATAATTTGGGTTATAATTAAATTATATAGAAGCATAGTAATTTTACTAAACTTTTGTAAGAGACTAAAATATGGTCAATTTTCTTAAAATAAAATAATTAATTAAGATGGTCAATTTCCTTAAAATAAAATAATTAATTAAGATGGTCAATTTTAAGGAGACTAAAAGAAAGAAGATGCTTGGTAATTTTCCTAAATATTTATAGAAGACTAGAAGATGGTCAATTTCCTTAAAATAAATAATTAATTAGTATAAACATGCACACTTATGGTATTAATTAGTATCATCATAAAATTATTTATTAAATTTAACATCTATGCAATTTTATTAAACTTTATAGTTTATTAGATGTATAGAGATGTTAATTATTTAACATACAAAAATATAATATAAGTAGGTTATAAATAATTCAAGTTAGATTCCATAATATATAATATTGCATAATTCTTTCGATTTGATTTAATGCATATATGTAATATATTTATATAAATATACAATGCTCTTAAAATTGCATGCCTAAGTAGTAAACGTAATTTCGTCGGTAAAGAAAAGAATTATAGTAACATTGGATATAGTTATATGATAGTAATCACTCGTTTGAATAGTAAAACTATGTGCGAGATTAGTGAAAGTGGTAGAATCAACAACGAGAGTAGTGAAATAATCAATATTAATGCGGCAATAGTGAAAGTAACAATAATTACGGCGGGAGTAGTGAAATTATTAATATTAATGCGGCAGTAGTGACAGTAACAATAATTACGGCGGGAGTAGTAAAAGTAACAATGATTACGGGCAAGTAGTGAAATGTTATTACTATTGTTTCGTTAATAAGAGTAAAATATTAATAAGGGGAGTAGTAAATTTGTCATATTAATGATAAATTTATGGGTTATGAAACTTTAAATAATTTTATTTAATGAAAAAAGAAATTTAATGGTAAATAGAGAAAAACGAAATTTAATGATAAGTAGAGGCAGCCCGGGCGAAGCCGGGCACCAATACTAGTACTATACATAATAAAGCCGAGTCCTCTAGAAGTGAGGGTTCACTGTGCTCAATCATCATCAATCAGTTAGAGAGAGAGAGAAAGTGAAAGAGAGAAAGAGAAAGAGAGAAATGGAGAAGAAAGTAGAGGAAATAAGCAGCACGAAGATGCATGGAGGTTACAACAAGAGATACAAACACTTTAGTCCTACTCTTGGTTGTTCCATGACTTTCCATATTTACTTCCCTCCTCAACCCTCTTCTTCTTCTTCTCCGAACAAATTCCCAGTAATCAATCATTTCTCTTTCTTTCGAATTTTATCGTTTTTGTATTCATTATTTTGTGTTAAGGGTTTTGGTTACTATGCTACTAGTATTTCTCTATTGTTAGGTTTTTGATTTGTTCATCATCTGGGTCTCAAGTTTCAATCTTTAATTGTTTGGTCATGCAAATTTTCGATTTTGAGAATGCCCATGTTTATATAATGTGAGTGATCTCAGGGAATTGTATTGTTTTTGCTATTGTGCATCTATCTCATGTTTGTAGAATTTTGGTTCTATAGTAATTTAGGTTTGTTTCGTTTGTTGACAATTCTTACGGAAATTAAAACATTAATTTTTTAAAATGACACTTGATATATCCGCTGCTGGAAATGTTGGTGAATCAATCAAAAGAATACTATTTTCTGAGAGGACCCAAACAAAAATGGATTAATTTATGTTCATACTTTAGCGTGAACAGATGGTCTGGGTATTATGCTTTCAAGTTTCAACATTTATAGATGTCGTGTTTGATTGTTTTCTTTGAGGAAATCAGATCTGCCTTTTATGTGAGATTCTTGAGAATCGTATACAGAACTCCCACTACTTAGCTTACCAAAGCTGAAGCAGCAAGAGAATGTGGGAATTGGAGCGAATCTCCTATTCTTCTTGTCAAGCTTTGTACTTAGCATTGCCTATTGACATATTGTTAATGTTCTATTTGACCTCAAAGTAATCTCAATTATCTTGTATGTCAACATGGAAATCCAAATGCTATATGGGAGCCTGAGTTACCAGATTCACTCTGTCCTCGCAAATTGCGAATTTTTATCTAGTGTTTGCTTAAAAACCAATAATAAACACTCTATAAGAGCGTATCAGGTGTCGGATGAAGCTTATTCATACCAAAGTGGGTAGGTAACCTTGATTTTGGAGCTCTGACCATATCTTGCTTTGCAGGTACTTTACTGGTTGTCTGGCCTCACCTGTACAGATGAAAATTTCATAACCAAGTCTGGAGCTCAACGTGCTGCTTCCAAGGAAGGGATTGCTCTCATCGCCCCTGATACATCTCCAAGTATGTTATGTGCTTGGTGGCATTCGTTATATTCCTTCTTCTATTGTGTGGGAAGGAGAATAGAAAAATCTTTAAAGTAATTGATACTCGTCATTACTAACTTATTTTGTGGAAGTTAATCGTTCGGATGTGCCTAACTTAAGAGAGTTGCGACAAGTTTTCCTACACATTTTAAAATGCACGAGGTGCACTGAAGTGATGACTGATGACAGATCATCGCGTGCGAGGTTAAGGCCCATTGTTTCTCCAGATAAATGTGTATTTTAAAATAATATATTGTGCAACAATATCCCTTTTTCGGATATAGAAATAGGTTAACAATCTTAACATGTGAAAAAAATCAAAATGTAGGCTTAATATGGCAAAAGCAAGGACATAATAGATGAACCAAAAGACAAAATATTGAAATTGCATAGTATTGCGCCTATTAGATGTGCCTTATTCATAAGATGCATCCGAGCCGCCCCGAAGAGTTTTAATTCGGGCCTCAACGAGCCTTTTGCTTAACAGTATTCTTGTAAATATTGAATTCCAACTTTCTAGTGATCACATCTTTCTGTGTGTGTATTCTAGGAGGGCTGAATGTTGAAGGAGAATCAGACAGCTGGGACTTTGGTGTAGGTATGAAGTGTAACTGTTGTTATGATGTAATTGCTTTCTTCCACAAGTATGATACACATTGCCAGATTACAGTGATTCTGAAAGTGTATACATCCAATAGATTACGACATGCACAAAATTCAAGGATCTTTTCAGGGTATCAGCTCGTTTTTGCCTCCTTTTCTTTTTCTTTGCAATAGGTGCGGGGTTTTATCTGAATGCATCCCAAGAAAAGTGGAAGAACTGGCGGATGTATGACTATGTTGTTAAGGAGCTGCCTGAACTTCTGAAAGAGAACTTTCCACAACTTGACACATCATGTGCATCAATATCTGGTCATTCAATGGGAGGGCATGGCGCTTTGACGATTTACCTTAAGAACCTTGACAAATATAAGGTACCTCCACCTTATTCCTGGAAAAATATACATTGCTAACATTCACAAGTTCTATTCATGTTTATGCCTCATCAAGCATGGTCTGAATGTTGTTAATGATTACTGATTTTGCATTTCTGAGGAAGTCAGGACAGCAGAGCTACTAAGAAAATGAATGATGTAGATGTCAATATAATACTGAAGAGTGTCATGTGACTCATGTCTTAGATTTGAAGAACATCTGATGATTTTTAATTGGATTGATTTTCCAAGTCTTCTTTTAGAGTCATTTTATGATGACGCAATGATATTGGTCATTCAGCAATATGATACAAGTTCGTTCCTTGTTGGCAGTCTGTATCAGCTTTTGCTCCAATCGTAAATCCAACAAACTGTCCGTGGGGACAGAAAGCTTTTACAAATTATCTGGGGGAAAATAAGGCTGATTGGGAGGTATTGTCATCTTTTTCTAGCTTAAATGATTGCATGCGCGTCAGTTATTTCTTTCTTAACAATTTGATATCCTCAAGGCTATGTTTAAATTTGAGACCTCTATGCGTCTACAGGAATATGATGCTACCAGCTTGATTTCAAAGTTCCATGACCTTTCTGCAACCATTCTGATTGATCAGGTACATTTATCATTCTTTTTCATGTCATGTCTTCGATGGTGAACTGCGAATTGAAAATTACGCTAAAAGCAAACTATTTTATTGAAGAGGAGAAAAATCATTTATAGCTGATAGTTATAATCTTTAAACTTTAATCGTTTGGTTCCCAGCCACTGGCACTGATAAGAAGGGGAGAAAAATCATTTAGCTGACAGTTATAATGTTTAAACTTTAATCGTTTGATTCCCAGTCACTGGCACTGATAGGATGGTGATTTATCTCGCTTTTAAGGCCTTGGATTGTTAAAAAGATGAAAAATATGGCCATTATTCACAGGGTATTGCTATGGATCACTAGAAGAGTATCCTTTGTTCCTGGGGATTCCGAGATGGGAAATTATTTACGTAGTGGTTTTCAGTTTACGTTATTTAGGCTAGGAGATGCAGGAAACAAATATTGGGTGTGTTCGGTCAACAATGTCATAATTTACTGAAATACCCGAGTAATTTCTACTTCGCATGATTTCGGATGTTTTGTGACCTTAGTGTCCTAGGCTCCTTCCTAGACTTGCGGGATGCCAGTTTCCTGCTTATGAAATCAAATACTTTTCATTGCTTACCACATTCAACTAAAATAGAACATTCTAGTGGGCATTGCTTTATGTCAGTTTATGCCTTCTCTTGAAGATGTTTCCAGTCGGAATTTAAATTGCTGGGTTCAACTCAGCAAGGTATTATGATTCACAGATACTAATGCTCTCGTAATGGCATCTTTGTTTAACCATGTCCACAGGGAGGGGATGACAAATTCTTACATGATCAACTAATGCCAAACAAATTTGCGGAGGCTTGTAAGGAAGTGAATGCACCTCTGTTGTTGCGCCTACAACCTGGTTATGACCACTCCTACTTTTTCATTGCTACTTTCATCGACGATCACATCAGCCACCATGCTCAAGCATTGAAATTATAACTCCAGTCAAGAATGTAGTTACTTCCTGCATGTCATATGTTCATGTAGTTAAAGTTATCCACGGTACTCGAACAGTAATGTGTGCCCTGCTTTTGTTGCCTTTTCGGATTGAAATGAATGGACATGGAATGTGATGACAGAGTACCAATGCCAATAAGAGTTGTCTACTTTTCTGGATATGTCGGTAACCCCGTTAGTTGACATGTGTATAAACCACTACTACTTTGAGTTCAATCGAGCTTTTTGCCCAGAGATGGGATTGAGGCGAATTCCATGTGGTTGGATTTGGGGCGATTTCTCATTGATTACGTTTCTCCCATTTATTAATTTTGCGCAGGAAAAAGGTTATCCCCGGCCTAGTCAATACGAGTAACTAGCCCATATGATTTTGTTTTACTAGATATTTCATATTAGGACCTTAAAAATAGAATCCGTTTTTAAAATTAGTCTACGTGGACATCATTTTGACAAAACGACAAATACTTTATTTTTGAGTATTATTTTAAAAATGGATACTTGAAAATACAATAGTATTAAAATAAATTAAGGTGTGAGTAATTTAGTCAATTTACCATTCCTTCCTATTCGACTAATTTTAACTTGGCTGTAAATGAATTAAATAAAGTTATTTTTACTTGTGACGAAAAGAAACCACAAATAAGTGGATATTCAAATTGTCGAATACATGTGTTCAAGTCTAGTCACATGATATCCTCGGGACTTGTTTGATAAGAAAAGAGGAGCAAAGGAGAGGGGATGAGGGATGGATAGGGAGGGAAAGGAGGGAGAAGGGAAATAAGGGTAGAGTATTCCCTTTAAATATTTTGGAGAAATTTTAATTTGCTTTCAAGGAGCTAAACGGAGCAACCGGGGAATCCAAATTCTTTTCCCTTCATATCCCCCGCCTCCATTTTGGTATCTAAACAAAGAGATTCGATTCCCTTCGTTTTTCTTCATATTTACCTATCTAAATGAAGCCTTAATATACCGGTTTTCTATCCATTGTGATTGGATCCTAATTCACCGTTAAGTTTTTAAATATATTGATGTATTCTATATCAATGATTGATTAACTTTTGGAAGGAGAAGTAGCTAAAAATCTTTTTTTTGAAAAAAGTTCGTTGTATTTGTATATAAGTTTTTTTTTATAACTACTCATAATAAAAAAAAAACATAAATTACTCATGGACTTTTTATCATAAAATTTCCTAATACTATCCTTTCCAATACAATTTTCTCTCTTTTCCTCCCAAACTCTAATCAAATAATTCTAGCATTCCCCAACTATGAATCTTAATACTCGTATTCAACAAATAATCCCTCCTACTACTAAGAGAGTGAAATTCTCTTAGTATTTTCCCGCCCAAGTGTTTTCCCACCAGATAGTCTTTTGCCCTCCGCCTTGAGATCGTAAGATAAACCGTCTTATACTAGCTTTTATATTATTTTATTCATACCTTCGACCCGTCCTGACCTTGACCCGCCTTTGACCACCCGTTTACCACCGTTGACCACCCTAAAATGGGGTTTGACCGAATTAAAAAAAGGTTTTTTTGGGCTTTGTGTGTCTCGATCGGTTAGGGCTGAGGTTTTGGGGCTGTTGCGGGGTGGCTTGGGTCTGGTATGGGGCATATCTTGGTCGAGGGAAGAGAGGGGAGTAGAGAGGTGGTTATGGGCGGCCGTGAAGGTGGCTGTAGGTGGCGGGAAAGGGGAGAGAAAAAAGGATGTCGAGTGATGTCAGGTTTAAGTTGTGTCGAGGTGGTGTTTGTCGTTGTTGCTATTGCTTGTTGGCTGTTGTGCCCGGGTGTGAGCAAGAGAGGGGTTAGGTCTGGTGGTGGTGAGGGAGTCGACCACCGTGGTGGTGGTGGCCGTGTATGGTTGTTGTTGTCGTGTTGGTTGGTGTTATTGTTGATGGTGCGGTTGTTGCTTGGTGTGAGTTTAGGTGGCTGACCAGGGCAGGCCGGACCCATCGTTGTTGAGTGGTGGCCCACGGTGGGGATTTGTGGTGGTGGTGGTCGAGTGTGAGTCGAGTTTTGGGTAATTGTATAAGATGGGTTTTATTTATTTAATTAGTCGTATACGTATTTGTAGAATGTATTAGTATATCTATACGTATTGGTATAAATATATTAGTATATTATACGTATTGGTATACATATTGGATTAGTATATTTATACGTATTGGTATGATTAGATGAGTATATTTATACGTATTTGTATTATTATCGTATTTTAGGAAATGAGTTTTGTGAGACGGTTTTACGAGACGGACCTAGCTTGTGTGACGGTTTGCTTATGCGGGTTTGATGTGAGGTAGGTTAATCCTACTCGGTTTCAATAATGTGGTGTTGTTTATGTTGTAATTAGTCTCACATAAATTAGGGCATTTGCATTATAACATGTTTAGTGGTAATCACATCATTAAGAGGATGATTATGACATGTTGGTTATGTTTCATGCATTAGTTAACATCATATATGTTGGAGTTGTTGTTGTTGTTGTTGTTGTTGTTGTTGTCGTCGTCGTCGTCGTTGTAGTTGTCGTTGTTGTTTTGGATACGTAAGACGGTTGGAAGACGGTTGGAAGACCGTCTTACGCTTAAGTCGCCAATTGGAGCTTCCCACCCCGAGAGGGAAGTGCACATTAATGGCTTGAGTTTGGAGGGACGCGTGTGGTTGAGACACGACGTCTGGTAGGGGATCCGGTTGCCTTCCGTACCCGCTACGTATGGGCGTGTCCCGGTACCTGTTTGTGGTTATCGGTATGTCTGGGCGTGTCCTGGTACCAGTGAAGTTGACGGTATGTCTGGGCGTGTCCCGGTACCAGTGAGGTTGTGGGTATGTCTGGGCGTGTCCCGGTTGTTGGATATCATGTTATTCATATCATAGTCATGTTGTATGTTCACACACTCGAGTCGGGTCACACTTTATTTATTTAGTGAAACTGACGTTTGTTGTGTCTGTGCATTGTCGCCTATCTCTTTTGGGGTGGCCCGTGTCGATACATATGATATCCTTTGGTCATATGGGGAGCAGGTTATGATCAGATTGTTTGGATAGTACGCGGGAGACGGGACGAGCTTGATGATATCACGAGACGAGTCTAGTTGGCTAGAAGAGTATAGATATCATGAGTTGTATTTTAGCTATTCATTTGTTTACATTTATGTAATTCATTAAACATTTATATTAATAAACTGTTCTTTGATTGAAGTTTTGAAACACTACATCAGGAAACCAAGATGGTAATGCTCCAATTATCTTGGCCGGATAATCGGGGTGTTACACTTTTTGAACATAAGCCTAATTCAGTTTTCTCCTGGCAATGGCGTAAACTCATGAGTATTCAGAACATGTTTGGAAAGGGGTTGAGACGCCAGGTAGATAATGGTAGCAATATCAAATTTTGGACTGATAATTGGTTTTTTTCTTATCCTCTTACTAGAAACTAGTATAGATCCCGCGCGAATGCGCGATTTTTTAGATAGGAATATTAAAGAATATAACAATTATACAAATGATATTTAACTCAATTTTAAATTTAATTGTAAAATTTATTATTATTAATGTTTTGTATTACTACACACACTCCGTTTATAGGGCTTTTAAGCCTTGCAATCGGTGGAAAATGGGAAGTTCAGTATAATCCAGTTGTAGATATAATATAATGAAAGCCCAATTACAGATATGATATGATAAAAGCCCAATTACAGATACGATATAATGAAAGCCCAATTACAGCCAAATTCATTTAGGCGGGAAAATTTTGAAGATCTCTTATTCTTTTAGTATAAGGGGGATATAGATGGTCATAGTAACCTTGATTTAAATCTTTTGGTTAGAAATTTTCATAACACCTGATAAACAATGGGTTGTAAGTAAGTTATCAGATATAGTAAATAATGTTATTGTTAACCAGATAGCTAATATTCCATTGCCGCATAATGATATTTCAGATACACTTCTTTGGAGGTTGTCTGTGGATGAAAATTTCTCGACCAATACAGCGACATGATTAGCACAAGGCTTTTCCGATATAAATATTGACAAATGTGAATTTTACTGGATTTGGAAACTAAATGTTCCTCCAAAATTGAAATTTTTTTCTTTGGAAAACTTGTGTAGATGGTCTCCATACGAAAAGTAGGCTTCTAAGAAATCATATAATTGTCCACCTCAAATGTATTTTGTGCAATCATCCAATTGAAGATAAAGATCATTTTTTTTCAAGTGTTCCTTGATTGCATCAGTCATCCAAGACATGAATATCATTAGCTTTAACAATTTTTTGGCAATATACGATAATATTGCAAGTCAAAGCTTTATAGAGAAACTTAATCATCTTAAAATTGTAATTCCAAAAGCCGACTTCATTAAGATTGTATTTATTTGGTGGAATGCATGGTCCCATAGAAATGACATTATTTTTAATGACGTTCATTTTAATATCAACAAAATTATCCTTTTATGTAATAATAGAATCAAAATTTGGAATGAGACTAAACATAAATATCTTAACAATCTTGAAAAAGACGTGTCAGTTAGAAATACTATTAGTAAGGAAGAGATTTGGTGGGGGGAAACCTAAAAATAGGTTTCTAAAGTTAAATTTTGACGGATCAAAAATAGATGGTAATAAAGCTGCCCTACAATATGCTATAAGAGATCATAATGGTTAAGTTGTTCTGTTATGAGCAAAAAAGTGCGGATTTAATATTATTCTTGTTAGCAGCTAAAAGAAGGCATGTTAGCAGCTAAATACTTAGGAATCTCGAAGTTAATTGTAGAAGGTGATAATTGATGTGTTATTAACTCAGTCCGTAGTACTTGAGAAATTTCTAGTATTATCAGAAAGTAAAATTAGATCTTCAGTTCTTTGATGAAGTGATAATTAATCATTATTTTCGTGAAACCAACAAAGTTGCCGACTTTATAGCTTCTATTGGACATTCGTGTCCAACTCTTTCGAGGTGATTTGAAAGCCGGTGGCTTCAACTTACTTCTATCATAGGATTAACTAGTTTTATTACCTTATCAAAAAAAAAAAAAAAAAAAAAAAAAATTGGTTTTGGCATTGAAACAATGTTGCCAACTGTTTTCCTACCTTTTCACAACATTCTTCTTTCACAAGTACTCCGTATAATTTTTTTCCATAGTGGGTTAAACGGGAAGGGAGGATAGAGGGCTAAAAGAGAATATCGGTAGCATGCTTTGATTACTGTTATTGTTTTCATAGTGAGTCTTTCATCTCCTTCAAACCCGTCTACCTTCATCGTCGTCCAAAAAAAAAAAAAAAAAAAATCTACCTTCAATTGATCGCGCCAGAAACCCAACATTCACCACCAAGGCACCACTCACCTCCATCCTCCAATTCTAGCCATCCTAACACACTCATTAAATTGAGTATGATTGGATTTGAGTAAAACATAGTCTTCATAACATTTTCATAAAATAGTTAAATAACAATATCCTAGTGAGAGACCGAGGAGACCAGCGAGACAACATTACAACATTATAGTGCAGCTCAATAGACAACATTACAAGTCTTACAACTCGACGCAAAATATAATACTCTCTGTTCCGGTCATTTGTTGTCCTTTTTCATAGTAGGGTGTCTCAGTCAATTATTGTTCTTTCTATTTTAAAAATGAACTTGATGAGCAATTTGATTATTCACACTCAATTCGTTCGACTTGTCATTTAGTAATTGACTCCCTCCTCTTCCCTTGGTCTTTGTGCCAAAACCAAAGGACAATAATTGACCGAGATGGATGAAGTATAAGTATGCTTGGAAGTTAGCGAAATGAGTATTTTTCCCATAGCAATAATCAAATACGGAGTACTATACTTGTACTTCCTATGTGAAATCATATGCACTAGCACAAGAGCATACAATATCAGGGTACTCGCATTCCCAGCACTCGAAACCTGGAGGGTGTCTTATGACCGAATTACCTGTGAAATAAAAAGCACAAGTGCAACAACAAAACCAAATTAGCACTTGAAACCTGGAGGGCGTCTTCCGACTGAATTACCCAAGTGCAACAACAAAACCAAATTAGCGGGCAAAGTGCCCACAACAATTACGATAAGTTACATGAATGATTAAGTAACTAGTTTGTCAAGAAAATAGGGGAAAAAAAAAACAGACCCATAAGCATGTCCCTTCGAGGGGGATTGGTCATGACTCGATGGAAATTATTTGTATGGTCAAAATATAAAACGACAAAAAAAAAAAAAAAAAAAAAAAAAAAAAAAAAAAAAAAAGGTGTGTGGGGGGGGGGGGGGGAGAGCTTTCACCAACATACCAAATTCCTTAGAATCCAGGATGCAACAGCAGCTAACACCTGTATCCTCTAAGGGCACCGCGGCAAAAAAGAGTTCCTCAGGTCCCGGTTCTCGTCCAGATTCGGAGACTTTGAGGCGAGCATAGAAGTTCAAATGTACGAAATCTTCAAGGTCCAATATTTCACATTCCCTCGTATACTCATAACCCTATTAGCACCATATTGATGAGGAAAAAAATGAACTCATGAGAAATGAAAAGAGTATCGAGGAGTACAAGATGGAGAAATGAGAGGGTTACGGAGAAAACCTCACTACAGTTCCTAGTCTTGTTGACATGTTCCAAAGCGTACTCAGCATATCTCTTGTTCCGCTGTGCCGTAGACTCTATCTTCCTCTCACCCACACGAGGACGAGGTGGTTGAATTCCTTGTACCACAAGATAAAAGTACCATGTACAATAGTTGGCCGGATGTATGATCACTTTCGCCTCATCTTCAGTTCCTAACGTGGAGTTGACCCACTCAGCATAATTTTCCGGGTCTAAGATATCAGCATTGGTTTCATTGGTTTTAGATTTTGACAGGAACCATTCAGCATAGTCTTTCAGCTCAAAGACGTCAGCGGCAACAGATTTTAGGTTCTCTAAATCTTCAGGACTGAAATTTGGGGAATACAAGCGAAACTTAAAACTTCCAGCCACATATGAAAAATATGATTGTTCCGCTAACAAGCAAACAATGATGTTGCAAGGGGACAATTATACAAAAGGATAACAGAGATTATATAAATAAACCATATAAAAGTGTGGGCATAGCTCTTCTAACTAACAATCGTGGGTTTTCTAACTAATAATCAATGAAATTCCATTAAGCAAATACAGTAGGTCTCCCTTGTGACGGGTCGGATCTTTCGACGGGTATTTTGTGAGTGGAGATGGGTAGAGGGGACAAGGTGGGCACCCACCCCATGTGCTCCTTCTCTCACCCTTATGGGTTTTTTGTGAGACAATATGGTACCCGTCACAAGTTTGTGACGGATACCCTCCGTGACTCCGTCATAAGGGAGAATTTGTGAAGCAAATAATTGCACCATAACATGCAACTTGGTGGTGTGCTTGACAAATACTACAGTAATAAACAAGGGCTCTTTGAAAAGTTGTACAAAACACACAGTTTTAGTGACAATATGAAAATATGTTGAAGTATTCAGACATTTGACCAAACATTCAACAAACTAAAAAAAAAAAAAAAAAACAATAACAAACTCACGTTTTAAAATCAATAAGACGACGAAATCGTCGTCGCTTCCGCGGGGGAGAACCAGTGGAGCTGCAAAGTAAGAAAGACGCAAAGTAAAGAACATAGTTGAATGATGATTCAATGTATTATTATTAAGAGGAGTAATAAATCAGTTGATTCACTAGCAATTTCTGTTATTACAAACTAAATTCATTTACCAATAAGTTGAATAATGAACAAAATAACACCGGATTTTGTACAAATTGAATGTTACAAACTAAGGGTATACAAACAAGGGTAAATATTGATGGCAGAGCCTGAACGCATCATTAGAAACAACCCAGAATCCCATTTATTTTCATAGGAACAACAACAATACACGATGAGACAAAAACAACAATTTAATTTAATTTAGTTTCAATAAAGGAGTAAACAATTCAATCCCAACGATAACAAGAACAAACGCCATAAAAATAAGGGAGACAAGATTACTCTGAGCAATTAGTAGAGTTATCTGAATCCTCGCTGCTATCAACTCCAATCGGTATCGGTTTCTCGAGACATTCCCAAAGAGTGTCCTTCAACTGAATTATTTATTGTCATTACTGAGTATTTAATAATATAATATAATATAATATAAATGACTAAGGAGGAATGAAATCGAAATCCAATTATTTACAAAATTAAGGTAACAAAAAAAACACATACCTGCAGTTTACATACGTACTCCATATTGGGGACGAAGGTAAAGGTTGTGGAAGCAAGCGAGAAAGAGAGGAGAGAGACATGCCAGTTTACAATTCTTTTATACCCTACGGTCCTACACCCAGGTGGGCCATGTCTAGGTATTTCATACTTTCTTTATTAAAAAAAATAAAATAAAAAACTCCAACATAGTTAAGAGTTAAGACCCGTGCAAAATTGCACGGGAATATATAAATACTAGTGTTGGTGTTCGGCTTCGCTCGGGCTACCTCTACCTACCATAAATTTTTTTTCCATTAAATAAAATTACTTAAAGTTGTTTAACCATAAATTTATCATTAATATATTTTTCTATGACATATCTAAAAGTACGATGAAATAAATTTTGAGACAAATTAACTACTCCCGCTATTAATATTTTACTCTTATTAATGAAACAATAGTAATAATATTTCAATAATAACATTTCACTACTTACCCGTAATCATTGTTACTTTCACTACTCCTGCCATAACTATTGTTACTGTCACTACTGCCGCATTAATACGATAATTTCACTACTCCCGCCGTAACTATTGTTACTTTCACTATTGTATAATTTCACTACTCCCGCCGTAACTATTGTTACTTTCACTATTGTCGCATTAATATTAGTTATTTTACTACTCATGTTGTTGTTTCTACCACTTTCACTAATCTCGCTGATAATATTGTTACTTTTACTATTCAAATGAGTGATTACTATCATATTAGTGACGAAGTTACTTTTACCACTTAGCCATGCAATTTTAAGAGGATTATATATTTATATAAATATATTACATATATGCGTTAAATTAAATTCGAAAGAATTATGAAATATTATATATTATGGAATCTAACTTGAATTATTTATAACCTACTTATATTATATTTTTTTTATTAAATAATTAATACATCTAATAAACTATAAAGTTTAATAAAATTGCATAAATTTTAAATTTAATATATAATTGTATGATGATAATAGTTAATACCATAAGTGTGCATGTTTATACTAATTAATTATTTTATTTGAAGGAAATTGACCATGTTATAGTATTCTATAAATATTTAGGAAAATTACCAAGCATCTTCTTTCTTTTAGTTTCTTTGAAATTGACCATCTTAATTAATTATTTTAATTT